>NC_072379.2:64850403-65157096 GCF_028885625.2 Pongo pygmaeus
TCAGGATTTGTATGACTGACTTTTTTAAAAACTGTTTTCAATTGACACATAATTGTACATATTTATGGTGCCCCATGAGATGTTTCAATACATGTATACTTTGTATAATGATCAAATCATGGTATTTAGCATGTCCATCATCTCATTGATCATTTCTTTGTGGTGGGAATATTCAGAATCCTCTCTTCTAGTTATGTTGAAATATACACTATAATATTGTTTACTATAGTCACCCTACTGTGCTATAGAACACCAGAACGTATTCCTCCTATCTAACCAAAACCACTGAATTGCATACTTTAAGTGGTCAAACGGTATATAGTATGTAAATTATATCTTGATAATGGTGTTACCAAAAAAAAGTAACAATGATCTATTAAAATGATCAGTGGGCAATTTTGTAACCATTGACCAATCTCTCCCCACCATCCCCCCTCCTTTTACCTCCCCTGCCTCTGGTAACCATTTTTCTACTCTACTTTTGAGATCAGCTTTTTTAGATAACACAAATGAATGAGATCATACAGTATTTGTCTTTTTATGCCTGACTTATTTCACTTAGTCCACCAGGTTCATCCATGTTGCCACAAATTACAGGATTTTATTCTTTTTTATGACTGAGTAGTATTCCATTGTGTATATATACCATACTTTCATTATGCATTCAATTGTTGATAGGTTGACTCCAGATCTTGGCTAATGTGAACAATGCTGCAACGAACATGCAAGTGCAGATATCTTTTTGACATGCTGATTTCATTTCCTTTTGATACATCATAGTAGAACTGCTGGATCATATGGTAGTTCTTAGTTTTTCGAGGAATCTCTACACTCTTTTCCATAATGGCTATACCGATTTACATTTCCACCAATAGGGTATAAGCATCCCCTTTTCTCCACATCCATTCTAGCCATTGTTATTTTTTGTCTTTTTGATAATATCCATTCTCATTGGGGTGAAATGATATCTCATTGCGGTTTTCATTTGCATTTCCCTGATAATTAGTGATGTGGAATATTTTTCATGTACCTGTTGGTCATTTGTATGTCTTCTGAGAAATGTCTATTCAAGTCTTTTGCCTGTTTTAAAATCACATCCTTTTCTTTTTATTTTTTTGCTACTAAATTGAGTTCCTTATATATTGTAGATATTAAGCTCTTGACTGTCAGAGGCATATTTTGAAAATATTTTCTCCCATTCTGCAGGTTATCTCTTTACTCTGTTGGTTATTTCCTTTGTTGTGCAGAAGCTTTTTAGTCTGATGTAATCCCATTTGTCTATCTTTGCTTTTGCTGCCTGAGCCTCTGAGGACTTACCCCAAAAATCTTTGTCCAGATCAATGTTATAAAGCATTCCCCCAATGTTTTCTTCTAGTAGTTTTATAGTTTCAGGTATTACATTTAAGTCTCTCATCTACTTTGAGTTGATTTTTGTCATTGATGAGAAATAGGGGTCTAGTTTCATTTTTCTGCATGTGGTTATCATTTTTCCAGCACCATTTATTGAAGAGATTGTTCTTTCCACAATGTGTACTCTTGGTAACTTTGTTGAAAATCAGTTGACTATAAGTGTATGATTTCTGGGTTTTTTATTCTGTTTCATCTGTCTGTTTGTTTTTACACAAGTGCCATGCTCTTTTGGTGATACAGCTTTGTAGTATACTTTGAAGTCAGGTAGCATGATGCCTCTAGCTTTGTTCTTTTTGCTCAAGATTGGTTTGGCTATTTGGAGTCTTCTCTGATTCCATATAAATTTTAGGATGGTTTTCTCTATTTCTGTGAAGAATGTCATTGGCATTTTCATAAGGATTACAGTGAATGTGTAGATCACTTTGGGTAGTATGGACAGTTTTACAATGTTAATTCTTTCAATCCATGAACAGGAAATATCTTTCCATTTGTGTCCTCTTCAATTTATTTCATCAATGTTTTATAGTTTTCTTTGCAAGGATTTTTCACCTCCTTGGTTAAATTTCTTAGGTTTTTTATTTGGTAGCTTTTGTAAATGGAATTGCTCTCTTGAATTTTCAGATAATATTGGTGTATAAAAACACTACTGATTTATGTATGTATGTTGATTTTGTATCCTACAACTTTACTGAATTTATTAGTTCTAACAGTTTTTTTTTTTTGAGGAGTCTTTGGGGCTTTCTATATATACAATCATGTCATCTGCAAACAGGGACAATTTGACTTTCTCCTTTCTAATTTGGATGCCCTTTATTTCTCTTACTTACTTGCTGCCTAGAACTTCCAGTATTGTGCTGAATAGAAGTGGTGGAAGTGAAAATCCTTGTCTTGTTTCAGATTTTACAGTAAAAGCTTTCAGTTTTTCCCTGTTTAATATGTTAGCTGTGGGTTTGTCATATATGGCCTCTATTGTTTTGATGTATGTTCCTTCTAACCACAATTTGTTGAGAATTTTCCTCATGAAAGGATCTTGAATTTTATCAAAGCTTTTTTCTGTGTTGATTGAAATAATTGTATGTTTTTTCCCCTTGATTCTGTTAATGTGATGTATTACATTTATTGATTTGTGTATGTTGAACCATTCTTGCATTCCCGGAATAAATTTCACATGGTCATAGTGAATGATCTTTTTAATGGGCTGTTGAATTTTGATTGGTTTCATTTTGCTGAAGATTTTTATAGCTATGTTTATTAGGCATATTGGCCCATAGATTTTTGTGTATGTCCTTATCTGGTTTTAGTATCAAGGTGATGCTGGACTCAGGTTTAGTTTGGAAGAACTCCCTCTTCTTTTTTTTTTTTGGAATAGTCTGAAAAGGATTGGTATTAGTTCTTCTTTAAATGTTTGATAGAATTCTGCAGTAAATGCATCAGGTCCTAGGCTTTTCTTTGATGGGACACTTTTGACTATTGATTCAACCTCATTACTCATTATTAGTTTGTTCAGATTTTCTATTTCTTCATGATTCAATTTTGATAGGTTGTACATGTCTAGGAATTTATCCAGTTCTTCTAGGTTTTCTATTTTGTTGGCATATACTTGTTCATAACAGTCTGTTATTACTGTGGAATCAGTTATGTTTTGTTTTTCATCTCTGATTTGAAACTTTTGAAAATTTTAGTCTAAGTAGAGGTTTGTTGATCTTGTTTATTTGTTTTTTTGGGACGGCATCTCGCTCTGTCACCCAGGCTGGAGTGCTAGACTGGTATGCAGTGGTATGATCATAGCGCACTGCAACCTTGAACTTCTAGGCTTAAGCTATCCCCCTGCCTTGGCCTCCAAGTAGTTAGAGCTACAGGCATGCATCACTATGCCTGGCTAATTTATCTTATAATTATAATATATATATGTTTATATTATATTATATATAAGTTTATACATATTATATATTATATATTATATTTATATATTTATATATATTATATTATATAAATTATATATTTATATAAATATATATAATATATAATATATAATATGTAATATATTTAATTATATATATTTAATATATTATACATTTAATATATATATTATATGAATATAATATATAATATATAATAAATATATATTATATAAATATTACATTATATATAATATATAATATAAATATTACATTATATATAATAAAAATATATTATATAAATATTATGTTATATATAATAAATATATATTATATAAATATTACATTATATATGTTATATAAATATTACATTATATATTATATAAAATATATAATTATATATTTATATATATTATATATATTTAATATATTAATATAGATATATTTATATATATTTAATATATTAATATAGATATATTTATATATTTAATATATTAATATATACTTTATATATATTAATATATTAATATAGATATATTTATATATGTTAATATATACATTTATATATTTATATATTTTTATATATTATACATGTAATTATATATAATTACATATAATATAATATATTATATATTATATATTACATATAATATATGTTATATATTACATGTTATATTATTATATATTATATATAATCTATAATATAATATAGATTATATATAATATAGATTATATATTATAGATTATATATTATAGATTATATATAAAATAGATTATATATAATATATAAATATATTGATAATTATATATATCTAAGATATTATTAGATATTAAATAATATATATTATATATAATTATATAATGATATAATGATATAATAATGATATGATATAATGATATAATTATATAATAATGATATAATTATATAATAATGATATAATTATATAATGATGATAATTATAATTTTTAAAATTTTTTGTAGAAATAGGGTTTCTCTCTGTTGACCAGGTTGATCTCAAACTCCTGTCCTCAAGCGACGCTCCTGCCTTGGCCTCCCAAAGTGTTGGAATTATAGCTGATTTTGTTTAACTTTTCAGAAAACCAACTGTTTTGTTGATTTTTTGTATTTCTTTTAGTCTCTATTTTGTTATTTCTATTCTGATCTTCATTACTTCTTTTCTTCTACTAATTTTGGGTTTAGTTTGTTCTTGTTTTTTTTAGATCCTTGAGGCATAACCATGGGTAGTTTGAGATCCTTTTAATTTTTCGATGTAGGAATTTATTCCCTCTTAGAACTGCTTTTGCTGTGTTCCATAGGTTTTGGTATGTTGTGCTTCCATTTTTCTGTTTCAAGAAATCTATTTTAATTTCCTTTTTCTCTTTGACCCATTTGTTGTTTAGGAGTACATTTTTTAATCTCCAAGTATTTGTATAGTTTCCAAAGTTTCTCCTGTTATTGATTTCTAGTTTTATTCTGTTGTGGTCACAAAAAAGACTTGACATAATTTCAATTGTGTAAAAAAATGTTGTTGGGACTTGTTTTGTGGCATAACATATGTCCTATCCTGGAGAAAGTTGCATTTGCTGATGAGAAGAATGTATATTCTGCGCTATTGGGTGGAATGTTCTGTAAACGTCTGTGAGGTCCATTTGGTTTAGAGTGTGGTTTAACTCTTATGTTTCTTTCTTGATTTTCTGTCTGGATGTTCTGTCCATTGCTGAAAGTAAGGTGCTGAGGTCTCCTATTATTATCATTTTGCTGTATTGACTGACGTTTAAATGAAATTTCAAGAGTGAGGGTTTCATGTAATTAGGGCCTAGGGTTCTCACACATAAGAGATACCAACATTTATACTCATTTGCATCTCTACAATAAAACTTATATTTTAAATACACCTCTGTGTACATCCTGTGATTTTTTATTTTATGTATTTATTTTTATTTTTTATTTTTTGAGGTGGAGTCTTGCTCTGTTGCCCAGGCTGGAGAGCAGTGGCACGATCTTGACTCACTGCAACCTCTACTTCCTGGGTTCAAGCGATTCTCCTGCCTCAGCCTCCCCAGTAGCTGTGATTACAGGTGCGTGCCATCATGCTGGGCTAATTTTTATCTATTTTTAGTAGAGACGAGGTTTCATCATGTTGGCCAGGCTGGTCTTGAACTCCTGATCTCAGGTGATCCATCCACTTTGGCTTCCCAAAGTGCTGGGATTACAGGCATGAGCCACTGTGCCCAGCCCATCCTGTCATCTTTTCATTGCAACTCTACCTTGGGTTGAATTCATTCCTCCCTTTGTGGAGAGTCTCAGAGAAATTCCAGTGTGTCACCACCTTCTATCATTTCAGGTTGTTTGAATATTTCCTCACTTGCTTAAGAATTTTCACCAGGTTTATGTTCATACTTCATAAACTTTGTGTTTCAACCACTAACACATATTCCCCGATGAAAAGAGAATTTATACATTCCTGTAATTAAGAATTAAACAAATATAAAATGTAAATTTAAGTCAAGAACACTGAATCAGAGAAGTCTAGAATTTTTGTTATTGTTCAACAGGACAGTTCACTGTCATGGGACTGGGAACTGTGGTAAGAAGACCAGTTAATTTAGAGATTTGTGTGGTGTGTGTGTATGTGTTTGTGTTTATGTGTGTGTATTCACATATGCATGAGAAGCAGCACAAACCACCAGCAAGATGATTAACTTATTTTTTCAAGTAGCACATGTTCAGGCTTCAATAAGAAATCCTTCTAGAGCAGGGGTTGACAAATTTTCCTGTAAAAGGATCAGAGAGTAAATATTTTAGGCTTTGTGGGTCACATACATCTCTGCCATATATTCTTCTTGTTTCCAATCCTTTAAAAGCCATTCTTGGTTCCCGGGTTGCACCAAAACAGGCCATTTGTCCACTGCCACTCTAGAGGATCATATTGGCTAACAGTGCTAGTGTAATCTCTTCTCAAAGCAATAGCAGCTAATTTTTCCAATTAGCCACTATATATAGCGATGCTCCTTCCTCTAGGCTTTCAAGAATAAATGTGTGAGACTAGTCAACAGCAAGCATGAGGTTCTCAGACACAGACTGGCAAATTGGATAAAGAGTCAAGATCCATCAGTGTGCTGTATTCAGGAGACCCATTTCACGTGCAAAGATACACATAGGCTCAAAATAAAGGGATGGAGGAATATTTACCAAGCAAATGGAAAGCCAGCCAAACTAAGCTTCATAAGCGAAGGAGAAATAAAATCCTTTACAGACAAGCAAATGCTGAGAGATTTTGTCACCACCAGGCCTTTCCTGAAGGAAGCACTAAACATGGAAAGGAACAACCGGTGCCAGCCACTGCAAAAACGTGCCAAATTGTAAAGACCATCGACACTATGAAGAAACTGCATCAACTAACAGGCAAAACAACCAGCTAGCATCATAATGACAGGATCAAATTCATCCATAACGATATTAACCTTAAATGTAAATGGGCTAAATGCCCCTATTAAAAGAAGCAGGAGGTTCTTACAATTTTGCTTCTGGGTGCAAGTGACAGAAGCTTTTTTTTTTTTTTTTGAGATGGAGTCTCACTCTGTCACCCAGGCTGCAGTGCAGTGGTGCAATCTCAGCTCACTGCAAGCTCTGCCTCCCAGGTTCAAGCAATTCTCCTGTCTCAGCCTCCCGAGTAGCTGGGACTACAGGTGCCTGCCACCACACCTGGCTAATTTTTATATTTTTAGTAGAGATGGGGTTTCACCTTTTTGGTCAAGCTGGTCTCAAATCCTCACCTCAGGTGATCCACCCGTCTCAGCCTCCCAAAGTGCTGGGATTACAGGTGTGAGCCACTGCGCCTGGCCAACAGAAGCTTTTAACTGGTTACATGTTTAATCAAGTATCTGTAAACCTCCATAAGATGCTTCATGGATGACTTCCTCGCTCTGTGTCTCTCTTGCATATCTACGTATATCCTGAAGCATTCAGGGATTCCAGTTTGAAAAGCAGAAATGTATCTGCTTGGGGAACAGGTCTGATTTTCTCTGTGAAAAGAGAGGTTAATAGAGGGGAGGAGGATGCTGCTATGCTGTTGGAAAGGAGAAGGATGTCTGCCTATAAAACTGGGTTTTACATCTTGCTCTGAAACATTATTTGATATGTTTAGATTTCCCAGGGATAGTAAATTATCCTCATTTGGGGTGTTTATGATCTATGAAAGGCAAAAATTATATAATGACTCAGTGGGTTTTATCATTGCTGCTAAATTAATTTTTGGTTAATTACCTATCTGGGAAAATTAAACAGACTGCTCATGTTCTCTCATGACTTGAAGGATCAAAAAGCTACAAAGTTAACCAGAGGGGTGGAAAAAGCAAACAGAATCACTTTGTTGTTTCTCTGAAAGACATGAATCCAGAGGTTATGACTTCTAGAACACTGAAGGTAGCTATGAGCTCTTGAACTTAAATTCCAAATAGGAGCAACAGCAGGTGTGAAGAGCAACATAAAATTTGGAAGTGTGGCTACTTTCTTAAAACAGAGGTTAATCTTAATCCATCTTCCAGCTCCACTCCCCACAGGAACAAATTACACTGGCCTTTGTCACTGCATCATACTGACAGTCAAGTGGGTGTGAATCTCCAAATCTGGCATGGGGCTGCTCCCATAGGATTTTTATACATCCCTCTGCAGGAGTGAGCTCCTGCTCTGTCTCTTCCCACTGGCTGAGATTTGCTGGTTTGGAGGTGAGAAGCTGCTTAAGTAATCTCAGAACAGAAATAAAATTATTTTTCTGAGTACAAATACCATATATTTGTACTCAGTACCTACTATACTTATGAGTACATAAATATAATATGTACTCATATTTTTCTGAGTACAATGGTTTAATTGGCTAGGACATGGGATGAGTAAAAAACCTGCTGTTTCATCTAGCAGAGCATAATATTAGACCAAGAAAAGCCACTGGAGATCACTCAACTGATTTTTTTTTATGGACCTAAAGAGTTTATGGCTTGGCCAAGGTCACTTAGCTTAGAGGCAGAGCTGGGACTAGAACCTGGGTCTCTAGACTCCTAGTATAAAGTTCATTTCACTGCATAACACTGCAGGTTAATTTGCTCTGACAGTGGCACCCTATAATGTCAGCCTCTGTCAACCTGCCTGACTTTCTATCACAAGAGGGTACTGAGAGAATATGATCGACTCAGTAACAATTGACTGCCACTAGAGAAAAACAACAGACACAGTTCAGAGCACACACCCTGCTGGTCTTTGGGCAGAAACTCTGTCCTTGTTTATGAAGGAGAATAGCAACAACTACCGAAGTATCAAATCCTCATCTGAGATCTATAATTTCTGATCAATAGATTCATAAATTGAATTATTAATTCATAACATTTTTTACAATAAATCATTCAACTTATATAAAAGTTTTCTATTGTTTAGCTCTCAGGGAAAGAAAATGTATTAAGTGTGCCAAGATGTTTGCTAGTTAACCAAATGAATTATTTTATAATAACGACAACCATCTTCAAATATGTATCATCTATAAATTAACCTTTCATACGTCAGATATGCATAAAAGCCAGGTACACTGGGAATATCAAAATGCTTTCCATGTTTATTCAAAACCCAGCCAAAAAATGAGTGTCCTGGGACAAAAAGATGTCTAACTTCTTCAAATCACGGAAAGCCGTTACTGTTGTGGAGGATAGCTATGCAGATTACGTTAAAAACACTTGGGAATGATTTCTTGGCTAGTTTTCAAAGTACTTCTGTGACAGAACAATTCAAACACAGTTCCCAATTATCAGCTTCCTGAAAACAAGAATCTCTGTGAGCTGAGAGAGGAAACATTATCTTAATACAACCAAGATGAGAATTTCAATTTAGAGATTATAATCTGAAATTCTTATTTCTAAAATCTTCATCTGAAAACGAACGACGTCCCTTTTACTTTTATTGGAATCGTTCTCAAGATTTAGTATAGTTACTTTTGGAAATGTCATCAGTATTGATTATAAAAACCAAAATGCATTTATTTATCAGATACTCTGAGTACCTGAACAAACATCATCACTATTTTTCATTGCCATCTAAAATCAAACATGGAAAGCAACATATTTAATTTGGAATCAAGACTTACTATTGTGGTAGACCAGAGTCTTTATTAGAAGTGGCATTATTAGAAATGGCTGCAGTAGGAATCTTTTCAAAAGATTTGCAAAACCTGCTGTTTGGAGAGAGATTTCCTAAGATATTGTATTATTATATTGAAGGTTCTCACTCTAAGTTGGACAATTCAGATAGCCAACATGTTCTCTGAATAGGAGAAATTCCATTCTGGAGGCTTCATCAGAGCCATTTTGTCAAGGTAAAGAGATAGTAGCTGCTTTTTAAGATAAGCAAATAATATAGCCTACTAATTGGCGGGGGGTGGGGGGAAACACATTTAGGAGAAGAAATAAACTTTTCAATGGACATCTAAAAGCCTTACTGCACATCCTGCTGTTTAAAATTAAAAGCTTCCAGATTAGACTTGGGAGTTCCAACAGCTACAGTCAAGAGTGCAGCGGAAAAGATCAGGTGTAGCAAACGTAGCAAACCACAAGAGGGGAGTTGTTACTTAGCAACCTCAGCGGGAAGGGCTGTGCAAGTTGGTCAAACCCGTTTCCTGAAGAAAGGTTTTGGTTGAAAGCTGCACAGCTGGCAAGACGTTCAAGGAAAAGAAGGAAAGAAAACCCTGAATTGAAATGAGTTAATTGTCTTGCTGCTTCATAGAGTTAATATAACCAACACGTCCTTCTAAGATAAAAGCAAACTTCAACCAGAGTTAAACAACAACAACAACAACAATAACATTGGCGTTTCAGGAGTCCAGGTAACATTGTACAGGAAAGAAAGAAAAACCCAGAAAAATAAAAAAAAAAAAGTCATAAGTAGATTATTTCTCTTTTGATACACACATACACACACTTCAACATATCCATATTTAAACATCATAATGTAGCATCAAAAACAAAATTTCATTTGTTTGATATTTTATTGGAAGATTGCTTTTTAAAAAGAAAATAAAAGAATCTGAGGATTCTTTATCTGAAGCCCTGTTTGGTATTTATTTTCAGATAAAGTCAAACAACTATTACCAAGATGACTGAATGTGAGAATGCTTTATCTGCAAATGCTAAAGATTACACTATTAAGGAAAAAAAAAAAACTTTACTAAATTTAGGAATAGAAAAGCTGTTGGAGATTTGTGGCAATTAAATTTTATTTTGAATTTGGAAATTAGAACAGACTGGAATGCTGAATTCTATTATAGGAGAGCATGAATGAACTTGAAAATAAATCTATTCTTACCAGCAAAGGAAATAATGAGAGAACTACATAACTCTAGAGTTTATTTAAAATCCATAAGCTAGGCCAGGCGCGGTGGCTCATGCCTGCAATCACAGCACTTTGGGAGACCGAGGAGGGTGGATCACCTGAGGTCAGGAGTTCAAGACCAGCCTCACCAACACAGTGAAACCCCATCTCTACTAAAAATACAAAAATTAGCCGGGCATGGTGGCGCATGCCTGTAGTTTCAGCTACTTGGGAGGCTGAGGCAGGGGAATTGTTTGAACTTGGGAGGTGGAGGTTGCAGTGAGCCAGGATTACACTACTGCACTCCAGCCTGGGTGACAGAGCAAGACTCTGTCTCAAAAAAAAAAAAAAAAAAAAAAATCCATATGCTTCCAGCTCAAGAAAGTACATTCTACTACAGTGTAGGGCTCAATTTAACATGTTTCTATCTTAAATCTCACCTAAGTCCTCATTTGAATAGATCTATAGTCAACTATAATTGTATGGCATCAACTCCAAGAACAGAAACATAATAATAGTTAATAAACTGGAAACCTGCTAACTGAAAGCAATTCTTCTTAATCTTAGCATAACTTTCAGGAAATCTAGTCATTATAAAATAAATAAATATAAAATGCCATCTCCCTCTTACTATTTCTGTAAAAATAAATTTTTAAAATCATATAGCTAATATTTCTATTAGCCAATTTTAAGTTCCCTTCTAGAGCATGCTACTTTAAGACTATTATTAAAATAATAATTGTATGAAAAATACAGAATGAAGTATAAAATATCTTTTAATAATATATGTATATACCCCAAAACAACCTGAAATACATATTGCAGTAAAGTTATTCCAGTCTTTCAAAAATTATAATAATATTTAAATAATATTTTTAAAAATTCAATAATATTTAGGGGTATTTGAAAGATTAAAGAGAATTTTATGAAGATGCTTCACAGATCAGCAACTTCTCTAATATGTAAGCCAGTAAATTTGCTTTGGAAAAATTACATGTTGATAAATCTTTCCAGATACATTTTTTGTCGATTGATATAAAATATATTTTATCTAAAATTAGGATTGCCTGGAGCTTGGTGGATTTAATTATTTGTAATTACCCAGCTGTTGTCGGCCTGTGGCCATTTTATGACAGTGGTATCTACTGTGTGGGCCAGGTTCACCTGTATATCTTCTCAAACACAGATTTAATGTGCTATTGATGAAACCATTACTCGAACCAAATTAAAGTCTGGGCTGATGTATTGGTCCACAGGGAGCTGTCAGACATGAAAGGAGTAATTAGTATTCATTACTTCATACTCCACAACATTCCAATTATTAATGAACTTCAACTTTTGGACTATGCTATATCTATCACAAACATTTCTCAGACATTCATTATTAGGAATAAACTAATACTGGTTAAAAAAAAAAAACAAACAACTCCCCCAAGCAAACAGAACTAGAATAAACAAAAACACTATTGATAGCCAAAAACTTTCTGAGGGATGTGAGTTTCTCAAAGGAGGATGGTGTTATCCCACCTGAGTTTGAGGACATGATAAAGACATTCTGGGTGAATGTGGCAGCTCAACAGTCCCTGTAGGTTGTTTTCCTTGCTCTCTCTTTTCAATGCTATCTCTTGTCTTTACAATACCAAGGAAAATGTTTGTAAACCCACAAGTTACATAGAGATAGTCACATAGGAAAAAAAAAAAAGAGGATAGAGAAATCAAGTAAAATGTTCATAGTTGGAGGTAAACAGGAAGATCCATTATAAAATTTACAAACTTGTAGATTAATTTTCAAAAATTTTCTGTTCTTGTTATAACACTGCAAATCGGTAGCTCTATTATTAAATGAATACATAGCAACATTTTCCCATTAATTTTCTTTTATATTTTCTCCCAACTTTCATTGCATTGAAAAAAGAAAAATAATTCCTATTTGTACCAATCTAATTTTTATTTTACCATATCTCCTACTTTGCATATGTATGAATACTTTTTAGTTTCTCTCCTTTCTTTTAAAGAGTTAGATGAAGAAATAAGAAAGCCTTTATTTTGTTTTAAAGATACGTCTTATCAGGCAAAAATAATGCAATCACAAAAATATCAAAATTTATTCAAAATCCTTTTTAAGAAAATGACTTTTATAGATTTATGGGGTACAAGCGCAGTTTTGTCACCTGGATATATTGTGTGGTGGTGAAGTCTGTGCTTTCAATGTAACCACCACCCAAAAAATATACATTGTGCCCATTAGGTTACTTCTTATCCCGCACTCCCCTCCCACAGTCCACCTTTCAGGGTCTCTAATGTCTATTATTCCATCAAAACACTTCTTTTTTTTTTTTTTTTTTTGAGACAGAGTCTCACTCCTTCACCCAGGCTGGAGTGCAGTGGCGCCATCTCGGCTCACTGCGAGCTCCGCCTCCCAGGTTCATGCCCTTCTCCTGCCTCAGCATCCCAAGTAGCTGGGACTACAGGCTCCTGCTACTACACCTGGCTAATTTTTTGTATTTTTAGTAGAGACGGGGTTTCACCGTGTTAGCCAGGTTGGTCTCGATCTCCTGACCTCATGATCCGCCCGCCTTGGCCTCCCAAACATCAAAGCACTTTTTAAGCGTTTGTAACAAAACTATTTTGAAAGCTTAGAGTGCTCTCAATTTGTTCATTCAAAAATAAAAGTGGGAAAAAAAAGGAGGCAGGAATAGTTCGTCATAGGAAGAGGTGGCTAGTAGTATTAAATGCGGGAAATCTTTTGGATTATAAAAACAGCAGAAGCATAAAAGTCTCTCTCAGTTCTCTGAAAGACTCCATAATTCTTATATACTACTAGTGAGCATGTACATTTCTAAACACTTTGGAAAACAATTTGGCATTATCTTTTAAAGTTGATTGTGCATACGTTCTACAACCCAACTATCCCACTACAGAATATAAACACTGAAGAATCTTGCTATGTGTACCTGTAGTTGTATGCATGAATGTGTGTACCTGTAGATGTATACATGAATGTGTGTACGTGTAGATGTATACATGAATATTCAGTAATATTCATAGTAGCATCACTCATAATAGCAAAACATCTAAAAATAACCAAAATGGCCTTCAATAAGAACGTTAATTGAGGAATAGTCATACCATTGAATATTACAGTAATAGGCCCGGTGTGGTTGCTCATGCCTGTAATCTCAGCACTTTAGGAGGCCAAGGTGGGCGGATCATTTAAGGTCAGGAGTTCGAGACCAGCCTGGCCAACATGGCGAAACCTGTTTCTACTAAAAATACAAAAGTAGCCAGGCCTGGTGGCAGGCGCCTGTAATTCCAGCTACTCGGGAGGCTGAGGCAGGAGAATCGCTTGAACCTGGGAGGTGGAGGTTGCAATGAGCCAAGATAGCGCCACTGCACTCCAGCCTGGATAACACAGCAAGACTCTGTTTAAAAAGAATATTATAGTAATGAATTTGCAAGAACTAGAGCCAGAAGCAGCAATGTAGATTAAATCTTAGAAACATATGATTGAGGGAAAAAATCAAGTCCTTTAAAACTATATACACCATAATGGTATTTTTATAAAGCTCCAAAAGAATATGTTGTTTCAGAATATACACACGTTAAAACATTATTTTAAATAAAACAATGAAGTGATAAGCAACATTCAGAATCTTCACCTTCCTATGTCTTTGATTTGCATGTCCCTGATGACTAATGATGTTGAGCATATTTTCATGTGCTTATTGACTATTTGTAGTTCTTTGGAGAAATGTCTATTTAGATCTTTTATTTATCTTTTAATGGGACAGATCTTTGATCTTCATATGCCTGTCACATTCTAGAAACTTGACGAAATACATATTTATTGACTGAATTAAAAGTATATTTTATGTATGTTATTAAAAATATTAAGTAAATAATATTTACTATGTCCTCTCTGTTAGGCTTTATGGAACTGATCATATCATTCCAATATGTGAACATTGGCTACCTTTGGAAGTGGAGGCAGAATTGTCAAGGAGGGGACCACAAAGGTAGCTTAAAGGATATTGGCAATAATTTGAACGGCAGATACATGTCTAATTTATTATGCTTTATAACTTCATATATTATGTATTTTATAGGTATCAGTATTAAATAATAAAATTAAAACACACTAAAAACCCAAAATACTCCTCCTAGGATGCCACTAGGATAGGACATTTTTTCTGCCTCTTCTCAGTGCCAAGCTAGAAAAGGAAAGTTTTCTCAATTTAGCAATTGTTTGTGTGTGTTTATTAATTTTAACAAATTTACCCTTAAACGGAAGGTGTGTCCTCTAGCTTTATACAGGAATCTCTTAGCAGACTGCATATCCTGAACAGGCTCTAGGCTTGTTCAAGCTTTGTACATCATCAAAAGAGAACCCCAAGGTCATCAGATTTTAGCAGGCACCCTCAGGAAGGAAAGCATCTTTGGTGTTCCTTGTCTCTCTGAGTTCCTGCTTTTTAGTTGCACTTTTTCTTTTTGTCAACTCAGTAACACATTTCAAAAGGTGTTTTTAATATTTTAACTAACATATTTAGTTTTTGTCTAGTATTTGAACACCTAGTCCACCTAGCAACAGAAATAAAAGTTTTATGTTTGTATTGTTCTGTTTTTGTTTTGGTTAACCATCTTTTTAAAGGCATATAGTATATGATTCTTATCCATAAAGAACTTATAATCAATTAAAGTTATGTATGAGTGAAAAAAATTAAGCATATTGTAAGGGGGAGAAAAAAATGGCAAAATGACACAGGGAAAATATACTATGTAAAGGAGACATTAAATAAGGAAAATTAAAATTTCCAGTTAACACTTAACTGCTATTGGCTAAATAGCAGTTAAATCCTAAATATAGTGAATTTAGGCTGTGAAAGGAAAAGTTAAGTAAAATAACATATCACAGGAGCGGGGATTACCTGTGTCAAGAAGAAATGAAGGGCCTGGGCTATATTATAGGAAACTGTAGGTATGAAAAACATAGTTTCCAAAACAATGATGGGGAAATAAATGAGGCTTAGGAAAAAACTGAGGAGGAGAAGAGTTAGACTGGTAAAATGGCACTCATAAAAACCCTACCAAAAGACAGTAGGGCCTGTTTATTTGAAAAAGCTTGTTAAAAGATTTTGGGGATAAGATCTCAAAAACAACAGCAACAAAAGCAACAATATACAAATGGGATTACATCAAGTTAAAAAACTTCTGTACAACAAAGGAAACAATCAATGGAGTGAAGAGACAACCTACAGAATGGGAGAAAATATTTGCAAACTACCCTTCTGATCAAGGATTAATAACTAGAATATATAAGGAACTCAACCCGATAGCAAAAAAAAAAAAAAAAAAAAGTAAATAATCTGATTTAAAAATGGGTAAAATACCCGAGTAGAACTTTCTCAAAAGAAGACATACAAATGGCCAACAGGTATATGAAATGTGCCCAACATTATTAATCATCAGACAAATATGAATCAAAACCACAGTGAGGTACCATCTCATCCCAGTTAGAATGGCTATTATCAAAAAGACAAGAAATAACAAATGTGAGAAAGGGGAACACCTGTACATTGTTGGTGGGAATGTAAATTAGTACAGCCACTATGGAAAACAGTATAGAGATTCCTCACGATCACGCCACATGATCCAGCAATATGGCTGCTGGGCATATATCCAAAATAAATGAAATGAATATATTGCAAAAGTATCTGCATTCCCATGTTCACTGCAGCAATATTCACAATAACCTAGGTAAGAAACCCTTTTAAGTGTCCAACAATGGGTGAATTGTGATACAGTTTGGATATTTGTCCTCTCCAAATCTCATGTTGAAATGTGACCATCAGTGCTGGAGGTGGGCCTGGTGGGAAATGTTTGGGTCATGGGGGCAGATCTCTCATGAATGGCTTGGTGTCCTCCTGCCCTGTGGGAATGAGTTACCTTGCAATATGGTTGTTTAAAAGAGCCTGGCTCCTTCTGCCCACTCTCTATTGCTCACTTTCTTGCTGTGTGACATGTCTGCTCCCTGTTTACCTTCCACCATGATTGTGAGCCTCCTGAGGCTACACCAGAAGCAGATGCTGGCACTGTGCTTCTTGTACAGCCTACAGAACCATGAGTTAAATCAACCTCTTTTTAAAAAAATAAATAAATAAATTACCCAGTCTCAGGTATTCCTTTATAGCAATGCAAAACAGATGAATACAAATGGGTAAAGAAATTGTGGTATACATACACAGTGAAATACTATTCATCCATAAAAAGGAATGAAGCTGTCATTTGCAGCAACATGGATGGAACTGGAGGGTATTATGTTAAATGAAGTAAGTCAGGCACAGGAAGACAAATATGGCATTTTCTTACTCACATGCAGGAGCTAAAAAATCGGGTCTCATGGAGGCAAAGAGGAGAATGGTGGTTACAAGAGGCCAGGAAGGGAAGTTGGCGGGGGAGATGGAAGATAAGGAAAAGCTGGTTAGTGGGCACAAAAATACAGTTAGAAGGAATAATTCTAGTATTCAATAGAACAGTAAGAAAATTATAGTTACCAATAATTTATTGTATATTTTAATATAGCTAGCAGAGAACTGTAATGTTCTCAACACAAAGAAAAGTGTTTGACACGATGGATATTCCAATCACCCTGACTTGATCATCACACATCATATACATGTATCAAAATATCTCATGTACTCCTAAAATATGTACAACTATGACGCAGCAATTAAAAAACACAAAAAAGAGAAAAACCTGTTTAAGAAACTAGGTTTTCACATAAACTTCATATAGCTATAAGGTATGCAAGAGGACATTAATTAATGTCTCTGGGTCCCCATTTTTCTCACGGGAAAAGAGCAGAGGGAAGACAGGGTACCCTCTGTTTTTCTGGCTGTATAGAGTCTCCCTAGATAATACCATAAACTGGTGGTATTAACTCCTTGATATCACACTGATTTGTCCCCTCCTCTCTTTCCACTGTCACTGCCTAAGTTTAGGCTCATACCATGTCTCAAACTGATTACTGCAATTATTTACCAACTAGACTCTGACTCTAGGTCCACGCCCCTTCAGTCAATACTTTTAGAAACATTCATCTGATCACATTGCTTCCAGTGTGCTCAAGAGTTCTTACTAGCTTCCCCACTGACTTATGATCATGATTCTCGAGTGAAAATATGGAGACTCCAGGAAGGCATGGTCCCTTAGTTAAAAACAATTGGTATTACCAACTAGTGTAACTCATAGAAACAGGCCCCTTGAGTGTATTTAGGAGAGGTTGGAAATTATCAACACATAGCAAAAGGCCAACCTAGGGATCAACCAAGGAAGTCTGTGCTCTGGGTCCTGCTCTCCTCTCCAGTCTCATCTGTCCCAGTCCACATCCTTCTCTCTTCCTCCCCAACACAGACTCTCCACCCATTTGGATTCTATTTGCAGTTCCCCAAAGCTGTTGGATTGTTTTGTGTGTTTTACTGTTTGAAATTAGGGCTCTCTGTCCAGGATTCTCTTTTCCCACTTGTCTACCTCACAAATACCTACTTAACTTTTGAGCCTTGCATTAAACAAAATGTAATCAAAGGTAATTTCTTCCAAGAAGTCTTTCCAAGTCTCCACTATGGAACTGACAACTCCTTGCCATGTATATGTCTATCACCACACCAACAGTTCTGCTTTACATTCATTGATTGTTTATAGGTCTATCTTTCCTTATGGAAATGTAGCTTCCTCAAGTGCAGGGTCTGTGTCTTATCACACTAAATCTGCAGCCCCCAGTATAGTACCTGGCATATAGCAGTGCTCAGAGAAGGTTTACTCAATGACTGACAGGATATATAAGGACTCCTCTGGCACTCATAGTCTCTGGGTGAAGATACTCTAAAAACATCTGCATGGAAGAGGGAAGGAGGAAAAGCTGATGATAGAGAGTTGAGATTCACCCTCAAACAAGTGGTTGTTCCCACACATAAGGGTTTAGGAGCCAGGATTAAGGTAACAACTGCATGCAATTAGCACCATTTGTTACATTCTTAACAGATTATCTTTAATCTTCTTGGTCTTAAAAGAAATTCAAGAATGATATGATCAATTCTACAAGGCTTAACAGAGAGTACATATTCAGTAAATATTATTAATTTGAATTAAATTGTTCTGGCCTGATATTTTGTGATAAAGACTTGAAGCTCTATGTAAAATCTGTTTCTAAAATTGAAGACCTCTAGAATCCTCACTGATAGTTAACTACATCCATACTGAGAATCAGGACTCAAATTTATCAGTCTTTGGAAATTTCCGATTATCCAACAATATATGTAATAAGAGTCATCAAATTGCTTACAGCTAAATTGTGCTATTGAAAGTTGAAATTGAAGCTCAGAGAACATGCATTTCACTGATAAAAATTTTAAGTCTTTATATAATAGAGTCAGAACCTTAATAACAAGGATTTCACTTCAGTGACATTCAAGATTTTACACTATATTTTTAACACATCAGACACAGCTACAATTATATTTATGTTAAGAGTTGCAGTTTGTCAAGTGGCTTGTTAGATTGTTCTAAATGTGTGCCTGGGTAAATTTTGGTTTATTAAACAATTATAAGTTGTCAGTCACTCTAAATGGATTTACTTAGTGATTGTATGATAAATACCATACTAATCAGTTAGAGACCAAGAAGTTAGTCACCCTGATGTAGGCCTATTTCCACTTAAAATTGACAAGAATAATCTAGTGATGAAAAAGGGGACAGATACCTTAGAGGCAGAGTGTGGGCGTTAAGAAAGAACAGGGTGGGGGAAGTTCTGAAATTATATATCTTTGAAGAAAAAAGAAGAGAGGGAAGGAAATTCGGTGAATTAAGTCTAGTGAATGTTGGTTGTGTGAAGAGGCATAAGGAGTCTCTGGAGTGCCAGTTTCCCCTATGCCCACCCAGACTTGATTGAAGACACAATTGCTGCACCTGACCTTTCACACATTCATAGGAAAGTGACATGATGACTCCTCAGAAATGGCTTCAATGTCCCTGAGAGAATGTTCTGGAAAGTATATTGTCTTGGGGGAATGGCAGTCTCTTAGAAAGTCACATATAGCTCCTGGAGGGGTAGCAGGAAGTATTTCTCTGTTGTTGAGAATCCAATACTGTTGGCATAAGGGATGATTTCAGGGATCCACTAATGAACTCTCCTTTTCTGAATGGCTACATTTTAAGTATATTAGAAAAAACAGCTAGCACAGTAAACTCATGCTGATTTTTAAAAATAGTGAATGGATTTAAAATCTAGTTAAAGAAAAACATTAAACAGGGTACAAGTGATATGTAGATAGGCAGCCATATTCAAGGTGTTCTGCAAATTACTGAAATTAGAGAAACACTGGTATAAATTTAAAAAGAGGCAACTATTCTCAGATTTATAACAATACATTTTTTGGCCTATAAATCAGGAATTGGATAAAACAAATCTAAATCCATCAAATAAATAGTCTGAAAGTCTGGATAATGTTGTGGTTGCTTTGGTCTTGGAGTGTAGGTGCATGAAATGGAAACTCAGAAATATCACTAAGATTTCAATAGACTGCTTGACTATGAAGCTAAGAAATAGATGCTGCTGCTGAAAATCATTTAGCATGATATATATGTTAAAAATTCAAGAATACTTACTTTTCTTTTTTAATTGTGTTTCTGCCAAGTAGTGGATCCAGGACTGGATCTATCGTTTCCTCAAGATTTTCAATTAAGATGACATCACCAAAGGCCAAAGCAGTTTCAATGGCATTCAAAAACCTTAAAATTCAGTGGGATTTGAGATAATAAAATGCAAATTGGCACAAAATGTTCAAAATTTTTTAAATGATCAAATTATATTTAATGTAGGTATTCTAAATGGGAAAAACTTAGAGAAAACTATTTTATAAAGTAGTAGTTTCCTTCAACTAGATTACACAGAAATTAAAGATGAGATTTTTAGGATACATTTTAGTTATATTTTCCAAGTGAAATTTAATAGTTTGAACTAATAAATCTATGTATAGATTAGTTGCTTGTAATAGCAACCATAGTTGAAATAAGTGTAAGTTACCCAACTATCATACATTTAAATTCATTTGATGTGTCTTTTTTAAGTAAAGTTTCATGTATTAAATGCTTTAAACTTGATCAAACTTTTATTTTTTTAAACCTTTAAGTTTAGTCACTTAAAATGGTGAGCTATCATTTTATTTTGGTCTTACTCTCCAAAAAATATCTCCCTACCAAAAATAATTTTCTTCAAGTATTCAGATAAACAAAAACTACATTTAAAAAAATAGAGATGGTGGTCTCACTCTGTTGTCCAGGCTGGAGTGCAGCGGCATGTTTATGGTTCAATGTAGCCTTGATCTCCTGGGCTCAAGTGATCCTCCTGCCTCAGCCTCTCAAGTAGCTGGGACTACAGGTAGGCACCACCATACCTGGCTACTTTTTTTTTTTTTTTTTTGGTAGAGATAGGGTCTCACTATGTTGCCCAGGGTGGTCTTGAACTCCTGCCTTCAAGCAATCCTCCTGTCTCAGCCTCCTAAAGTGCTGGGATTATAGGCATGAGCTACTGCACCCGGCCTAAGAACTACATTTACTTGTATAACTAGAGAAATTTCTTATTTCACTCTATGTATAAAAAGAGGATGGAAGGGTCAAGTGAAATATCCATAGTTCTAAAATAATTTATTCAACATTAACTGAATAGCAACTGCATACAAGACAGCTTTCTATCTATCAGACAGTATTATCATGATGACTCAGTAACAGAAATTCTTGGAGTAGATTCAGTTCTCAAAAGCGACATGTAAATCTTGACTAAGATAATAAATTAACTTTAGGCATCCAATGTTGGGACTTGTAGCCATGTTAAGATCCTTCTATAGGCAGAGTATAGATTTAGAAATATGACTGTAAACATCATTAAGCCTGGAGGCACCCTTGACAATTCTTGTGTTACTATCCAAACACCGCAGAGAAGCAATATAATATATATCCATTGTTGGCTTTAGAAAATTTACATATTTTCCCCCACAGACACAATGTTTGTTCTAACTTTCAATCTTATCTCTTCTTCAGATAATTGGATGCCACCCAACAAGAATGCCTTTTCAACAGAGATACTTTATATGAAACATGAACAGGCAGATAAACAAATAGCACCAAATTGTAATACATCAATGTGGTGGAGAGGTCTAAGAAACGTCACGCCTTTATAAAAATCAGACCCACTTCACAGCAGGTAAACAGAAAGCCAGTCTCTTCAAACTTCACATACCCTTTCTGGCCCAAATGTGTGACTTTCAGGTCCATTCCATACTTATTCTTGATCCACTTAATCCCCTGTTGCTGGGGATCTATTACCAGAGGCCAGCGCTCACAGTGTGTTAGGATAGCGGCATTTTCGGTGGACATTCTGTCACTGGGCAGTCCTTCGTTATTCCAGGTGGCAATTGTAGCATCATCCGTCAACACGGAAATCAAGTCCAGGCCTTCGGTTAGTGGAATGGAAACCTTTAAAATCAGAGTTGAATGCAACAAATAGGCCATGTGGCAGAGAGAGCAGACAGACAAGAAAAGAAGAGAACAAAGCCATGAGAAAGTAACTAGGTAAACACATGATAATTTTCTGTGGCTTCTCAGAAGCCAAACACAGCTCATCATTAGATGCAATTTGACTTGATAAATCCAGTATTTACGTCTCAGAATTCTGTTAACTGTGGGATTCAACATCGGTTTTATCAACTGCATCTACTGGGCTTCAACTGACAGAGACTTTGCCCCATACTTAGGTAAGAGTGAATTTACACCCCAAGAAGAATGGCAGGACACCAGAAATGTATTTGCCCATGGAGCAATCCACGCCACCCACCTCCACATAACCAATGCTAAAATTCAGTATCTTGCTCAGGCACTTCATTTTTTTTCTACAGACCAATGCTACAAAGAGATGACCTCTCTCTCTGGGATGGGTTAATGGAAAGTATTCAGTCCACTGGAACCCCATCAACTCCTCAGTTGTGCAAAGGAACTTAGGATGTCACTTCTAGGCTGAGAGGAAATTATCTATGTCTTGATTGCATTGCAAAGTAAGAAGTTGGGGAGGGGTAAGTGAGGAGGGAGGGGCAAGCGGGGTGGAGAGAGCAATCCATTTTAAAGAATAAGGATACTTCTTTATAAAAATTGACAACAATAAATAATGTTGTGGGAAAAATTGTATTAAAGAATGTATATGTTCACTCCGCCAGTCATCAATCACCAAACATTTATTGAGCATTTTCTACGTACATGAAACACTGCCTAGAGACACCAAAATGTGCAGGATGAATACCTAGCTAGCCCCCTAGCTTGGTGGGGTGGTTAACATGGAAGCATGCCTCTATAAGAGACTGTAGTAACAACCCTACCTGTAGTAGGTAGGGGAGGCTATATCAGCAGTAACAGTTTGGTTCATTGGTTTGTCACAGAGCTTCAAAACAAAATGCTGAAAGGATTCCCACATTAAGGCTGGGATGCAATTTAATATGAATATAGGAAAAGTAGCACAATATTCTTACTGCCTCTGACTACAATGTTATCTTAAAAATGAATCAAACCCTATCTCCTAGTGATATTGAACAAGTCTTGATATCTGACTTGATACATAGTTCCCTTAGAGACATAGGCAATTTGATCTTTTAGAACAAGCACTCTTCTATTGGCAAGAGGTGTGTGCTTTAATTTGTTACCTTCTACTTAATACAAACAGCTGAAACAATTGGGGGCTGTAACTTTGATTTCTGAAGCTAAAAGGACTAACAGAAGGGGCATCTGCAGATCTCAGATCCAAAATCAATAGTTTGAGTACCTACTCTGTGCAGAGTAGAGAGCCAGGGATCAAAGAGAATACCAATCTCCCCCTTTTTTCCTGGTCAGTAGGGGAAATAAAACCCAGTTCAACATAAATGAAGAAATAAAACCCATCTTAATATAAATGAAGACACCTACATTAAAGAGTATCATAACTATAGTGACTACTTTGAGACTCAAATTTTTAGGATGTTTTAATAGTATTGTGTCCAAATAACCAGCAGCATGGCTACATACAGAATTTTTTTCATAAAAATATTTTTTGATAGTTATAATACAGGCATCATTTTCACATTAATATTAATCTAAGTGCAGGGTGAGAAAAATAAGCCTCATTTTATATACAGGCATGCGCAGTATGATATTTTGGTTAATGATGGACTGCATATATAACAGTGGTTTCATAAGATTATAATGGAGCCGAAAAATTCCTATCACCTAGTAACACTGTAGCCATCATAACGTTGTAGTACAATTACATTATTTTAAAAATAAATTTTGTGTAGGCTAAGTGTACAGTGTTTACAAAGTCTACAGTAGTATACAGTAATGTCCTAGGACTTCACATTCACTCACTGACTAAACCAGAGCAATTTCTAGTTCTGCATGCTCCATTCACCATAGGTGTTCTATGCAGGTGTACCAATTTTAGTCTTTTATGCTATATTTTTTGTGTATCTTTTCCATATTTGGATAGATTTAGATGCACAAATACTTACCATTGTGCTACAGTTGCCTACAGCATTCAATAAAATAACATGCTGTGCAGGTTTGTAGCCTAGGAGCAATAGGCTATGCCATGTAGCCTAGGTGTGTAATAGGCTGTCTCATCTAGGTCTATGCAAGTACACCAAAAGACATTTCTCAGAACATATCCCCTTCATTAAGTGATACATTAGAGTATACCTTCTTTTTATTATAATTAACTGGTCTTTTCAGAATTTCTTGGAGTCTGCAGCAAGGAAAATGGGTTTGGAAACCAAGTGCAAAGAGGGAACCCTTTAAGTTCAAAGTCTGCTTCTAGAGTCAGCCTGTTGCCAGCCTCCATCTAATTGCTCTATTAAGTAGGGTCAACATGTTGTGAGTCAGGATGTTACTATGAGGTGGAGCTGAAACAAAAAAGGAGGCTCACTCTTTGGAAAAGGAGCATTTGCTAGAGAGAAAAGACAAGGCTGGAAGCACATGTCACGAGCCAAAGTGAAATTAGCCATAACACCAAATGCCCATCTGGTCTCTAAAAACTGACCAACTGGCATATTCCTAAGAAAAAAGGGTGATTTCCTGTGGAGGTAATACTCCCAGTTTCTCCTAATGTTACGGTAACATAACAACTAATGTTTATGTAAGGCTTTAACTGTTCACAAAATTTATTCATATAGATTCATTCTTTCCAATTTTTCATTTAACCCTTACAAGAGTTCTGCAAGGTAGATATCTCTATTTTATTGCTTAGGACACAGAGGCTTAGCATTAGAGCTTCTAATAACTAATTAGTAACTAATAACTAATTATTGGCACTAATAACTTCATGTATTTGCTCTGTCTATAAACTGCTGGGTCAAAGCAATGAGTGGAGTGCAAAGGCTGCCTTGAACTTGCCTATGACTCTGTCCATCTGCCCAGCAAACAACAACTTTGGATGGAAACAACTTTGGAAAACAGTGTAATTTGGACCCTCAAGGCCATGTATGCCCACAGCCCCTGTCCTTTTCAGCCACTACCCTCTGTGTTACTGTTTGCTCCCTGTCCCATCCCTCAAACTCATGCCCCCATGGTTGTACTTTCTGACAACCCTTCCCTCATACTCTTTAGTATCTTAGTCTTGTTTGGACCAAATTGCCTTATCTTCTCTACCTGCTTGTCTTAAGCAAAACCAGGCTCTCCCCCAAGGGTAATGGCCGTCAACCCCAGGCTGGATACTGGACTTATGGGAGAGCTTTTAAAAGCTGCCAACAGGCCTGGCCCTTCCCCCAAGTGATTCAGCATCAACAGGCATCAGTGCATTTCAAAAAGTTCCCTCTCACATGATTTTAACAGGAGGCTGGGGTGCAAGAGCCATTGTTCTAGAGTCTCATTTCACTTGAGGGCCTTCTGAAGTGGAAAGAGTTCATTTTCCTCCCTTCCCACCTCTCTCTCTCTCTCTCTCTTTTCTTTCTTTTTGAAATAAGGTCTCACTCTGTCACCCAGCCTGGAGTTCAGTGGTGCCACCATAGCTTGCTGTAACCTCTAACTCCTAAGCTCAAGTGACCCTCCCTCCTCAGCCTCTTTGCCACCACACCTGCCTGGGTTTAAAAAAAATCTTTTTTTTCATATAGATAGTGTCTCACTGTGTAGCCCAGGCTGGTCTCAAACTCCTGGCCTCAAGAGATCCTCTTGCCTTGGCCTTCCAAAGAACTGGGAGACATGAGCCACCACACCCGGTGGACAGTTCATTTTCTTAATAATCCCATTACTGAAAAGTGGGTGTGGGAAAGAGTTGCCATTCCTCTTTCTTCCCTGTAAGTCAACCCAAGTCGTGATTCTTCCATTCTTAAGTCAAAATGCCACCTTTAAGACCCATGGACTCCAGATATACAATCTCCGATCTATTTCCTCATCTTATGAATGATATAGTTATTGGTCTTTCTCACCTTTCCAAGTTCTGCTATCAATCCTTGACAACCTCAGTGCCTATGAAGATGATGATTCCACTCTCTGGCCTTGACAACTTTCATATTAAAGCACTGTATTTCCTTTCTATTCCAGTTGGGGGAATTGGGGGAGGAAGGGGATGATATCAGAATCACCCGGGAAGATTATACAACACCCCCATCCCTGGCTTCTGATATGCACATCCCCACCCCCCATGATGGTGATATGTCTTTGGAGGGGTATTAGAGTACCTTTTTTGATGGGAAATATAGTCCCAGGCTTTGTAACAATCTGAAATCATTTTATCATTGAAACCTAAAATTCCTGTACCCAACTCTTTGATTATGATTGTCTACATCTCTTTCACATCTTTAAACATAACACTCTAAATACTATTAAGATACCAGGACTTTACCCTACTATTTACAGTTTTACTGTGGTAAAATATACTTAACATAAAATTTGTCATTTTAACCATTCTAAGTGTACAGTTCAAGTGGCATTAAGTACATTCACATTGTTGTACAACCATCATCATTTTCTATCTCCAGAACTTTTTCATGTTCCCAAACTGAAACATACCTATGAAACAATAACTCCCCATTCCTCCCTCTCCCAGCCTCTGGTAACCACCATTCCACTTTCTGTCTCTATGAATGTGAATGCTCTAGGTCCCTCACAAAGTGGAAGTATTTGTCCTTTTGGCTTATTTTATTTTTGAGATGGCATCTCACTCTGTCACCCAGGCTGGAGTACGGTGGCGCGATCTCTGCTCACTGCAACTTCCGCCTCCTGGGTTTAAGCAATTCTCCTGCCTCAGCCTCCTGAATAGCCTGGATTACAGGCACCCACCACCACGCCTGGCTAATTTTTAGTTGACAGGGGGTTTCACCATGTTGGCCAGGCTGGTCTTGAGCTCCTGACTTCAAGTCATCTGCCCGCCATGGCCTCCCAAAGTGCTGAGATTACAGGCATTAGCCACCAGGTCCAGCTGTGACTGGCTAATTTCAGTTAGCCTAATATTGACAAGGTTCATCCATGTTGTAGCATGTACCAGAATTTCCTTCATTTTTGAGGCCGAATAACATTCTATTGTGTACTTATACCTTATGTTTAAAAATCCGTTCTGTCCATGGACACATGAATCGCTTCCACCTTTTGGCTATTGTGAATAGTGCTGCTATAAACAATGGCAAGCAAACATCTGTTTGAATTCCTACTTTTACTTCTTTGGGGTATATGCCAACAAGTAGAATTTCTGGATTATGTGGCAATTCTGTGTTTAAGGTTTTGGGAAACTTTACCATATTTTAACACTAACTTCTGGCTAACCTCCTATCTCTTTTCAGCCTAAAGTGCTCCTTCCATTTCTTAATTGTTCTGCTACTTAATTGTTCTGCTTGACTTTCCTCACCTCCGTTCTTTCTGGCTTACCTGCCTATAAACATGGCTAGATTTGGCATTCTCTTTCCTCTCTTTTTACTCCTAGACTTTGAGTATTCTGTTGAAAGCTTTATTACTGTGACTATAAACTTATCTTGTCCAAATACGTCTTGGGTTTCTTAAAGCTGTGTGGTGACTCTTACCTTCTACTCCCCTGTTGCCCTTCACAGGTATTTTTGATATTTTTACCACTCTCCTCAAAGCTGTTCTTCTTATTTCAATTTTCTTTGGTTTGGCCAGCTTGCACTGCATTTTCCTACTTCCCTAAAGTAACAGAGACCAGCAGGTGTGAGTGCTTCAATTTTCTATTAATATCTGTGCCCATGTCCATCTTTGTCTCCATACTCCAGAAAGGGCTGGATACATAAACTAAGAATCTGTTTTAATCAATTGAGATGACAGTGTTGTATAGAAAATAGAGTCCTGGAAATCAGGAGGTCTGATTTTCTATTCTCTATGACAGAAGTGGAGTCATTTGTCTGTCTCAGTTTTCTCATTTGTACAAGGAGTATCTTAAACTAGATGATTTTACATCGTGCAAATCTATTATTTCACTTTGCTTATGGGTTTGAATTTTCAAATTTAGGGTAAGCTACTTTATACTTACATACAAAATACTACACTTTAAGTCTGAAAGTAGTCTTTTAAAAATCTTTAACAAATAACCCATAATATTAGTAAGAAAACAAAGTTTCATGCTATTCAATAACATGATGATCTGAGTTTGTTCAGTTATCACTTCTGTTTAAAGCACTTTTCCAACCATAACTCTATAGTTTACATAATTAATTTTTATGTTCTTGTTGAAACGATCACTAAAATAAGGAAAACTATTTCCATCTTTCACCATATGCAAAAATCAAATCAGGCCAGGTGTAGCGGCTCACACCTGTAATTCCAGCATTTTGGGAGGCTGAGGCTGGTGGATCACCTGAGGTCAGGAGTTTGAGACCAGCCTGGGCAACATGGTAAAACCCCATCTCTACTAAAAATACAAAAAAATTAGCCAGGTGTGGTGGTGGGTGCCTGTAATCCCAGCTACTTGGGAGGCTGAGGCAGGAGAATTGCTTGAACCTCAGGGGCGGAGGTTGCAGTGGGCTGAGACTGCACCATTGCACTCCAGCCTGGGCAACAAGAGGGAAACTCCATCTCAAAAAAAACAAAATGAAACAAACAAACAAAAAACAAAACAAAAACTGAAAATCAAATCAAAATGGATTAAAGACTTAAATATAAGACCTGAAACTATAAAACTACTATAGGAAAAATTGGGAAAATGCTTCAGGACATCTGGGCAAAGATTTTTTGGGTAAGACCACAAACAAATGCAAAAGTGGGATCGTATCAAGCTAAAATTCTTCTGCCCAGCAAAGGAAACAACCAACAGAGTGAAAAGATAATCTACAGAATAGAAGAAAATACCTTGCAAACTATTCACCCAACAAGGCATCAATAACCAGAATACATAAGGAACTCAAACAACTCAATAGCAAATAAAGCAAAAAACTTGATTGTAAAATGGATAAAGTTCTTGAATAGATATTTCTTTCAGAAGAAGATGTACAAATGGCCAATAGGTAACATGAAAAAATGCTCAACATCACCGAGTCAGCAGGGAAATGTAAATCCAAACCACAACGAGATATAATTTCACCTCAGTTAGAATGGCTATTATCAAAAAGACAGAAAATATCAAATGCTGGTGAGGATGTAGAGAAAAGGGAAAGCTTGTATACTGCTGGTGGAAATTTAAATTAGTACAGTCACCATAGAAAACAGTATGGAGGTTCCTCAAAAAAATAAATAACTACCATATGATCCAGCAATTTAGCTACTGAGCATATATCCAAAAGAAAGGAAATCAGTATGTCAAAGAGATATCTGCACTCCTATGTTTACTGCATCACTATTCACAATAGCCAAGACACGGAATCAACCTAAGTGTCCATCAACAGATGGGCAGATAAAGAAAACATGATATACATGCACAATGGAATACTAGTCAGCCATAAAAACAATGAAATCCTGTCATTTCCAGCCACATAAATGGAACTGGAGGACTTTATGTTAAGTGAAATAAGCCAGGCACAAAAAGATAAATATTGTATGTTCTTACATGTGGGAGCTAAAAAAGTGGATCTTATGGAGGTGGAGAGTAGAATGATGGTTACCAGAGAACCGGAGAGAGGGAAATGGAGGAGAGGGGATGCAGAGAAGTTGGTTAGTAGGTACAAAAATACACTTAGATAGAAGAAATAAGTGCCAGTATTCAGTAACACAGTAGGGAAACTGTAGTTAATAATTTATTGTATATTTCAAATAGCTAGAAAGGAAGAATTATAGTGTTCTTAACACAGAGAAAAAATAAATGTTTAAGGTGATAGATATCTTATTTACCTTGACTTGACCATTACACATTGTATACAGGTATCAAACTATCACATTACCCTAAAAATACATATGAGTATTATAGATCAATAAAAACATTTTTAAAACTAATGAAATATTTATTATGAATTTTGTAAAAATAAGAAAAACTGCAGCACATGAGAAAGAATTTCACCGTGGAATTTCTGGTCAGTTCTCATTACAGAGGTCCAAAAGTGCCTGGCATATACATGGGTTTTACTACTGAAATTTCAATGTGATCTTTCTACCTGCTGACAAGGTAAGGAACTGAACTTACCTTCTGTTGAAGAAAGGGAACCCACTTGCAGTGCACCAGCTCCTGGCGATACTGCTTTGTGAAGGGTCCGACGTAAGACACAAATGCTGCCATGAGAAGAACATCTCCACAGAGTGTCTTCTCTTGAGCTTCAAAGGACTTAATGGATTGACCCCAGCGAATCTTCTCTGACTGAAAGATGAAATTACTCAGCTGTAATTGCAGGCTGAACGTCAACTCCACAAATGCTTAATGCAATTACCTTAAGGCAAGGTTTACATCCTTCTACACAGTCACTATAAGGAACAGAGTGTAACGGGTTAGTGTGACTATTATAATGTTTCATGTGTTTGAAACCCATCATTATGATGGAGTTCTCATACTCTCCTCAGTGGAGTTTATCACAATGTGACATTAGTTCTTTAACATCTCTTCTCACTGGACATCCGAACTCTTCCATTATGATTGAGGTCCTTCTTGAAAGGCTGACAGTCTCTCCCCTGTCCCTCTGGGAATGGAAGATGACCAAGAGCTGTGGCCAAGAATGAGTGATGTTGAGATTACTTATTTATTTGACAAGGTCTGGCTCTATCACCCGTGCTGGAATGCCATAGCACCATCTTGGCTCATTGCAACTTCTACCTCCTGGGCTTAAGCCATCTTCTCACTTCAGCCTCTCAAGTAGCTGGGACTACAGGCATGCACCACCATGCCTGGCAAATTTTTGTATTTTTTGTAGAGACGGGGCTTCACCATGTTGCCCAGGCTGGTCTCAAACTCATGAGCTCAAGCAATCCACCCACCTTGGCCTCCTAAAGTGCTGGGATTACAGGCGTGAGCCACTGCACCTGGCCTGATGTCAGGATTTTTAATGTCAGCCTGGCTGCTCTCCATTCTTCCCACTACACTGCCTTAGTCAAACTTTTTATTTACTTACCTATTTTTAACATGCTGGCAATGGTCTGATTACAGACAAAGGGAAATGACAAACACAACTCTTCTTAATTAGTTAAAACATAAAGCTGAAACAGCCATCTATCCTGGATTCTACTAATTAAAGAGTAGCATTGGTAGTTACTAAACTCAGGTTAGTTTTCTAATATAATCATTAAATCAGTGGAGGAAGCTACGATCTATGTAAAAAGGTGGAAATCAGGACTTCACAATACTCTCCAAGAACACTGTTGAAGTCCTTATATCTAGCTGGATGGCCATTTAAAATCTGATTTACAGGTTAAGTATGTGAAGCCCTTAATATTGGATTTGAATAAAACTGCAATAAATATGTATGGATTGACTGAACTGCAGGGTAGTTCACTAATTTATTTTGTTTCAATGTATGCTAAAAACACAACATTTTAAGAACATGCAAATTAATAGAACCTGAAAAAAAATTAGCAATTTGTTAGTACAAGCGAAGAAGCACCCTATGGAATTTTGCTTTCTCCATGAAAGTAGATTGACCACAGAAAACAAAAATGATGTCAGAATGGATTGGAATGCCAGTTCCCTGCAAGCTGTCTTAATATCTACAACACTGAGGTCAGAGGTCATGAAATTAGCATGTGAAAATTGTTATCAAAGTGGTTTCAAGATCATCTCCCTGCTTTGCTTGTTAAAGATCACCCCAAGTTAACTATATAATTAAACACTAAGGAACTTCAGCTCTCTAGCCCTCTTTATAAAATTTATCACTTTCCTTCCTCAGCCATAGACAACATAGCCATTAATTTTCAGGAGGAATCTCTCATTCACCTACCCTCCATCTTTGTTGTTTTTGGTTTGTAAAGGATAAACAATAAAATGTACCCAACTCATTCTCCAAAACAGCTTTGAAATTTGAAGATTTACTAAACATAGACTGATTGGCTATTGAAATCGTCAATAATTTCGCTATAGTATCCATGCAACATAAATCATTACCGACATTGGCTAACAAGGGTTTAAGAGTTGGAACATGTCCTGTAATAAATTTCAAGACAGTTAAAAATCACTATAATTTTATTCTAATGCATTATAGATTGCCTGTAATGTCATCCTGGCTGGGGTGACCCATTTCTAATTTTGAACAGCTGCTCAGCTCAGGAGGTAGTTAATGATTAAATATAAATTGCCTGATTTATTAGTCTGAATGGCTGAGCTTCCAGGTCAATGCTATACAGACAAAATCATCAGTCTTGATGTTTTTCAGAAGTTAACTGTCTCCTGTTCTAGTCAGAAAGAATTTATCCTGAAAGAAAAAAATCTGACATCTTCAATTAATCCTTTAAAAATATATATTTTTTCTTAGTTAACGTGATACAATTTTTTTCCTTTCCTTGTCTAAATCATCATGAGTAAGTAAAGTCTTTGGAAATATTGCTATATGTTAGACACACATGGTAGGGCCTGCTTTTCCCTTGACAAAACTTTCAGACATTCTGTAACTAGTCCAGGAAAACAGTCTAATTATATAACAGTTTTTCTCAGGTACCTCACAAATGGTGACCTCTTCAAACTGCTTAAATCTTGCTACTTTAAATGGAAGTAGTTGTAAGTACTAGTACTGGTAAAATTTCTCAACTCACCTAAAAAGAGCAAGTCTTCAAAAGGCTCCAGAATTTTAATATAGGAGGCTCCCAAAACTCACCCATTTAGTAATTTATTCATTCAGTAAATATCTAGTGATGCCTATGACATGCCAGGATTATTCTATACGCTTGGGATCAAGCAGTGCACAAAAAATGGTGAAGTTTCCTGTTCTTGAGAAGCTCATATTTCAGTTGGGGAAAAAAAGACCAAAAAAAGTATTTGTGCATATGCATACATGTACAACTATGTTCATGCAATAAATGCTATCAAAAAATGGTAACAGAGCAAGTGGAGAAAATAGAGATGCGTATGTGTGCATGTATGTGTGCGTGTGAATGAGTGGGGGTCTCGTGTGTTAGATGAAGGTTCTTTTATGTAGGGAGGTCAGAGAAAACCAATTGATAATGACAACTTTCAGCAGGGCCTGACAAAGTGAAGAGCCAGTGATGTGATTGCCTGGGAAAGGCTAAGGCACAAAGAAGGAGTGTGCCTGGAAGTATGAGGGAGAGAGAGAAGGCCATTGGGGATGGGGCAAGAGAGAAGTGGCAGAGGTGAGGACAGAGGGGTATCCAGGAGACAGATTATCATGTAGGGCCTTGTAGGTCAGTAAAGCCTTTAGGCTGGACTTTGAGTGATTAATTAGCTATTGGGGAGTTCTGAGTGAAGGGGTGATGTGAATGTACTTAAGTTTGTAAAATATCACCCAGCTACAATGAGGGAAATAAGCTTTAGGAGGTAACGGTGGGGCCTGCAGAGGTACCCTAGGGGAGAGATGCCACAGCCTGGACCAGCATGGTAAGGTGAAGAGAATGCGAAGTGCTGGGATTTGGAATGAACCTGAAAGGCAGAGTCAACAGAATATCTGATGGATTGGATGTCAGAAAGAGTCAAGAGTGATTCAAAAGCTTTGGGCCAGAAAAACTGGAAGAACAGAATTGCAGTTATTGAGATGGAATGGAGAGAGGGGATTTGCAGAGTGAATTATGAGGTTTTGCATAATGAACTATGCATTTCAGAGAGATAGTGTATTTAAACTTGTGGTGAATTAGTTAAATTTGTGGTAATAAGTTAGGGTTTTAAAAATCTACTATAGGCTGGGCGCGGTGGCTCATGCCTGTAATCCCAGCACTTTGGGAGGCTGAGGCGGGCGGATCACGAGGTCAAGAGATCGAGACCATCCTGGCTAACACAGTGAAACCCCGTCTCTACTAAAAATACAAAAAAATTAGCCGGGCGTGGTGGCGGGTGCCTGTAGTCCCAGGTACTCGGGAGGCTGAGGCAGGAGAATGGCGTGAACCCGGGAGGCAGAGCTTGCAGTGAGCTGAGATGGCGCCACTGCACTCCAGCCTGGGCGACAGAGCGAGACTCCGTTTCCCAAAAAAAAAAAAAAAAAAAAAAACTACTACAAGAAATGAGGCTATCACCTAGCCATCCCGAAACACGTTTCCCCCTCTTTTCTTGCTAAGAGAACCCTGAATCTGAATAGGATGGTCATGTGCCCAGTCCCATGAGATGAACGGTGACTTGCTAAGCCAATGACGATAGCCCCATTCCCCACTTTTCCAGACTTTTTTTTTTTTTTTGGCAGGAGGTGTGGGGTGGAGTTAGCAGTTTATCTAGTTCTGACTAAAGAAACTTAAGTGGGAGTCTGTCAGAGACATTTCCAGAAAAACATCAGTTTTTCTCATAAAAGGAGAAAACCCCAGCTGATACAGATTGTTCCCTTTCTCTACTGTCTCTTTGAATCTGAAGGTGTAGCAGCCATCTTGAGACCATGACGCAAAATGCATGAGGGTGAATGTCCACTTGCTAAGCATGGAGAGGCAGAGGGCAACAAAGAGCCTAGGTGGCTGATCACTAATCACCAGGATCAACGCTGATAATGCTCTAACCTTAGCATTTTTTTGTAATATGTGAAAAATAAGCTCCCATTTGTTTGAGCCAGTGTAAAAGTTTTCTATCATCTCCAGCCAAATGCATTTCTAATAGTGCAGTTACATATTTTAGTGCAGTCATATGCTTGTCAGCTAAAGGCATTTCTAATAATGCAATTATATACTTTTTAGTTACACATTTTATTACTTTTTAGTTATATATTTTATATACTTTCTAATAGTGCAGTTACAGACTTTATACTTTAAAAAGTAACTGCTTTATTGAGATATAATTCACTTACCATGAAATTCATCCATTAAAATATACAGTAGAGTGGTTTTTACTCTCTCTCTTTCTCTATATATATAGACTTGCACAATTATCTCTTCTAGCTAATTTTAGTACATTTCCCTCACCCCAAAGAGAAACCGTGCATTCAGTAGTAGTTACTCCCCAAACCCCACACCCTTGTCCAGCCCCTGGCAACCATTAGTCTATTTTGCGTCTATAAATTAGCCTGTTCTGGACATTTCATACACAGGCACATTCTGACTATGTATCATATGATATCACATATCATGTGATATGTGGTCTTTTGTGTCTGGCTTCTTTCTTTTAGCATGATATTTTCAAGATTAATACATTGTAGCATGACTCTATTCATTTTTATAGATGAATACTATTACATTATATGGATATACATTTTATTTATCCATTTATCAATTAATGGACATTTGGGTTGTTTCTATTCTTAGCTATTATGAATAATGCTGCTATGAACATTGCATATGAGCTTTTTAATGAATGTTTATTTTCATTTATTTGGGGTATATACCTATGAGTAGATGATTGCATCATGTGGTAACTTTATATTTAACATTTTGAGGAACTGCAGAACTGTTTTCCAAAGAGGCAGAACCATTTTACATTCCAACCAGCATTTCTCCATATCGTTTGCCAATACTATTACTGTCCATATTTTTTATTACAGTCATCCTGGTGGTTATGAAGTGGTATCTTGTTATGGTTTTAATTTGCATTTCCCTAATGACTAATGGAGTTGAGCATCTTTTCAGGTGCTTACTGGCTATCTGCATATCTTTTATGGAGAAATGTCTATTCAAATCCTTTTCTTATTTTAAAATTTGGTTATTTATCTCTTTGACTTTTGTTAGGAAATACTTGAACATACATTATGTCTTTTGAGTATCATCAAAACCTTGTAAGGGAAACGTTATCCACATCCCTGTTTTAGTACAAGAAAACAAAGTTGAAGACATTCAGTGATTTCCTCAAAACTGTTGAATACCACATTGTAGAGCAAATAAAATCTGTGAATACTGATGTCAAAGAACATATGTTCCTCTACCACTCATGTTCAAGCAAGAGAATGTTAATATGAATTATAAAAAACCTTTATCTAATGGAATAACTATTAACATTAGCATGTCAGTCACCTATAAAAAGATGTAACAACAAAAACATAAACCAACCACATTTAACTTGAAAGAAATCATTTGCTGGTAGAATTCAATGGCAAATGTATATTAAAAGGATCAGACAACAAACAGTTCAATTTCATAATTATCTAGCAGCCATCCGGAGTTTTATAACCTATTTTAAGAAAAACATGTTTTATTTTTGTTTTTAAAGGATTTCACAATGTGGTAAGAAAGAAACGAAGAGAGAAAGTAGAAAAAATAAGTACATAACCCACCCACAGCTGATGTACGCCATTGTCTTAAAGTGGATACAAGACCACTAAATTCTGATAAAGTATATGTCTTCCCTGTTTTCGTTGGAGATCAGACTGATGGCACATTGAGTTCAGGACTGTGTATTAAAAGATATGTACTTGAACATTTCTTCCTTCTGGTGAGTTAGAGCCACAGTATGAGTGATTATTAAATATTATCCTTTGTTGTTAATTCCATGTCTATTTAGTTATTATTGATGGCAAATAATAAAATCCCCACAAGCTGATCTGAATATTTTAGTTAGAATGTTTGGAAGAAAAAGTTTAACTTGCCTCAAGTTCCTTGACAAGTCTGTTAGCTAATTTGATGGTTTTGTTGGTTTGGTTCACCTCTTCTTGACACCGGACTTTCTCAGCTGTTGCTTTTTCAAATGAAGCTGTGAGTCTGCTCAGATTTCGATCCAGATCCTGAATCAGAGTTGAATTAACTTTTGAGTCATTTTTAGTTAAAACAGAGAGATTACCATCAACTTAAAACATCTGTTACTGTAAGGTAAATGGACAAACCTCTTCCCCCCATTAACCTTTGCCCCTCATAAACTAACAGTTCATGATGTGGTCTTCTCCCCTTCTGCCTCCACTGGGCAGAATGCAGGGAGCGACTGGGGGTGAATGGATGTGCCCTGAAGATGCAAATACGCCGTGGGTGCACTATCATCCCCCTCTGCTCTTGCACCTAAGCCTCACCTTCCAACCAGCTTTATTAAAGACAAGAGTGACTTGTTTGGTTTCTCCACCACTGATTCTTTTCTCTTTGGGTTCATAATTCAGGCAGTGAAGAGGGGTGTTAATTACTGAGCCCTTCAGACCCAGCTTCGCCAATCAGATTTTTCTTTTTCATTTTTTTTGGAATGAATATTGCTCTGCTGCCCAGGCTGGATGCAATGGTGCAATCTCAGCTCACTGCAACCTCTGCCCCCCCAGGTTCAAGTGATTCCTGTGCCTCAGTCTCCCGAGCAGCTGGGATTACAGGTGTGCACCACCACGCCCGGCTAATTTTTGTAGATTTAGTGGAGATGAGGTTTCACCATGTTGGCCAGGCTGGTCTTGAACTCCTGGTCTCAAGTGATTCACCCACCTTGGCCTCCCCAAGTGCTGGGATTACAGGCATGAGCCACTGTGCCTGACCCATATTTTTCTCTTCTGGAGGTAGGGATTGAAACTCAGAGATAATCCATTGTCTTTAGCATTGAAAGACCTGGGAGGATGTGTGAATCAGAGGGCTTCCTTTAAAGAGGGAACACCTTCCATTGGGCACAGAAAAAAACAGAGAAAACCATTGTGAAGAAAGAGAAAAGGATGAAAGGGACGTACAAAGAGAAGCAAGATGAGAAGTCACACAGCCCTAGAGACTCCAAGAGAAGTTCATGGCAGCTTCTTGTTTCCTGGATCTCTTGGGTCCCCTGGTCACCTTTTGTCCATGAGTTTGTCTTTGTGTCCTTTTTGGCTAAGGTAGTTTGAATGAGCTCATATCACTTATAGACAAAAAGTCTTGACTAAGATGTCAAATGCTTGTGAGACTCCTCACTATGGTATCTTGCTAGCATATTAAGTTCCAACAAACCTAATAAGATTTATAACATTGCTTTTGTAGATGCATGCAAAGTTCCAAGAAACTTTAACAAGAAAACTTACAGAATATAATCTATTAACAATATAGAGACAGACTATATTTGTTGATGACCCAGTTATTTCACCGTTACTTTATATTGCTAAAGCAATATGTACATATACATAAATATGTATATACATCAAATTTAAGATTAATATGCAAAATAGCATTAAATTTATGAGAATGGATGGACATATTATACATCACCAGTTAGAAATAAGATTGAAATATGGCCGGGCACGGTGGCTCATGCCTGTAATCCCAGCACTTTGGGAGGCTGAGGCAGGCAGATCACAAGGTCAGGAGTTCAAGACCAGCCTGGCCAACATGGCGAAACCTTGTCTCTACTAAAAATACAAAAGTTAGCTGGGCGTGGTGGCAGATGCCTGTAATCCCAGCTACTCGGGAGGACGAGGGAGGAGAATTGCTTAAACCTGGAAGGCAGAAGTTGCAGTGAGTTGAGATCATGCCATTGCACTCCAGCCTGGGAAACAAGAGCAAGACTCCGTCTTAAAAAAAAAAAAAAAAAAAAAGAAATAAGATTGAAGTAAAAATATTACAGGTCTGTTTTGGGTTATTAAGAGTACTTACAGTTTTACCAAACACGGAAGCACATGAAGGCTGTGGTATCAGACTTCTTGGGTTGATATTTGGATGCTGCTACCAGCTAAGCAGTATCAAGTTGGCGCTATTTATTTACCTTCTCTATGCTTCAGCTTCATTATCTTAAAAATGGAATTAATAATGTTACCTAGCTCAAAGGGTTTTTTTTTGAGGATTAATTTTGATGATTTATAGAATAATACCTAGGACAGTAGAAGGCAATGGTTCTCAAAATTTTTGGTCTCAAAACTCTGTTACATTCAGAACCCTAAAGGGCACTGGTTCATACAGATGATATCAAGTAATATTTATGGTATTAGAAGTTAAAACTGAAAAAAAAATTTAAAAATTTATTTAATATTAATAAGCTCACCATGTATTAGCATAATTTTATTAAAAATAACAATATTACCAAAACAAAATTAATGAAAAATGGCATTTAGATTTTTGCAAATCTAATTTTAATGACTTATTTAACAGAAGACTGTTAGATTCTTATACCTGCTATTGCATTCAATCTGTTGAGGTGTTGCATGTCATACAGCCGCTGAAAAACTCTGCTGTATGCTTGCTGGAGAATGAAGGTGAATAAAGGAGACGATGCCTTATATAACTTGCAGGTGAGGAAACTGAGACAAAGATCAGTTGAGCGATTTGCTATAGTTTCACTAGCAAGTGAGTGAAAAAACAAGGCTATGAACCCAAACCTTCTGAGTCCTGGACCAACTTAATGGAAGGCATTTCACAAGATAGATGTTTGAGAAGTTCCAGTTGTGAAGAGACAGAGCAAATACTTCCAGGCTTCCCAGTCAAATCACACGTGGTATACTGTATAGTTAAGAGTATCCAGCTTTGAGTTCAAAAACGTCTTGGTTCTGCCAGGCACAGTGGCTCAAGCCTGTAATCCCAGCACTTTGGGAGGCCGAGGCAGGTGGATCACCTGAGGTCAGGACTTCAAAATTGGCTTGGCCAGCAGGGTAAAACGCCATCTTTACTAAAAATACAAAAAAGTTAGCCGGGCATGGTGGCACAAGCCTGTAATCCAGCTACCCGGGAGGCTGAGGCACAAGAATTGCTTGAACCTAGGAGTCAAGGTTGTAATGAGGTGAGATCGTGCCACTGCACTCCAACCTGGGTGACGGAATAAGACTGTCTCAAATGAATGAATGAATGTCTTGGTTCTAGTTCCTCTGCCTCTTACTGGCCCTGGTGGTGTGGGCTCATTTTTCACTTTATGTGAGCTTTACATTTTCTCATGTGTAAAATGGGACTACTCCTAGTAATACCTACTTCATAGGTAGGTGTGCTATGGAATAAAATGTGTCTTAATGCATGTAAAATATGGCACAGCACATTCAGCAAGCACATGGTAAGTTAGCCTGGTGTACAAATATCACTGGAGTTTATTTCAAATGGGATACAAATTCACTTTGGTTCATTTTTTTCATTGAATGAAAACATAACTTAATGGCAAATGTTTGGGTAAAAGTTGGCCCTTGGCATGTAACTCTTAAGGGCATTAGCGAATATTCACCAGGAATAAGTACTAACCTGGTATAATAGCCAGGATTCCAAGCATGCTTAAAGGTGACAATCTACTACTTTCATAGGAATGTCTAGTTGTTGATTTGAGCTTACACTGACTGTTTTACGTGTATTCAGAGATTTGAAAGGAGCACTAGTGTCTCACATGAATACAGTTAATATAAACCTAAATGTGTAAACTGTACATGTACTAGAAAAAATAGTTCAAGGGCTGGGCGTGGTGGCTCAAGCCTGTAATCCCAGCATTTTGGGAGGCTGAGGCGAGCGGATCACCTGAGGTCGGGAGTTTGAGACCAGCCTGACCAACATGGAGAAACCCCGTCTCTACTAAAAATACAAAATTAGCCGGGCATGGTGGCGCAGGCCTATAATGCCAGCTACTCGGGAGGCTGAGGCTGGAGAATTGCTTGAACCTGGGAGGTGGAGGTTGTAATGAGCTGAGAAGGTGCCACTGCACTCCAGCCTAGGCAACAAGAACAAAACTCCGTCTCAAAAGGAAAAAACAAAAGTTCAAAGCAAATATATAATCATCAAGATGATTTTACTCTAAAATAAATAAGATTAGGTTTCCAAAATATTTTCTGAGGGAGTCTTAATATTGCTTGTACCTTTCTCCTTGTTTTCAAAACAATTTTCTCTATAGAAAACTCTATTCTTGCTGTTTTTCTTTTCTCACCACCCATTCTCTCCTTCATCTATTTTAATCTGACTTTCATTCCTATCACTTTTTTCTTTGTTCTTCTCTACCATTTTACTGAAACATGTGATCTGATAAACAAACTTTATTCTCTCAAGTTACTAATCATTGTTTGTAAAACAAACAAACAAACAAAAAAAACCAATAACAACTAACAGTTATTGATCCTCTAGCAAGCACCCAGCACTATTCTAAGTATTTTACATGTGTTAATGCATTTGATCAGTTCGGTAAGTCTCAGAGAGATTTTTTCATTTTATAGGTGAGGAAATTAGAGAGTCAATGAGGCAAAACAGTTACTCAAGCTCACAAAGATGGAAAGTACTGGGCTAAGATGTAACACGTGATGTTTGGCCCGACAGCCTATGCTCAGATGCACTGTGGTATCTGGCCTCTTTACTATTTGTTCCAAGTGATGGTTCCCTTTCCTCCCTTGGCTGCCATGACAACAATCTCTCCTGGCTCCTCATTCACCTTCCTAACCATCTCTTTTTCTTGCTCTTTCAGATATCATCATTCTGTACCCAGTTTATAAACTGTTTATAACCCAAGTTTCTCTCCTTGACTTTCTTTTGTTTTCATTCTGCTTCCCTCATCCATGTTCATTCTGCTTCCAGCCTCTTCCCCTTTGTTCATTGGCCCAGAGATATCTTTCCAAAAGGTAAATGTGATCAATCAATTTATCCCTCCTGTGCCCAACTGCAGTTCTTCAATTGCTCTCTCTGTCTGACAGTGGCAGTTCTCATATATGGCTCACAGATCCCTACTGGGGCTAGTTTATTCTGCTAGGGCCCACTGAATCTACGTTTGCCTTAATCATTGTCTATAACACTGTTAAAAGAAAATACAACTACTATTCATGACTGTTGGGGACTTTTTTTGGCATTAAGAAGAGTCTTCAATATTAGGGAGCTGAGTATATTCTGGCCTATAGGACAAACACTTACCTCTTAACCAACCCCTTGAAATTTCCTGTGTGATCATGTCCCTGCCTCACTTTTCACCACAAGTGACCCCACACACTGACATTTATACTCTACTCTTCAGTCATGTTGAGGTACTCATTGTCCACAGGACACATGACCCTCTTTCTTGAAATGCCCTTTCCCTATCTTCTGGGTGAAAACCTATTCATCTTTTAAGACTGGATTCAAGAGGAAACTGCTCCTCCAAACCTTTCCTGAGCACCCAACCCCATCCTCACGTGCAGAACTGACCAACTCCATTCTTTGTGCTCCAGTGGTAGCCAATGCAACCTCCCTTGGCAGCACTTAGCAAATTAAACAGCATTTAGTAAATCTGTAAGATTTTTCAGAGCAGGGACTGAGCCTTCTGTATCCCTCTGACTCCAGTGCCTAGTCCAGTGTTACAAAATGTTTGTTGATTGCTAAAAGGAAAGTGAGTCCTTCAACTACAACAAATAAACCTTTTAATTAAAATATAAAATATAGTTCTGTTTGTTAATTTAACTAATAGTTTTTGAGTTCCTCTCATGTGTCAGGTGCTAGGCATAAAAAGTTAAAAGACTTTAAGGAGCTCATAGTGTGGAAGACAGAAAGGAAATGAAAGTTCACATGTTAGGATGAGGTGTACACTGATGTGTAGGGTGTGTGGAATAATAGGGAAACTGATCAAGTATTTTCTCCAAGGAGTTCCCCTAAAGCCCAAGCTTGATCTAGGAGAACAGGGAGATTTAGCAGATGATAAAGTACCAGATCCCAAATAGCTTTCAGTATTTGTACACAGCAAAGGTCAGTACTCACTAGGTACTAGGTACTAGGATCCACATACCAAATCTAGCAGCCATCTGGTTTTGTGTGGCCTATGAGTAAAGAATGGATTTTGCATTTTTAAATGTTAAATGTAAAAAAAATTAATCTTTACCTGAGAATAGTTGTGCAAAGGTTTGAGAACACAAAGGGATGTCACCAAAATGGCAGAGTGGAAGTAATCTGGCTTCACTCTCCCCTACAGAAAACCCAAAACAAATATCCAGTGCTAAGACTATCACCAGCAACATCCTGGAACTCAGAGACACTACCTAGAGCCACAGAGAAGTAAAAAACTCTGAGCAGCAGAAGAAAGAACGTCTCTATTTGCAATGCCCCTACCCAAATCTAATCAGGCACTGCATGTAGAAAATGCCCCCCAGACTCATGGTTCCTACACTGGAGAAAGTGAGACTGAGGTGGACAGCCATTTTCCCCACTCAGCCATCTTACATTCCCTTGCAAGAAAACTGCTTTTTACCGTAACCCATAGGAAGTATCCCAAGTGCCTACAGAGACAAAAATCCCTGAAAGCATCTAGTGATAAAGAGGGAAGGTCAGACTAGCAACTCCAGCCCATGAAATTCTGCTCTTTATCTCAGTCAAAGGAGATGCCAAATCAGAGTGGCTGTTCAACAGCACCACATTGTACGAGGCACACTCCATGGGTCTTCTGGGCACAAACCCCCAGCTAGCTTTCCCACAAAGCCAGAGTATCTTCTTGGGGCCCCTTACCCTCAATTCAGGATGGTCAGTACTTCAAGCATTTCTAAGAGTCAAGGCAAACCTGAGCTTAATGTTCCATACAGTGCTGAAAAGGAAGCAGAGATCTAGAATTAACAAACTCAACAGGTGACTACAAATAACCTCTAAGCAAACATACTCCAGAAAGACCAAAACAATCCAGTCAGCAAAGACTAGCATAAATAACTAATCCTTCAATGTAAAGCCATAGATGTATATCCACAAGAGACAGCAGCAAACAGGGAGCCATGACCTTTCCAAATAAACAAAGCAAGGAGCGAATGACCAACTCTAATGAGATGATGATGTGGGAGCTCTCAGATCAATAATTCAAAATAGTAGTTTAAGAAAACTCAGCCAACTCCAAGATAATACAGAAAAGCAATTCAGAAATTTATCCGAAATTTAAGAGATTGAAATAATTTTTTAAAAATCCTGGAACTGAGAAATACATTTGCTGAAGTAAAAAATGAATTTGAGGCTTTAAAGAGCAGAATGAGTACAGCAGAAGAATCAGTAATTAATTCCGAAGACAGGCTATTTGAAAATACACAGAGGTGAAAAAAGGAAAAATGATGAAACGAACAAATGTCTACAGAGAATGACCTCAAAAGAGCACATCTAACAGTCACTGGAGTTCAAGAGGGAGTTTAAAAAGAGCAAGATGTAGAAAGCTTGCTCAAAGAAAAAAGTATATATAGTAAACATGAATAGATCTAAGTGGACAGACTGAAATACAGTAATAGCAGGGGACTTCAACACCCTACCCTCACTAATAGACAGATCATCCAGACATGAAATCAACAAAGAAACATCAATGATAAATTAAACACTAGACCACATAGGTCTAAGTGACATTTATAGAACATTTCATCTAACAGCTGCAGAATACAAATTCCTTTTTTTTTTTTTTTTTTTGAGACAGAGTCTCACTCTGTCATCCAGGCTGGAGTGCAATGGCATGATCTCGGCTCCCTGCAGCCTTCACCTCCCAGCTTCAAGTGATTCCCCTGCCTCAGCCTTCTGAGTAGCTGGGACTACAAGCACGTGCCACCACACCTGGCTAATTTTTGTAATTTTAGTAGAGACGGGGTTTCACCATGTTGGCCAGAATGGTCTCGATCTCCTGACCTTGTGATCTGCCCACCTCAGCCTCCCAAAGTGCTAAGATTATAGGCGTGAGCCACCGCGCCCAACCTGACAAATTCTTTTCATCAGCACACGGAACATTCTCCAGAACTGACCACATATTAGGCCACAAAACAAGTCTCTACAAATTCAAAAAAGTAAAAATCATATCAAGTACCTTTTCTGATCACAATGGAATAAAACTAGAAATCAAAAACACGAGGAACATTGGCAACCATACGAACACAGGAAAATTAAACATGTTCCTAATCAGTGGGTCAATGACATTAAGAAGTAAATTTAAAAATTTTTTGAAACAAATTAAAATGGAAACCTAATATATTCAGTCTATGGAATACAGCAAAAGCAATACTATGAGAGAAGCTTACAGCAATACATCAAATGCCTACAAAGAAAAATACAAAACATTCAAATAACAAACCTAATGATACACCTCAAGGAACTAAAATAACAAGAACAAATCAAACCCAAAACTTTTAGAAGGAAAGAAATAAGAAAAATCAGAGCATAAAAAAAGACTGAGACTAAAAAATACAAAATATCAATGAAATGAAAAGTTCATTCTTTGAAAAGATAAACAAAATCAACTAACCTATAAAGAAAAAAAAGGAGAGAAGACCCAAATAAAATAATAAATGAAAATGGATATATAACAATGGATACCACAGAAATACGAAGGATCATTAGAAACTACTATGGACACGTATATGCCAACATATTGGAAAACCTATAAGAAATGAAAAAATTCCTGCACATATACAATCTACCAAGATTGAACCGTGAAGAAATAGAAAATCTGAACAAACCAGTAATGAGTAATGAGATTGAAGCAATAATAAAAAGTCTCTATCAAAGAAAACCCTAGGACCTAATGGCTTTACTGTTGAATTCTACCAAACAATTGAATAATACCAATTCTACTCAAACTTTTTCAAAAAATTGAAGAGGGAATACTTCCACACTCATTTGATGAGACCAGCATTACCTGACACCAAAACTAGACAAGAACACAACAGAAAACTACAGTCAGTATCTCAGATGAAGACAGATGCAAAAAATCTCAACAAAATACTAGCAAACTGAATACAACACACAATGAAAAGATTATTCAGCATGATCACGTGGGATTCAACCCAGGGATACAAGAACAGTTCATATGCAAATGAGTAAATGTGATACATCTCATTAAGAGAATAAAGAACAAAAACTGTATGATCATTTTAATAGATGCTAAAAAAGCACTCAACAAAATTCAATATCCCTTTATGATAAAAATGCTCAGCAAACTGGGTATGGAAGGCACATACCTCAACACAAAAAAGGCCCATCTCTCGCTCCTGCTTCTGCCATGTGAGATGCCTGATCCCCCTTCGCTTTCTGCCATGGTTGAAAGTTTCCTGAGGCCCCGCCCAAAGCAGGAACTGCTATGCTTCCTGTACAGCCTGCAGAATCATGGGCCAATTAAACCCCTTTCTTTGTAGGTTACCCAGTATCATGTATTTCTTTATAGCAATGTGAGAACAGACTAACACACCAACCATTCCCAAATATATATTCCTGACCCAGGCTTTTCTCTCAAACTCCAGTCATGACTGCTGCACACTTACATATGGATTTTTCTATAGGAAGAGGGTGGGAACTAAGATTTATGAAATGTCTACTGTGTGCTGCACACTAAATAGTATCTTAATGCATCAGGAATCACAGGTGGGAATGATGGAAAGAAATACCTACTCCCTTCTAGCTAATGTAAGCTGAAGGAGCTTGCCCGAAGTAGATGGGGGAGCTCTTAGGAGGGAAAGAAAGGCTGAGAACCACATAGAGGCACTGAGATGCTCCAAAGGGTCTTGGGAGCAGGAGCTGTTTACAAGTGTCATCAGGACACTGTCTTTGCAATGTATGCACTCTGTTTTCAGTCTTTTATTCCTTTTGCTCATGACTCAAACTCTAGAGATGGGGGATCAAGTTGGGAAAGGTTGGATCATATATCTAGTCCTTGAAAAGGCAAGGTCACTCCTGCTAAAAACCTCACCTGAGTGCATCCAATGTGGAGAGATTCTTCCCTAAAGAAAATCAAGCTGTTTTCACTCAAAGGTGGCAGACTGGAAGCTGGGTAGCCCCAAATCACACATGGCCACCTTCAGAGTTGCTGTTACCACTACTTGACAGATGAGAAACTGAAGCTCCAGGGGTTTCTGTAAGCTGTCAGGGTTGTGCCGCCTCATCACTCTGCTGGCTGTCCTCCATGCTGCCCTGCCAGGCACCTCACGTTCCTCATCCTGCTCCTGTATTCCTCCCTTCTCTCTGTATCCCATCAGCCAGCCTTGAACGTATCTCCATCCCTCCATCATGACTGCTCCTGCCTGAGCTGAGGCCCTAATAGGATCCACGACAGTGGCTTTCTAACTTGTCTGCCTGCCTCTAGGTTCTTTTCTTCTTCCAGCATCCATTCACTTTGGTTGTATCATTAACTTGTTAAAATCTTTCAAAGGCTTAATGTCACCAATCAGATAAAATTTAAATTCTATAGCATGAAAGGCAAAGAAAGCCTATGCTCACCTTCGCAAGTTCATCTTTCATGATTCCCTGATACTCTCCAAAACATTCATTGCAGGGCTCTGGCCTGCTGAACTCTTCAAGTGTCCCAACTGCTCCTTCCCTCTTTTCCTTGCTTTCTGTCAGGAATACCTTTCCCATCCTAGTTATCCTAGTGGTTCCTAAGCAACACCTAAAGCCCGTGTCAATCCACCTTCGCTAAGGAACTTCCTCTAATTTCTTCCGGCTCAGTACTTTTTGGTGTTTTCTGTATATAGCCACATGTATATTGATAATGCTGGACTAGGATGAGTGGTTTACATATTTGTAAAAACAGTAGTGGTATTTAGTAGTACATATAATATTCATTGAAAATATTTTCCTTTCTTTTTGTTGTTTGAGACGGAGTCTCGCTCTGTCGCCCAGGCTGGAGTGCAGTGGTGCGATCTCGGCTCACTGCAAGCTCCACTTCCTGGGTTCACGCCATTCTCCTGCCTCAGCCTCCTGAGTAGCTGGGACTACAGGCGCCTGCCACGATGCCCGGCTAAATTTTTTTTTGTATTTTTAGTAGAGACAGGGTTTCACCGTCTTAGTCAGGATGGTCTCAATCTCCTGACGTCATGATCTGCCCGACTCAGCCTCCCGAAGTGCTGGGATTACAGGTGTGAGTCACTGCGCCCAGCCGAAAATATTTTCTAAGCACTTACTATGTGACAAGTACCAATATGAATTACTCTTATTTAATCCCCACAGTTCTACCTAAGAAATGGACGCTATTCAGGAAAAATAGCTAATGCATGATAGGCTTAATACCTAGGTGATTGGTTGATAGGAGCAGCAAACCACCATGGCACATATTTACCTGTGTAACAAGCCTGCACATCCACCCTGGAACTTAAACTAAAAAGAAGGAAGGAAGGAAGGGAGGGAGGGAGGGGAAAGGAAAGAAAGAAAGAAAAAAAAGGAAGGAAGGAAGGAGAGAGAGAAAGATAGAAAGAAAGAAATGCCTATTATTATAATACTTATTTCACAGATGAGAAAACAGAGGCTCATAGAGGTTAACTACCTTGTACAGGATGCAACAGTAAACAGTGGAGCCAAGATATAAGCCAGATAGTCTGACTCCAGAAGCCTAACCTGGAACCACTATGTGCTGCCCTCCCCTTTCCACTATCAGACTGCAAATGTTTCTCAGCTGTAGAAATCATGAACATTTGCACTTTCCCAGTTTAGCGTCTAGCATAGAGCAGATAAGAAATACCTACTGAATGGTATATAAGGAAATACACTCATGGAAGATCGAATTCCTTTCTGCTTGATAGGGCTCAGATATGGTGCTGTCTGAGGGTGGAATCCTAAGGTGGAGGCAGCGACCACCTCTTGGGAACCTTTTCAATGTCATAGTTTGCACTCACCACAAGCTTTTTCCTGATAGCCTCTAGCTTTTCAGTAGCTGCAGCCAGTTCTAAGTTTGCTTGGGCTAATGCTTGGCGTTTTGGCTCCACATCACAGTAGACCTGAAAATTCATGAATTAATACGGATACAAAGAGGATAAGTAATCATTCAATCCTAGATAGGATGGATGCTTTACGATTAAAATCTCTTTCATCTAGCAATTTCTCTTTTTTTATTGAGATGGGATCTTCTCATGTTGCTCAAACTGGTCTTAAACTCTGGGGCTCAAGGGATCGATCCTCCCATCTCAGCCTCCCAAAGTGCTGAGATTATAGGTGTATGCCACCACACCTGGCCTGTTATTTTTCAGGCGTGGTAACACCTAAAGGCACAGCACAATCCACATAGCCTTCCACATTCTCTCCGGTCCACCATTATTTTACTTATTTAATCTGGACCTTAGAGTTACAAGTACTTGCATAAAATGCGATATAAGTCAAACACCATTAAGATACTCAAATCAGTTTGTCATAAAATGTGAAGATACTCCTCATATTACTAGAAATTGCATTGTGCAGGAACTATAGCCAACGTTGAGATCATGTCTAGCCTTTAAGGCAGAAAATAAGTGTGGAAAAATTCTCAACACAGAAAGGAGGGTGGGAGATATCCACACAACATCAACCACATTGTCACTTTCTTTTCTAAGTTCCCAACCACCTTAAGCATATGTTGTTTGAATGGACCATCTGAGAATTTAGGTGGATCAATTTTTTTTTCTGCTGGTGGGGAGAGAGGAAGGAAATTAAATTTTCTTTCCTGTTTTATAGCAAAATAACACACAATGCAGCCACAGTCAAGCTCTATGCTTGTCTTTTCACCTACTGTACAAGTAGAAGATGGGGCTGAGACATTTTATTATGGAGAGAGGTCATACATCAACCACAACCTGTCTAAACTCTTGCTTTATGAAGATTGCCACTAAAGAGAGAGAGATCAAGAAAGTCCTATCCCTGTGGGCCCTACAGTATAAAGGAAATAACCTGGCTTTATGAAAATTACTTTGGGAATTGAATTGACTACATTGACTTTTTCTCAGTAATTCCATATTTGAATATAACATACAACCCTCTAAGACAAAAATGAGAGTTCTTCAGAGTTGTGGGCCATGCACTGTTCCCTTATTAGATCAAGTACTCAGCAAAGTGCTTGGGATACAGTTGGTCGGTGATAAATATTTGATAAATAAATGACTACATGAAATTATAATCTATCTCTATACTGCCAAAAAGTACAAATTTTAGATTAGATCACATATAGGCACAAGTTACCTGTCATTAAAATACTAAAGTAAAGAAATGGTTATTTCCTCATCTCACTATGTCAACAATACAGATGGTGTGAATATTTGCTTTGAGAGCAGGTGCTACATTTAATTTGATGTGAATTCAGATTTGCAGTTGTTTCAAGTCAACATGAATTAAATATTTGAATGTAAATAAGTAAAATTCATATATAAGTTTTCATCTAATTACTTACTGCTCTTTAATCTAAAGTAGCCAATCACTCTTCCCAAAAAAAGATAGCTTCTAACATTTCAAATATTCTCCCGTAGAGAATTGTTTACTCTAACATGCTCATGTCTTATTCTTAGAACTACATATCCTTATTCAGAAAATGAAATAACAAATTTTACTCTTCTTGCTGACCTAGAAATTAATATGTTTGCAGCCCTTTGTGGAGAACATCTGTAAGCAATCAATTTAGGATTGATACCTCATAGAATTTAATGATGTTGATGACCCAGGCACAGAGGCCAGCTGCTGCAAAAGATTTGGTTCGAATCAGGTTTGGATTAAACTCGGGGTCTTTCAAATACTGTTCATTCACCACTTTTAGACAGTTCTCTGGAATGTGCTCTTTGTCATAGTTAATCAATGCTTGCAAAAAATCATCAACCTGCAAAGCAAAAAGATTTATTGCAATGAACCCATTTTGGCTGCAGAGAAAATTCCAAGGTCAAAAGTTAAAATCAGCTTTTAGGACTCACATTACAAAAGCAAAATTGGCAAGCTGCATTTATCCTACTGTTTGACTTTTTCAGTCTTTATAGTATGAAGTTAGAATTAGCAATGGACACTTTTAAAACCTCTTCTATCCCAGGGTAAAATATTCAGTCCCAGCACAGGAGGTATTCACATTTTGAAGAAAAGAAAGGCAGAAAATGAAAAGCAAAAAACACACCAAAAAGCCCTTGTGCTTCACCTTCCTATATATTAGTAACATTTTTCCAACCTAAGAAATCCATGTAATTTTCTCCCTCCTACACTTAACTGCTTTCATAATTTTGCAAATAATTAGCAACCTTCCACCTGCTGCTGGCATTGACTTAGGTATGCCATAACCCCAAGCTAACTTCCAACTTGGCAAACAAAAACTGTAAGTCTAGAGAACATATACAGTAGATTACATTCAGCAACTATGAAGATGATTTCTTCTGACTTAAACATCTTTTGCTATTAAGCATAACCACAGTACTGAAAACAGTATGGAAATTATCAGGATTTTCATCTTGCCAGGCTGGGCTGATACCTTTCCCATGAAGACTTTAGCTGCTTTCCAACTTCGGTCTTTGGGCACTCTTCCCCGAGGAGCCAGAAGGACCATCACGGCTGCAGTAACATTGGTAACTGCGATGGGGGGGTTGGGAAAGGCTTTCAGCTCACTGAGGTTGACCTGAAGAAAAGCACACAGAAACACGTACACAGACAGGATTAGGGGAAGTTTGGAGAAGCTCTGTAAGTTGCCAAGCTAGTCTTTAGTGGCCGCCCACTTCTCCTTATCAAACCAGTGTCAATTTGGCAATTCTTTGCCACCTGGGGACTCTACCTTGGAACTCCAGGAGGTTCAATTCTTCCTGGGTACTTCTCTGGAGACATCACTGCCCTTTCTTGCCTCCAAGAAAAATGATCTATATATCTATATATCAGTCCTGCAGAGCCCTGCTTACTGAGGCCAGGATACACACACACACACACACACACACGTGTGTGTATATGTTGTAAGATATTTATAGGTTCTATCTCACTATGTAATAGATTTGCATCTTAACCAAGCCCCTCCCAGACACATAATTCCTTAATTCAGTGTCTCTTAGGTTTGTTTTTCTGTCTTACATGTACAAGAAAGAAATACCTTCCATTACACTACAGTAACTCTCAACTAGGAGAGGGCCAAGATAGGCTGAACTTTCTTCTCTACTCCTTTATCTCCTCAGGTCATACCATTGATTAATCCAAAAGATGATATTAATAGTATCAATTATATGTATCAGGGCAAATACTTTGAGGCAGGTAATAGCACATATAAGAAGCTCATGTAGGCTTATGATATTTAATACATGATTTGAAAAACAAAAACAACCAACCAGGTATTTCCTGTGATACTTTATGTGCTACATAATACACTCTTGTTTATAAAACCTTATCAAATGTTGAACCTGATTCTGCTCCCTTATCAGAAGCTGTCTATTTATTTGGTATATGATTACAGAGAATGGAAAGAGAGTGAAAGCAAGAACAAAAACCAAGTCTTAAAATATGCTAATAAGAATTTAGAGCTGGCTAACCAAGATTCTTTTATACTTTATACATATACACAGCTTTGTATTTTAAGTGGAGCTATTTTTCCTGAGTAAAGAGTAATTATTGAGAGAAAAATTCGCAAATTTAGAGAAACACAATAAAGAAAATAAATATTCCATTATTCAGAGACAACCAATTACTCTTACTTTTTGCCAATCTTTTTCTGTGCACATATTCTTACCAAAAGAATTAGTCATATAAAATACACTATTTTATAATCTGCTTTATTCACTTAATATATCATGGTTAATGTGTCACATTGCTAATTAGCATTTAACAATATTATTTTAACGGCAGCAGGGTATTTGACTGCGTAATAATCAGAGTTCTATCACGGTACGTTTCCATTTAAAATTTTTCAGTTTTATGGAAATACTCTAAGAAATACCCACGTAAGTATCTCTTTAGTCACAGTCAAAATTATTTTCTTCAAAAAATACTTAGAAAACGAATTCAGCATTTCTATGAAGAACAGTGAAAATCTCGATTCTTTCCTTTTTGAAAGAGAATCTTAAGAATCTCAGGCCCAGTGATTTCCTGAGCTCTCCCCAGAGGTCTGGGAGAAGACCCCAGGATGAGATTAGCTGCAGGCTCTTAAAAGAACATTGCCCCCCATTTCACTTTCCCTAACAATATGCTTGTGATGAACACAGCTTACTTTCTCTTCTAAGAATCTGAATGCTTAGGGAGGATTCACCAACAACATGAAGCTCGAAGAAATGGTGGGGACCAAACCTAGGTATCTTTGCTCCCATTGTTCTTTCCATGAGGGTCTCTCCTCAATGCTACTCTTTATATTCCAGGGGAAATAAAGAATCCTTCGCCTAGTTCTTAAAGCAACACATGATATGAAAAATTGGATTTGGGTCAAATCCAGTTACCAACAATCCAGTTGCCTTTCCTAAGAGTATAAATCCCATACTGTTGGAAATATTCAAAAGGAGACTGCTTATTGGGGTGCCATAGAACAGCGTCCTGGATGGGGAAAAGAAGTTGAACTATAATGACGAACTCAAAGGTTTGTTTCAACTTTAATATTTCATGGGTGTTTCTTTTAAAATACTTTTTGGCTGTATGGGCTACTCTCTCGGCTCAGTTATTCAAACTCTAATAACCTTTAAATATTACTTTGAGGAAACTCAGGGACCAATAAATCATCTTTACCCTGTTGAGTGTATTGAGTGCAGCTGTAGCAGCCACCAGCGCAGGCTCAGCCTTGAGTAAGTCAGCTTCACATTCTCTCTGTTTCTGGAACACTTCAGTCTGAATGGCTGTCACCTAATTAGAGAGGAAAAGCAAACAAACCCGTATAAATTATTATCACAGATATCTCTAAAGAAAAATGGAGGTTGACTCAGATGCACTGTTAAATAATTCATTTCTCTGTACTTTGAACAGGTGAGGAATTTGTTAAACAGACTAATTTTCCTTTAGACATAGTATATATACAAAGTTTTGTAAATGTAAAAAACACACAGTAACAAATCTCAACATAAATGGATTCAAGTTCCAAAGTGCTCCAAGAAAAGCTTTGACTAATTTAATTATAAGGTACCACTAATAGTAAAAGCAAGATTAAGCGATTTCTCTGTTCTTCAGTTTTCTTTTTCAGAGAGTCCTGGATTAACAAACATCTGGGCTAGCTTAGTAACCTAGACCACAAAATGTTCTTGCTAGGATTCTCTAATTTTTACTAACTTTTGCTTAGAAGCCATGTTGGCTATTCCTAAAGAACAGATTTGAAACTCTTTTGATCAACTGGCTAGAAGATATTCTACTCTGTGGTCATGGATTGCATGCCTAATTATAAATAAAATTTTAGTGAAGACTAATTACTGGTTTCTCCACAGATATGATAAGAAACCAGAGATGCAAGAGCCCACATCTGCCTTCGGTATTGGAACAATAACATTGATACCCACTCTCCTCTTGTGGATCCAGTGGCACCTCTTCCCAGGACACAGAGGGTGCTGCATCAGCCTTCTGACAGGATATATAATATAGAGGAAAGTTATGCTGGTAAACTTGAACCAAACCAAAATGAGAAGACAGGGCGGGGGTGGGAAGTGGTTTATCCTTCTCTCCTTAAGATACCTATAGAATCTGAAAGGTCAGGAAGAGTGAAGTTTTAGTCCTCAGTAGAAATTTTAGTTTCAAAGCTGTGGCACTGGGGCACCAGGATCTAGCCACCATGGGAGACGGTTCCCGTGGTGATGGTGATTGTGGAATATAAAGTGTGAACAAAAGTATATTTCTTCAGATGTATTTGAAATGAACAGGTTTAACTATACCATAAAATTAAACACTGCTCACAACAAATTATGTTGTCTACTACAGCTTTATTATCAGTAATTACCCTTCTCCTGATTAACCATTATTTTGCTGTGTACTGTACCTTTTATGAACATAATTGGTTCAGGGTAGATATGTGGCCTCCTGCTAATACACACACAGCTATCATTAATGTAAATAGGAAAACCCTGCTTGCTTACTGAGAACTACTCCAAAACCACAACCGTCAAAAGCTGCCAGGAATGGACCACAACAATTTTCTGTATGCTACACAACATTGCTACAGATAAAAGAGTTTATGTGAGTGAAGGAGTTATCACCTCAGGTTTATTTATTTTCCATAAGGACACAGTGAATCTATAAATGCTGTTTGTTACCATTTATAATGGCATCATTAAAAAAATCATTTTAAATTGGACTCAGGATCATAGATTTTTGGTACTGGATAAAACCTTACAGAGTACTTCTTTTAAGTGCTCTTTCTTTTTTTTGTGGGGGGGGACAGTTTCATTCTGTCACCCAGGCTGGAGTGCAGTGGCATGATCTTGGCTCACTGCAACCTCCGCCTCCTGGATTCAAGTAACTCTCCTGCCTCAGCCTCCCAAGTAGCTGGGATTACAGGCACCATCACTACACCCGGCTGATTTTTTATATTTTTAGTAAAGGGGCTTCATCATGTTGGCCAGGCTGGTCTTGAACTCCTGACCTCAAGTTATCCACCTGCTTCAGCCTCCCAAAGTGCTGAGATTACAGGCAGGGGCCACTGCGCCTTGCTAAAGTGCTATTTCTATCAGCCTAGGAGCTGCTACTCTTTTCTGACTCCTTTACTATTAATGGAGTATTTTTCCTTTGGGTAATTTTTATAAACAAAACAATCTTGAACATTAAATAAAAACCCACTCATACAAATGAAGAAAATTCTCAGGTTGGTCAACTTATTTCTCATTCTCAATACCTTTTACCCTAAGGTACAACAATACTAGAGGAGTGAAAATTCTGTATATCTCAGTAAGCTGGTAAGCTGGTGTACAATTTCCTTTGCCCAATGGCTCCTAGGCAGTGGTCAGCAATGCTCAACCTATAAAACAGGAGAAGAGTTGCATGGAGTGCCTAGAGAGTGTGCTTTCCCCTTACCACTGTAAGTTAAAGCAGGAATTTGGAGACAGTTTCATCCTTGGGTAGACCAGAAATTCTCTGCCTTGCATTAGTCAACAGCCCCTTGCAGATGTTCTTAAGATTTAGTGGTGATCACAGGGAGAGAATAAAGAGAACAAAGTCCCAATAACTGCTTGTTATGGGCTAAATTGTGTCCACCCAAAATTCATATGTTGAAGACCCAAGCTCACCATGTGACTGTATCTGGAGACAGAGCCTTTACAAGGTGATCAGGTTAAACTGAGATCATTAGGGTTAGCCCTAATCCAAACTGACTGGGGTAAGAAGTTTGGACACACACAAGAGACATCAGCGGAAGTAATCACAGAGAAAAATCATGTGATGACACAGCAAGAAGGCAGCCATCTGCAAGTTACAGAAGGAGAAACCAAACTTGCCAATACTTTGATCTTGGACTTCCAGCCTCCAGAACTTGGAGAAAATAAACTTCTACTGTTTAAACCTCCCAATCTCCCAAAATATCCCATGTGGTATTTTTGTCATGGCAGCCTTAGTAAGCTGATACAGTGCACTTATCTGTCTTTAGATTATAAGAATTTCCTTATGATCCTCTAAAACCCAGTCCCACCCACATTCAGAACAGAAACACACACAAAAACTGATAGCAATTCCAAATCAAGATTGATGCTCAACTTTTGAAGAGACGATATTAGCGCTTCAATTTAGAAGGTGCCTCTCTACTCATGAAGGTTTACACTCTACTCAAGGGAGAACACAGTTTGAAAGCAATGAGAGAATTCTCAGCATTTTAGAATTTGGAGCTGAGAAGCCAAACAAAGGTGGAAGAAGAACTAATTTTCACAGGCTTGATGATGCCTTGTGTGACTTGGAAGTCACTGCTGGCAATGCCCAGTGGTTCGAATCACCCTTGATTACCTTATAGATTTGAAGCAATGATTTCAACCTGTTTCTCTACATGGGCTGTCAAGGTTCAAGGCAAGACATTCTCTAACCCCAACATTTATTTAGTCATATTAAATGTGGCTGTGTACTTTGTGAGCTATGCAGCATTACTTTTACATTACTGCTCATGTTTGAAGACTTGAGACCCCAATTTCATAGGACCAGAAACAGTCCATATTCACCCCCTTTAGTATGGCACAGCATAGTATCTAGCACATTGCTGAACATATGACAAATGTGAACCCAGAGCATGGACTTAGGTGTTGATGAATTTCTAGATACTTTCTAGTTTAATTACAAAAGAACTTTCTTCCATGAATACTCAATTTACAATAGTTCCTTCCCACCATCATGTCTCTCTACTGGATTTTCATCAGAGCACCTATCTCCAAATATCCAGCTTCTCAATGTGTTACTTGTCTCATGTCGGTCTTTTCCATTGCAATGGAATCTACATGAGAGCACCCTGCTTGTCAAATATCCCTAATAGTCTACAACACTGCCTGGTGATAAAATAGATGTTCAGTTAATATTTGTTATTTATAATTAAATTAAGCTCCACGGATAAAATGAAAATGTTTAGAAGTTTTATTTTTATGTCTTGGTATGGATTAAACATAAAAAATAGTATGTCCCTTCTTTGTGTTTGAAGAACTTCACTAAACAACCTGTCAGATGAGTTCTAATTTGCTAAAACTTCTTTCTCCTTTTATAAGGGTAATTTTTCCTTAGGAATTCAAATGTAAAAATGCAGAAAAAAATCTCTAGAGTATTTATATTTAAAGTTTCCAAAAAGTATCTGTGATGATAGGTTATGATATAATAACTGCTAGAACATCACATGTTTGTGTAATGCCTGAAAAATATTCCCTGGGTAGAATTAGCTAATGGTGATTGTATCATGTGATACCTAATTGCTCAATGGAATAATATACTTTGTCTTTTTTGCCCCTCTTTTATGGAGAATGGGGTCTTATTATGTTGTCCAGGCAGGTCTCGAACTCCTGGGCTGAAGCTATCCTCCTGCCTCTGCCTCCCTAAGTGCAGGGATTACAGGCCACTGTGCTCAGCCCAATAATATACTTTTCAGGACATTCTCCACTTACCTGAAACTCAACAGAAACATTTACAACCCAAATTAGGAATTATATGCCCGCTGATCACATAGGGCATGCCAAATGTGCCTTATCTTCAATTTTAAATGCCATAATCTTATTTCTTAAAACTGTCTTTTTAGAGTTTTGATGTTCAATATACTTTTCAAGTCTTTAGTTGTGCAAGGAAAACATGCTCAATATGCATTGGAAAAAAAAAGAAAATCAACTCAATTGTATATGAATGGCAACACCACTGGAAAATCTCAAATATTTTCAGGTAACATAAAATACAAGAAAAATGGCATAATCACTACCGATTCAATGGCTGTGAGAATGTTAGCAACTTATAACTTTTTATTAATTAGGCCCTGATTATACTTTTTTTGTCTAAGATAAGAATTTTTTACCTTACACATATACACTTAATTTTTAAACAAATATGTATTAAAATTTTTCTGTTTACTGTGGTATTTCTTTTGAGAAATCAGATGTACAGAACTATGTCTTCCATTTGTAGCTGATGTTTTGGTAAAAGAAGATGACAAAAGACATTGTATTTATTTCAGAATTGCTAGAAACCTGAGTAGAAAGAAAGCAGAATCTATATAATCTTAAAAGGAATTATTTCCAACAATAAAACATAATACAGAATGCCAGGGCCTCCATCGAATCAAAAAGAACAAATTTAGCTTAGGATTAATAATAAACTCCAGTTGTATTATTAAAATGCAAAATTTGAAAACCATCTTGCTAAGTGACGGAATGGGCTTTGTTAACAATTGAGTTGTTCAATTTGCCTAAAAAGTGGAAACCTTTAAAAACCTCAGAGGTGACTTCCTGACCTTTACTGTATTACAAATAGGCCTGATGTTCAAGATCCACATCGATTATATGCTTGAATGAGCTCAGTATTTATTGTTCTTTCATATCATTAAAAGAGCTAAAAGGTTGGGGAAATGCATAATGTAAAGAAAGGTCAAGTGGTAATCATGGTGTGAAATGCTGTTACATGTGTAACTATAATAATTCTTTAGACTTTATGCTCCCTGGAGATGAAGTTGTTCAAAATTGTTCACCTACCAAGGTTTATTTTGTGCTAAATATAGCTCAGCACTCTAAATGGTGGAATTAGCCTGACCTTTCGCTCCTCAGCATCAGCGATGGTCTTTTCCCGGCTCACTTTCTCCGTCTGAAGGCCGATCTTTGTGATCAGAGCTTCGGCATCGTGATTTCTCAGTTGCAACTCGCCTTCCTGAGAGGCAAGTCTGGCTTTTAGATCTCCCACCTAAAACAAAAGTCATTATTCTTACGTCACTGGTCTTGTTCACAACAAATCCCAGATAAAGCTTATTGTTGGGAATGAATTCAGGGATCCCTAACAATTTGTATCTTGCATCTGTCTCTACCCTGATTTTCACTGTCTTCTGATTTGCAAAAATGCAGCCACGTTGTTTTTCTCCATATGAGAACAAACAGAATAATATTTTCCAATAATTTTGCAGGAAATATAAATAATTTTTGTCAGTACTAACAGGTTGAGTAGGGAAGCTGCTCTTCCCTCTGTCTGACCACATGCTCCTTCACCCACATCTGCTTTTAGGTCCTAGGCAGCTCAGGCTCAAGGAAGCAGAGGTCGTGGGAAGACATACTTGGTGATGAGCTGGAAGAACTATGCCTCTCACTCTCCAACAGATGGTTGCTGGAGGCTTCAGTAAGTTGAAGACATGAATGCTCCTTGCCTGACTGCAGATTAATTGGCTGCATATTAAAATGCCCACGGATAGGTCTCACCTCTTTCCATCAAACAGAAAATGGCCCTCTTGATTTTTTTCACCTCATTTATGATGGTGAAGCTAACCCAATATTCAACTTAATACCTACTAAGAAAAGCAAACTGTGTGTTTGGGGTATTAGTATGCTGTGGCCAAAATTCAGTGAGCTTCAGGGGCATACATGTCTCCCATCAGTCCATCACTAAATAACCTTACTCAGCTCTTGGAGAACTTAGCCTTCCAAGGAATCCATAAATTCATCTGCTAAAAAGAACTGTCCATTTTTTTCAGTTATAATTTCATTAGGTTCAGAAGGCATTACTAGGTTCCTCAGTTTGAGGGTCATGTAACTAAAAGCAGAAGTGAGGTACTAGAGAAAAAAAACATGACTCAGTTCTCAGAAATATCTGAAAGCAGCTTTATACATCACAATAATTATCTCTGCATTGCACTTCTTTTCCAAAAGTATAAATATTACCATTAAAAAATCATAGCAGCAAAGAACAATCATAACCATTTACATTTATTTTAACTCAATTGCTAAAGACATTTCAGTGGTTTCATCTTGTGGAACGACGTCCCATTACTATATGCAAGTAATCTTGCAGTTTCCACCCAACGCAGTATATTTACACTCTATCTAAAAAGCATGATTACTACTATGGCTGCTACTTGTACTATTATAGATTAAGCTATGGCTGATTTTTCAGCCTCTATAAATTCAGTGTAACTTTGCATAGTGACATGCTTCTCAGTTCTTTTTAGCCATATGAAACTAGTATTAGGTTAGGCCACAGTCAAAAGAATCATCCATCAGGAAAATTCAGGTAAAACCACCATATCACTACACGCCTATTAGAATGGTTAAAATAAAAATTAGAGATGCCACCAAATTATTGCAAGGAAGCTGAGAAACTGGCTCTCTCATACACTGCTGGTAGTAATGTATAATGTCACACCCATTCTGGAAAGAATTTGCCTGTTTTCTATAAATGTAAACATGCAAGTACCACACAATTCAGTAATTTCATTTTTGGTCATTTGTGGATTTATGCCTACAAAAAAAACCTGTACATGAGTATTCATAACAGCTTTATTTATAATAGCCAAAACCCAGAAATAACCCAGATGCCCTTCAGTGGTTGAATGGTTAAATTGTGCTACCTTCATTCTGTGGAATACTGCTCAACAATAAAAAAGAACAAATTATGGATACACCAAATACCTTGGTTGGATCTCAGGGGAATTATGCTGAATGAAGAAAACCAATAACCAAAGGTTACATATTTGTATAGCATTTTTGAAATGACAAAATTATAGACATGGAGAATAGATTAGTGATGGCCAGGAACTGGATTCAGGAGGTGGGGAAGAAGTGGGGGGTAACGTAAAATGGCAACATGGGATCTTTCTGTAGATGGAAGTTTTCTGTTTCTTGACTGTGTTAGTGAGTACCCAGACCTACATGTGATAAAACTACATAAAAGTAAACACACACACATACACACATGCATGCACACACATACATACAAGTAAAACTGGAAATCTGAATAAGGTCTGTGGATTGTACCAATGCCACTTTCCTGGTTCTGGCATTGTACTAGTTATGCAGGATGCTACCACTGAACCTATAAGATGTGACAGGGACCTGTCTGTACTATGTTTTGTAATTTCTTCTGAATCTATTATCATCTCAAAATAGAAATAAAGCAAAAAGAATCACCCAAGAGACTAGGACAAAATTGTGTTATTTCAAGCCCTAATTTCAGTTTCTAAGGAAGCTGTTAGCTCTGAAATATTCAGTGACTGAAGCCGTGGAAGCAAGGCTTTCTCTATAAAGAAAGGTCACTAGGACTATCTGTGATGACCTAAGCTGACATCTAGAGAGAGGTTATTTGGCTGTAAAAGGGGCTTATAGCTTTACTGTAAAGAATGAACACTGCTAATGTTTTCAAATGACATGGCATTCCTTAAGGCAGACCCTTAGAGGATACATGCCCCAATATACAGGCATTATGCTCACCATACAACCTGATCTTACGCTATATGGCTCTCCAATTCTCCAAATAGGAAACCAACCTTCCTTTTTATAACCCACTTATTTCTAAAACTGCCATGTAGCTATTGAATATTCCAACCACTTTTTTGATATTAAGAGCATTCCATGCACAAATACCTAATGAAAAGAAATCACCGTCAGTCTTTCCATCAAGACTTCATGTGTCAATCAAGATGTCTTGTGTCTTTACAGACTTTCTGCCTGTGGTTCTCAGCTAAGGGGGAGTAAAGAGACCCAAGCAGCCCTGGACTTGGCAGACATAGTGAATTGGCCCTCCCGTCTCTTTCTCCTCGCCCATCCCCCTGACTCATCAATATGTAACTGAGGTGACTATTAAGAAATCACAGTCTCTCTCCTCTTCTTTTTTCCTATGGCTGAGATGCTGCCACCACTGGAATGGTCCAGGATGGTACCCCACTTGCTTTTAGCTCACAACCTTTAAGTATGGCAGAAGCACTTATTTCTTTGCTAAGGATGCCCCCACAGTATTGAAAGCTCAGTTTGGGTGACAACACTATCATTTCCTGATAGTGGGCAAAGTCAACAGGTTCAGTTTGGGATGGCATTCAAAGGGATATAAATGCATTGTGACACAGAGCTCCTTCCTCATCTTATTTAGCACAATAAGACTCCAGGGAAAATCTTTCTTATGGAAAGGGGTCTTGATTTAAATGAGACAGAAGAGGATAGACAGATAGAAGAAAACTGACATGGAGAGGGGCAAAAGATAAAGTAAAATAAGGTGTGAATAAAAAGAAACAGGAAAGACAGACTTTTTTTTTTTTTGAGACAGGGTCTCACTCTGTTGCTCAGGTTGGAGTTCAGTGACCCACTCAGCACACTGTAACCTCAAACTCTTGGGCTCAAGGGATCCTCCTGCCTCAGCCTTTCAAGTGGCTGGGTCTACAGGTGTGCGCCACCATGCTCAGCTCATTAAAAAATTTTTTTGTAGAGATTGGGTCTCATTTTGTTGTCCAGGCTGGTCTCAAACTCCTGGACTCAAGCAATCCTCCCTCTTCAGCCTCCCAAAGTGCTGGGATTAAAGGTGTGAGCCATTGTGCCTGGCCTAGACAGGCGTTCTTTGAGAGGAAAGGAGAAGGTGCACAAATATGGATATGCTATTTGTGGGTTTCCTAGAAACTATTCTTAACATCACTTGATCCCAGCCGTCCTGGGAACATACTCACCCTGGTTTCTCTTTCCTAATTGTGGTCCATCTACTCACTATTAGTACAGATCACAGTGTTTGGCCACAGAGTCATTCTTGGTATAGAAAACTAAGAGGGAAAGAGGCAAGTGGTGCTTTGGCCCCGAGTGACTGAAGGACATGGCCAGAGAGCCCTTCAGAGTGAAAAGGTGCCCATGTGAAAAGGTGCTCCCTCCTTCGGGTCTCAGTTTATTTCTAGCCTAGCCACAGATGGGTTACCCAAGCCACTTGGGGAAACCACTGCCCCAATCCTTGTAAAGCATATGAGAGTCTGACCTGATGACATCACTCTGAGAAGGCCACCAGTATTTCTAGTCTTGAGGTGATCACTAGTGAGAATTCTTCTCACTCCAGCTCTAAGTCCTGACTGACTCAGAGAAAGGCTGGGCTACTCTTCAAAGTCTTCAGAGTTTCTCATTCCAATCTCTTCTTTCCAGCCACAGAGAGGCAGCATAGTGCTATGGACAACTCACGGGCATCAGAGCAACACAGACCTGGGTCTAAAATCCAACCTCACTGGCTCTCTGGCCTTAAACTCTTTACGCCTCATATATAAAACTATAGTAGTAACACCTACTTCATGAAATCCTTTGTTTTTTAACAACGAAATAATGATAATATGTGTACAGACCCACACATGATTAACATCCTGTGCTGATTCTCTCCCGATTTACTCCTGCAAGTTAGAGGCATCGACCTTCGAGGGAGGCAGGGGCTTTAGGACTGAGGACACAGATGCCACTGGACACTTTTATCTAAGAGAGCTGGTGGCTAAGAGGAGCAGACCAGTCACTAAGGGAGAAACAGCTCTACCTTGGGATCTCACCACAGTCATTAGCCAGAAAATGATGCCCTCACTGGAGGTTGAGAATCTGAGACCAAAAAAGATACTGGTCCATCCTAGGATGATAAAAACCTTGACGACAAATACCATGCACTGAAGAAGTCAGAGACAAGAGAGGCAATCCGCTGTGTCTGCTCCCTTCAATATCTCACACTACCTTGCACTGAGTCAGGCCAGGAAGAGAACGTTTTGCCCTAATCCAGCTGTGAGTCGGCCAGTCCCATTGTAGGCTTTGGAAAGCAGTAGCAGTGTGTTCTTGGTGTCATGAAACTGTAAATTTCACCAGCTGGCATCTTATAGAAATGGATTTAGTAGTGCTTCAGAAGGAAATATATTTTTGTGTAAAACAGCATAAATGTTACTCAGTAATAACACATCCTGGTCATACCTGAGAGGCTGTGGTTTTTAGCTTTTGGATGCCATTCACCAGGTGTTCTTTTTTCTCGGATACCTCATTTTGCTTCTTCTTCAACAGGTTCTTAAACAGTGATATTTGTTCTAGAAAACTCTTTGGGGTAGTATAGTTGTGTCTTCTCTCATTCTGGTAATATCTGGTACTCATTTCATTTACAGTGGTGTGAACATGTGCCATGAAAAGGCTAATGGAGTCTTTGTGCAGTGGCTGAAAACATAAACATTACAGTTCATGTGAAATCCTCTCAAGTTAAAAATACAACTTAAAAAAAATCAAGAAAATGATCATTTTTTTTTCTAAAAGTCAGAAAAAAAATGACAGTATAACCTACAAAAACTTATTTAATCTTTAAGCGCTATCCACAGGATTTGGGAGATTACAAAAAAGCATTCAGCTTGAGTAACCTTCTTCTTGCCAAGTAGGACAAAGGGTTTTTATGTGCTCCACATACCAAATGCAAAAGCCAACATACACAGATCTTCACAACTTGATTTTTATCTACCGAGTGTGTGAAAGAGAAGGTGAAGAAACAGACACGATATCCTGAGAAATATTTCTGCCATTGCTTTCAAACTAAGCTTTAGACAAAGAGAAGCAATAACCCTGCAAAGTCACTGAAAAAAAAAAAAAAAGCCAAAACTTAGAAACTCAGTTTTAAGAGAACTCATGTAAAAACAAACTGGATAGTAGGGTATAAATGTCACTGCTGCTGGGAGAAAAATATCGTGATCATTTCCATTCATATTTGGGGAAAAAAACCCACAAAAAGAGCAACTCTCCTTCAATGAGTTACTGGAAGACCCCCCACTATACATTCTTTCCATTTTGTCCTCTATGACTTCTGAAGTAGTTAACTTTTTAATTTGTGGAGTCACATCTCCCTCATTTTAATGATTATTTATTGCATTCTGTACAAGATGAACCAGGTTCAATTAATCAAGGGAAGCCTAAAAATCAATTAATATGAATTAAATGAGCTACACCAACTCTTAGGAAAGTCACACATAATTTACCAAAGTGCTGTCAATAATGCTCAGACATCTTTGGGAAAATTGCACACAAGTGGCTAGTGATGCAGTTAAACGTTTCAAACCTGCACCATTAATATTACAAGCAGAGGTGTGAAGAGAGACAGGCCAATTCTTGTTGGTGAAAAACAATTGCTCTTGAACAATGTCTTTAAACAATCAACTTTCCAACATCACGACAAATTCCCGAGTGGGTTTAGAATACCTCCATATTGCACTGTGCTGCATATTAAAAATCCATCTCACTAGTAACTGAAATAATGTATTACTAAAACAAAAGTTAAAAATAACGTGATATAAATTCCGAATATTCTTGGTTTCTAGTGGACCCCAGATACAAATATATTTCCAAACAGTGGACTCAGAAAAATAAAATTTATGAAGAAGTTTATATAAACTTCATAGAAATCATAATCCTTTGGAGACTTTATTTTTACAAGAGCTTGACTTCAATACAGACATGTGCAGGAATTTACTCCTGTCCTGTCTTGTTTTAATGGGAACTAAAGGTACACACATACCTTCCTACAATATAGATAAATAATTCCTCAGCCAAGTGTAACCTCCTTACAGGAAGGAAAAAAAAAGAAAGAAAGAATAAAATAAAAAAAACACTCTGGCCTCTGCCCAACCATGATCCTTATGAGGAGGCTCCTTGGAGGCGCTGAAAGCTCTCTTTAACAACAGTTTCATTTGTAAATCGGGGATGGAAGAAGTGGTTTCCGGTAGAGCTGAAAGTGGCCCGAGACAACTTGTCTCAATGGGGCAAAATAACTATTGTTATCAGGCTTAACAAAATGGCACAGCATGGGAGACTCGCTGAGCCAGGGAGCAGCTGGTTGTAATTCACACTGTTTTTCAGAAAACTCTAATCGTTCCAGAACAGACCTCTTTGATGACTGGTCTTCCCTGCATTCTCAATTTGTCACTTTCTCTTATGATAAGGTCAGTAGTGACAGCACTTCCTGACATTAACAGCTGTGGCTTTTAAAAGGGTCATTGTAGAACTACTAATTGCAGTAATTTCATTAGCATAAATTATTTATTCTGCCATTCATTTATCTCCAGTTTTTTTTTTTGTGTGTGGGGGGCGTTGGGGGAGAATTGAGAGGAGTTGCTGCTGGTGCTGCTGCAGCGAGGGCTACGCAATGCTGTATTTTTCACTTTGAGAGACGTGAGGGGAGAATATCATTCCTGCTAGATTTGGCCTCTTAATAAAAACCAGTTGATAACCATTTATAGTCATTTAGCAGCTAATCATGATGATGGCAAATATAAAAATAAGCAGAGTGCCAGTATCAAATGGTTATAAACTCAACGTTTCCCCACTAAGATGCTCTGGAAAACGATGCTATCTCCAACGCATAATCAAATGCAAAGATGAAACTGCTTTCCCTCACATTAAGAAAACGTGTTTAATTTCTACTCTCTCAGTTGGCTCACTGTAAACACAAAAACATAAACAGATATCTCCTATTTGGTGTGACAGTTCTTGGGCAGTAGTAGTCTCTGCCACACCAAGTACTCCAGCCACCTGGCACTTACTTCAAGCAAGTGCCCAGTATATTCCTCTTGAAAATGACAAACAGCAGAGTTGAATATAAACCAATACCCAGAGGTCAGCACTAAATCAATTTAGGATTTTATACCTTCCCAAGACCAGCAAAGATGACTACATTGGTCTGTAATACTAAATTTGGGCTTTCAAGAGCGCTGTATTCAAGGGAGGGAGGGAGGGAGGGAGGAAGGGCAAAAGAGAAAGGGACAGGTGAAAGAATCTATTTTCTCTCTTTTTGAAGTTTAACTTGGGACAATTTTGTCACATTAAATGCCATATACCTACAGCAAGTCTTGAATACTTTTCTCAGAAATTATTTCTGTGTTAATTTTTAAATATGTCAAACTGATGTGCTATACAATCTATTTGATCTTTTTGCTCCTTTTAGGGCTGGTAAAAGAATATATTAATAAGATATTTGTGGTTGTATGGTGGCTTATTAAAGAAAGAAAACTTACTAATGCATAAAATGAGCAGTGTTGCATTTTAACACTTATCCTAAGCTCTTCATAGTGCTGTTTTGCTCTGAGAAGAAGATTCTGGAGGGAGCCAGGGACACAGGGTTTGAATCCTAGGACCTGGGCTAGATTTCCAGTTCTGAAAAATCTGGTAAGATACTGCATACCCTCCTGTACTTCTCCCTGCCCACAAAATTGCTCCTTTAAAAATTCTGTTTCTTCTTTTACGTCTTTCCCAATAGTCAAACATTCGTGCAATAGTCAAAAGAAGGATTTAAGACTATGGGCTCTGGTGTCAAACTGCAGATGTGCCCCTCACCAGTGGCATTATTTACTCTTGGGCCTCCATCTCAGGGGAAACTACTGGTCCCTTCTCATGAGGCTGGTGATGAGAGGTGGTAAGCAATGCAAATTCACAGCAGGAACTGGTTGAGCATCCCTAATCTGAAAATTGAAAATCTGAAACGCTCCAAAAGCCAAAACTTTTTGAGTGTCAATTTAACACCACAGGTGGAAAATTCCACATATGACCTCGTGTAATGGGTCACAGTCAAAACTTTGTTTCATGCACAAAATTATTCAAAATCTTATATAAAATTACCTTTGGACTATGTGCACAAGGAGTATATAAAACAAAAATGAATTTTGTGTTTAGATCTGGGTCCCATCCCCATGATATCTCATTATGTAAATGCAAATATTCCAAAATCAAAAAAAAAAAATCTGAAACCCAAAATATTTCTGGTCCCAAGTATTTTGGATAAGGGATACTCAACCTGTATCAGTTCTGCTACTGTGGTAGCAGTAGCACCAACAGCAGTTGCAGTAAGATTACTACTATTACACAGGGTAGCAACAAGTGTTAAATGTAGCACCAAGTACAGTTTTCTAAATAGTATGCTGGTTTTTTGTTTTGAGTTATCTGGTGAGTGCATTATTTTGTTATTTGCTTATGCTTTTTGTATCTTGCCTTTAATTCTGGAGCTCAACTACTGGTCAGAGGCAAGACAAAGTCCAGCAGAAGCCAACAATTTCCTAGATGAGTTTGCAGTCATTGAAAAAGGTACCTTTAATGGTTCTCTGCCAGCAAGTTAAAACAAAGAAGCAATTGAAGACTCAGAAGGAGTGGAGGAAAAATGAAATCCAGGCCGGGAGCAGTGGCTCATGCCTGTAATCCAGCACTTTGGGAGGCAGAGGCAGGCAGATCACCTGAGGTCAAGAGTTTGAGACCAGCCTGGGCAACATGGCGAAACCCTGTCTCTACTAAAAATACAAAAATTAGCAGGGCGTGGTGGTGTGCACCTGTGGTCCCAGCTACTCAGGAGGCTGAGGCAGGAGACTCACTTGAACCCGAGAGGCGGAAGTTGCAGTGAGTCGAGATCACGCCACTGCACTCCAGCCTGGGTGACAGAGTGAGACTCTGTCTCAAAAAAAGAAAAAAAAGAAAACAAAGAATAAAAAAGAAATCCAGCTACCTCTTTTATAGCAAGAGGACAAAACAGGAGATGGTGTGAATGGTGTGGCTGCTTCTGGTGAGGCCGGCACCTAGAGAAAAGCCACAAAACTACAAACTTATAGGGACAGCTCCATTTAAGTCAATTACACCTTCAGCTGAATATTCATGTCCAGATTCCCAGGCAGCTACAAAGTCTGGACCCTACTTATATGGTCGAGGCTTGAAGAATGGGGAAGGATGTTTACAACTACTTGGGTCTTTCCTCAGACATCTGAAGATATGCTTAAGCCCGTATAAGATTTAAGCAGAATCAAGATAAATTTGGTTGCATTTATTTTTGTCTGAATATTTTTAAATGGCTTCAATATTCCTTAGAAAGAGGATTATTTTCCTCAAATTCACACAATTTCTATTGCATAAGGTTATCTTTCTACTTTTTATTCATATTGAATAATCCTAATATATATTTCAAATAAAGAACTATGCTTAAAGTCATTAATATCATAGAAACTCTGCTAAGATAGCTATCACTGACAAAATGTTGTTTTATATCCTTTGTGTTTGGCATGCCATTTTAAAAATGAATTTACAGACCATTGGGGAAACAAGTCTTTAAATATAGCAGTAAAATAACTTTCCTCTTAGAGTAGACTTTCTCACCATCAGTTGTGGAAAACAGTAGTAAAATATGTCCTTCACAAGCTACCAAACTGCAACAATTGAAGAGGTGGTTGCATGGGGAATAACTGCTTTTCCCTGAAAAAGCTGATGATACGGAGTTTGTGTCATTACTTTTAAGTGGCACCACATAAGGACAGAGGATTTTAACTCATCGGTTGGTCAGCATGCCCCAAAAGATGACCTCTTTCACCGTGCTCAGATCTACTCTACACCATCCAACAAACATCTCACTCCTTCACCAGACAGCTCACTGTTTCATTTCCATTCAGTAACTTCTCCTTTCATCTGGCTCTGCTTTCAAAGATGTCTATGATTCATTTTACCTTGAAAAGCAAAAACATCACTTGTTTTTCAACACCGCAGCTTCTCTTGATTTTTCGTTGTAGAACCCATGTACTAATCACTAAGGTCTTCACCCAGTTCTCTCTCCAATGAGCTTCTCACAGCCTTTCCAACACTGTTCCCAGGTTAACCAGATGGCTTTTCCTTCTCTCCCTCCTTACACACCTCCTCCCATCTCCATTTCAAAATCTCCTTGGAGAGGTAATGTGTGTTGACACAAAGTCTTCAGATAAATACTTAAGTGTCAAACTGTTTTGGTCATTATTTGTCAGCTGTCATTTAGTTCAATATTAGGTAACAGAAAAATAGCACATTTATTTAGATGCAGTCAACCTGTATCCCTGGGTGCTGAGTGTGTAGTGATAGAAAATTACATGTCAACACACACAAAACTGCTTGCCTTTAACGAATCCTTTCTCTGTGGCCAAAGGGGGTCACCTTGTGTAAGTACCTTACACTCAGCAAATGAGGTCAATAATTAAGAAGTGCCTAAATTATGCTGATAACTTTCAGTCTTAAAAAAGGAAATTAAAACTAAGAAAGTGATCAAATTAGTGCTCATTCAAAAAACTTAAAAGCTGTTTTTGACCTCTACAGAAAAGACACCACACGTTTTTAGAAGACCATGGACACATTGTACTCTGAATTATAATTATTGCTCCTGCGCAACAAATTAGGAAGGTGGGAAAGTTAAATAAGCACCTTGCACTGAAATGAAATCATCTGACTAATTTGTTTTGAGGCACAATTCAGTTCAACAGAAATGGTAAAGTGTTTTTAAAATTCCTATTTGGCGCTCAGCATCCTATAGGAGGCGTTATGACACCATCAGACCCAGCTTAGCACCTGACTGGAGCCCTCTGGACTTAACATGATGCAAGTCCTGCCTCATCCAGCAGATGTCAACGGTCACCGGCATATCAAAGCTCCTTTAGCTGTTTTCAAAGCGGCACCCACCTGGACAGGAAAAAGCCTGCACAGAGCAGCAAAGGGAAGGAACTGTAAAAAGCACTGTGCCAAATGCCAACTTAAACCATGCTACTAGCTCTAATTTCCTACCATTTGAGAAAGTAACATGCGGAAACAAAGTGCTCTGGCCCCTTTCTCTTCCTTACCAAACCAGCCTGTTGAAACACAACTTTGCTATCAGAAGATACATACTGACTCTCTCCCTTTAATAAAGCAGCATTTTTGAACCCTTCTTGTAACTATCACAAGATAAAATGATGCCCTAGAAAATTCCAGAAATGCAACAGACCTGGCAATCGCATACGAAATTTGTGTTAATATTTATGACAATTATTTGTCATATTTAATGATTTTCCAGATGTTAGAGTACAAAATGTTCCTGGCAGACTTTAGAAGAGATCATTTCTTATTTTCATTTATTTGTGGAAATGTTTTAAGTGTAGGGGACAGAAGGAGAGGGGAGGTAGTTGAATATCCTAAAGCCTCTACCATATATATATCTTCCAAGTTAGACGTTGCTTGACAGCTCTTCCCTAGCAATCCAGCACCAAATAATTAGATTAATAAACATTTCAGGAAAAGACTAAAGGAGAAGAGGTCTCCCTCCACAAAATTCTGTAGGTATTGGTGAATACTTGCATATGTACTTACCTCTATAGCTGCTTTTTTTTTTTTGTAGAAGCAAAGGAAAATGATATTATGAACAATAAAGCTAGCTGCATATAAACAATTAAATATGTAAACATGACCAGATTTTTAACCATATGGCCGCTGAATGATACAATATACAACAAAATGTAAAAGGATTGCTTTGGAAAGGTGGCAGTTATGCCTTTTGGAGTAAGGGTGGGGCTACAATGGGTTGTACCTCTTCATGATAATCTTTCAACTAGAAACAGACATCATTCCTTACATATCTCCAGTTCTGTGTTTGCCTCTGAGAGCCACTTTCAGTGTCTGACCTATTCTAGGAACCTTTCACCTTATCACTCAATGGAATGAGAAGCAAAGCTCCCTGGGAAATGTCCACAATCACTTTTCCAAGCTATGTAATCAGAAAGGCACTAGATATGAATAAAACTTCATCTCCAGGAAATCTAAATGATAACCTTATATCTACATCCTTTTTCCCTTTGAATCTGAATGCTTGAAGCTTTTGTTGTTTTGTTTTCTACAACCATTTTAAAATGCCATGGGATTTTAAATTTGATTTTAAATTTTAAATTTGTCATCATGAAGAAATGACAAATATAACCCATAAATCTGTAAAACAGTAAGTAGATATATTATTTGACTTAGTGGTTATGGGAAATGGGGGCTGATTTTTCAACTATTGCTACTAGGAGAATAATCACAATTCACTACATTACTTGGTTAAGAAGCAAGCAGTGCATGGCTACAGTGACCACATTTCTGTTTGGGCTTTTAGTTTGGACTTAAAGGATTTATAATCAGTAAGCCCCATTGTGATTCAAGGAAGTAATGATCCTGGGCTTCCAGTGAGTCAGTGCATGAGTGAGAACATACTCAAGTGCTGTGTGCGTGCCCGTGTTCACGCACGTGTGCACATCCTCCTCAATAAGTATGGCGGAAAAAAGGTCAGCCATCATATTCCTTAGAATGTAAACTAACAGATAAGTTTAGCATCTTAAACAAATTAGGATAGCTTTCTGATAGGAGATGTACTGTGGAAAGTACTTATCTACTGAGGATTTTCAGTGTGTGTGTGTGTGTGTGTGTGTGTGTGTGTGTGTGAGACGCAGGCTGACACGGCATACCTCAATTCCCTTGGTTTCCTCAATGAACCTCCTGCTGACGGAGACCAGAGCCTCCTGCGGCCACGCATGAAACCAGTCAATAGCCGTGCAGTTAACTATGGCTGGGAACTTCCGAGCTCTAACTCTCAGCGTGTGACCAACTGGAGAGAAACACAAAATGATCTGTGGAGACATGGGGGCAAGGCAGAAACAGGCAGGTGATGAATGAGCAGAGAATTACATTGCAATCTTAGGCAATGAGAGAAAGGACTGCAGCCAACCGTGACATTAAACTACCCTAAAGCCCTAGAGAGTGGACAGCAACATTAACCTCCTTGCTAATCAAAGTATAAACCTGTCTAAAGAGGCTGCTCCACTGGACACACAGAAACACTGCTGTGTGCTTTCCTTAAAACTTGTCTCTCCTTGCTTAAACATTTTTGGTTATCATTAATAGGGGAAAATTTTATTCATTTACATTACACAAGTAACATTATAATAACAAATAAAAATTAAAAAGAAATCACCATGATACAATAATATCAATGTTTTCATCTTCTGTTTCTTCCATTTTGTAATTCATCAGATTCCATAAAGCTGCATAATACACTTTAAAAACAATGTCTTATAATCTTTAATGTTTGTGTTTCCATTTAAAATGAAATACATCTACTTGAGCTCCCACTTCAGATTTTTAAAGGAATTAAAAATTCTGTTTATACTATCACCCTGGTCTTTAAGAAAAAAAATCAGTTTAAACATTCTCCTGCTGAGAATTTTTTAAGTTTCTGCTGTAAATCTAAAGTTTTGGGTAGCTATGTAATGATTTAAAAGTTAATTTAAATCTAAACGTACTTCCATACTTCTTTTAGGGACACAAGGGATTCTGTCAGGAGTCCTGAGGGTGGCTATGACAGTGGGTCACAGAAACTCAGTGAGAGGAGCACCTGGTCAGCTCCTGTGTGCTTCAGAGGGTTCACCAGAGACACCCTGTATAAAGTGCTAAAACAAAAGAGGTGTTCAGTGAGCATCCCTTCCTTCTCTGCTTTTATTCTCAAGTTCCTGCATACGTGAGGACACTGGGAAGAGAACTGTCAACCAGGGTAAGGTCTGAGAGGGAGAATCTTGGTTTCCTCTTCTCTAGAAATGGCTCAGACCTGATGATATCAAGCTTGGTGGCTGCCTCTAAGTCTCTAACACTTTGAGATCAGGCAATTGATGAAATCATTTTTCAAAGGATGTGATTTTTTTTTACCTATAGCATTTAAAAAATCCATGTCATAAAAAATTCCAGCGTAAGTGAACCCATATCTTATTTAACAAGTGTTTTATTAAGTTTATTTTATATGTCATGTGTATTCAACAATTCAAGCTATATAAATATTAAGATCAAAATGTTTTCTTTTATTGTGTCAAAAAACATGAGATCTACCCTCTTATATTTTTAAGTGTACGGTACAGTATTGTTAACTATAAGTCCAGCGTTGTGCAGCAGATCTCTAGAACTTTTGCACCTTGCATTACTGAAACTCTACATCCATTGAATGGAAACTCTCTATTTCCCCTCCCTCCAGCTCCTGGTAACCACCATTCTACTTTCTGTTTCTAGGAGTTTGACTCCTCTCAATACTGCACATAAGCAGAATCATACAGTAACTGTCCTTCTGTGACTGGCTTATTTCACTTAGCATGATGTCCTCAAGGTTCATCCATGTTGACATATGACAGGATTTTGTTTTATAGATGAAAATATTCCATTTTGTGTATATATATATGTATATATGTGTATATCTATGTATATATATGTGTATATATGTATATATGTGTATATATGTATATATGTGTATATATGTATATATGTGTATATATATGTATATATATGTGTGTGTATATATGTATATATATGTGTATATATATGTATATATAGCACATTATCTAGTTGCCTGTTGATGGACATTTTAGTTGCTTGCATGTCTCAGCTATCGTGAATAACGCTGCAGTGAACATCAAAGTGTAGATATCTCTTCAAGATCCTGGTTTCAATGTCCTTGGCTATATACCTAGAAGAGGGATTGCTGGATCTTATGGCAATTCTGTTTTCAATTTTTTGAGGAACCATCATACTGTTTTCCATAGTAGCTGCAGCATTTTCCATTCCCACCAATAGTGTACAAGGGTTCCAATTTCTCCACAGCTTCACCAACACTTATTTTCTGCTTTTGTTTTTTTAAATAATGACTATCCTAACCTATGTGAGGTGATGCTTCATTGTGGTTTTGATTTGCATTTCGCTGATTAGTGATGTTGTGTATCTTTTCCTATACCTGTTGGACATTTGTAAGTTTTTTTTTTTTTTTTTTCTGAGACAGAGTCTCGCTCTGTTGCCCGGGCTGGAGTGCAGTGGCACAATCTCGGCTCACTGCAACCTCCGCCTCCTGGGTTCAAGTGATTCTCCTGCCTCAGCCTCCTAGCAGCTGGGACTACAGCCACTTGCCACCACGCCAGGCTAACTTTTGTATTTTTAGTAGAGACAGGGTTTTACTATGTTGGCCAGGCTGGTCTCAAACTCCTGACCTCGTGATCCACCTGTCTCAGCATCCCAAAGTGCTGGGATTACAGGCGTGAGCCACCGCACCTGGCCTTGTATCTCTTCTTTAGAGAAATGTCTACTTAAGTCCTTTGCCCATTTTAAAATCAGATTTTTAAACTTGAATTAATTAATTAATTAATTCCTTATCAAATATACAGTTGGCAAATATTTTCTCCCATTTCATATAGGTTGCCTTTATTCTGTTGATCATTTCCTTTGCTGTATAGAAGCTTTTTAGTTTGATGTAGTACACTTGTCTGTTTTTGCTTTTGTTTCCTGGGCTCTTGGTGTCATGTCAAAGAAATCATTGCCAAGATGAATCTTCTGAAGATTTCCCCTATATTTAAGTCTTTAATTTATTTTGAGTTGATTCTTCCATAGGTTGTAAGACAAGGTCCAATTTCATTTTTTTGCATGTGGTTTAACATTTTTTAATGTTGCAAAAGCTGAGTAATCATTTTTTCATTATGTAAAATTCTAGTTACAAACGAAATAATTGCTGTAATATTTCATGTGCTAACTTAACAAGCCTTAGTTAAAATGCATAGTTTTTACTTATATTTCAATTCTTAGGTTTCTTATCAGCTTTCCCCCATACTTGAATATTTCTCCTTTCTTCCCAAGAAGTTGGTTTCCCACACCCAACTCATGTGTCATTTGTGCCAATTTTAGAAATGTCATTTACACATAATGTTAGCAAAGGCAGAGGAAAAAAAGCATCCTTTATTTGACAAGATCCCAAATATTTCCAACACTTCTACACTTATTTCCACACTTGTAACTGGCATAGTATCCGATCTTAGGAATGTGTTAGAAAATACCGTATCTGAACCATATTTGTTCAACCTCAGGCAAAAATGCTTTCCCTGAGTTACTTGAGTGATAAGGCCTCATTATTGGTATGGTTTGCCTCTGTGTCCATACCCAAATCTCATTTTGAGTTGAAATCCCCATAATCCTCATGTGTCGAGGGAGGGACCAGGTGGGAGGCGACTGGAGCATGGGGGTGGTTTCCCCCATGCTGTTCTCATGATAGGGAGTTCTCATGAGATATGATGGTTTTATAAGCATCTGGCATTTCCCCTGCATGCACTTCAGATGCGGCCATCTGAAGAAGGTACTTGCTTCCCCTTCTGCCATGATTATAAGTTTCCTGAGGCCTCCCCAGCCATATGGAACTGTGAGTCAATTAAACCTCTTTCCTTTATAAATTATCCAGTCTCGGGCATTTCTTTATAGCAGTGTGAGAATGGACTAATTATTTATTGAAAAATAATATCGAATGGTCACTTAGAGAACCATCGCTCTTCTACAATTTTATGATTGAAGATATTTTCTCCCATGTTATGTATTATTGCTTAAATAAGGATCCTCACAACACTATGTAAAATTTCATGTTGTGAGTGGGCCTGGGAGGGTGGCATGGAGACCAGTTGTTGTCGAAGAACTGTCCAGGAGCTGGTTAGAAATGCAAATCTTTGGACCAACTTCAGACATAATCAGAAACTCTGGGGGTGGGACTCAGCAATGTGTGCTTTCAGCAAACACTCTCAGGTGATTCTGACACCCACAGTGATAGCCTAATAGTTTTAAATTGTCTACAGGAATACTTAAATGAAACATAGACTTTTTCAATGTTTCTGCAGTTTGTTAAATATGCATAGAATCTAGGTCTCTACACACAGAGTAAGATGAAAACTTTGAAGAATTTTAAATAAATAATTATATGTAATCTAAATTCTATCAGCTAAACTACACTCTGGGAATTAAATTATAGAAATATACTTGTTCATTAGTAATTCTTTTGAAGGGAAAGGAGAGTGTCACGCTAGCCTTGAAAGCGCAGTTATTGACCCAATTCATTGCTCAATAATTTCTAGTTTTGCTAAAAATTGAGCATAAAATTTCTCCTGCCATCCAGCTTTCCTTGGTAGTGGTGTCATGTGAGATTTTTCCAGAAACCCATGCTAATGTCTGGAAACGGTTGGTTATTCTGCTCTTTTCTAAGATAGTTTACACAACTTTACAGATAACCTGAAGTAAACCCCAGTTGTCACAAGGAACATTACTGCGAAGGAAAAATCATTCCAAATAATTTTCCCATTATATTTCTCATAATTTAATGAAAGCGTAATACAGCAAAGGGCTTGTAAGAAATAAAAACAAAATAAATAATTTTAAAAGGGTGTTATATTGTCTATAATTGAACTACTAGTATAATATGCATGTGAATAGTCATTTTATTTTACACCTTAGGGGCTGTTGGTTAATACCTGGAATACACCAATAAGGGCTACACAGACTGGTGGGAAGGTGGCTAACCAGCATTTCATAGACTCTAATGGAAGCCCACACTGCAGATCCAGCTACCAGAAGCTCTTAGCCAACTACTTCTCTCATTAACATAAATGGTTGGTTAGGCAGCATCATGGATGGTAGACATGATTTTTCACTGATGAAATAAGTAGTGTTCAAGATATATGAAGCAAAACCTCCCCATCAAAAATGTGTGCATAGCTCTGCCAATGTATGAACAAAATTTAAAAATCTAAGTATCAAAGTATCTCAATAATTATATTTTGGGCAGTGGCCCTTGGGATTTTGGAACTTGACCAGTCCTGTGGTAAACTGCTTATTAAGAGTCTAGTCTTTTGATGTGATTACAAGGTCAGCTGAATCCTTCCATGGAAATATTGCCACATCTGCCCCAAAGAAACCTTCCAAGGATGGGCAAGTCAGGTCCCCAAAAGAACAGAGCTGGGATTACACTAAGCTCATTTATAGAGCCGGTTGTAAGGCTTGGTGCGTGGGTCTCCTTATTATCACCAATCAGCTCTCTGTAAGAGGCTTCAGTCTGAGACATCCTTTCTTGGAAACATACCTTGAGTTGGGACATTTGGGGAAAAAGCCCTCTCCCTCACTCAACAGATGTCATGTACCTTGAAGTACCTAAATTCACTGAACTATACCCTCCCTTCTCCTCCCACCCCCACCAAAAAGTTCTTGACAATTTCAAGTGAGGAAATTGGCTTAAGTTAGTTTCCAACAGTGGGATTAGAAAGTCAGTGAAAAAATAAAGTTAAAAATGCCTCAGGCAGCTGTGTTCTTTTCTCAAATTCTCACAAGTAAAAAGCAAACCCTGAAATCACCATCTATGTACTTCCTGCATCTCTCATATTGGGATGTCAGGAACTTGCTTTTGGAATTCATACCGTAGAATTTTGTATTCTTTTTTTCTTTTGCCCACACAGCTGTTGTGACTCATTTGCAGGAATCCACTTTTCCCCGTGCTTTGTAATATGTTTTCATTTCTTTTAGATAAGATCTCATCATAAGTACATATTTACTTGTATATCACTAACAGGGCTCAGTCCATTTCATCTGGTAATGAAAATGTGAATTGCTACAGTCACTCTGTATTTTTTTTCCAGTTGATATAGTTTATTCTCAGATGGTAGTAACCCTCCTACATATTTACTTCAGAAGCTTCCATCCATCACTTACGTTTGCATTTATCCTCAAAAGCCTCAGTATTTTTCAAGAATAATCAAGTCTAAATCTGAGGAAACCCTCGCAGGAATGGAGGTTTAGTGCAGAAAACCTTCCCAGGTTTGACTGCTTCAGTGTCACTTTATCATTGTCCTCATATCTTCCTGTATTACCCCCCCATCTAATTACCTTTCAATTTCAATTTGTTTTTAAAACATTCAATAGCTTCAACATGTGCACACTGAATACATTTTCTTATTTATATCCCTTTTAGATAGCACACAATGAACTCATTCCCATAACCTTTGACTTGTGTAAATATTGGACATTACAGATTTTTGCTAGAGGTAATGTTTGACATCAGGGAGTTTTAGTTAATTTTTCTTTCTTTTTCTGAACAAAACTCTCCTATTCACAAAGAAAATTGTGTGTGGAATCCCAATAGATAGCAAAGAGCAAACCTATTCCTAAGGGGGAAGACAGGAAGCAGAGCCCTTGTCTCAGCTGCTGTGCTTGTCACCAGGGCCTGCACTGGTCACAGACTGCGTTCCAAGCCAGTCTCTAGCCCCATAACAACGTATAAGTTTTGTTTTGTTTTTTAAGAAAATCAGATGCCTATTTTTCTTTCTTCTGGATAGGCCTGTATTTGAATTGTGTCATGCCAAGTTTCTTGCTTCTGATCAGCGCTGCTCTGTTAGAGTAGATGGTGTTTCTGCTGACACAATGGGATAACTCTATACACATGCACCATTGCAAGAACAGGCCTCAGACTCTACCAGCAAACCCCACAGCTGAATGCTAGCAAAATGAGAAAAGCACGACATGCTTTCCAAAATGCAAAGGCTATTCAACATACAATGATGTTCTTACTCAAGGGATTAAGCACTGGATTTCTGCTGTAAAAATTTTCTTTTACAATATAAAATAATGGAAAGACTTCTACTCACTCTTGGGAATTCTCTTCTTGATCATTACTTTTTTGTGACATCTTTCTTGCCCTGTCTTCTGTTATCTTACATAACCTTTATCTTCTCTTACATAACCTTTATCTTGTGTTATCTTACATAACCTTTATCTCTCAAGTACATCGTTGTGATTTTACTTTTTGTGTGTGATTATTGGATTGAATGAGGTGGCTCTAGGTGGGCAGTGGCTGGGTTAGCCTTTGCTCCCTGTCACATTCCAAGGACTCAGCACATCACGGGCACTCAGTACATATTTGCTGAGTGATGAATGGCTAAATGAATGAGTAAATATCCAACAGTTTGAAAAAAACTTTTCTGGGTAAAATAAAACATTGATATTTGCATCCTAATTTTTTTGAGGTTTTGCTGTTTTATCTAATCTCAAAGAGGGTGAACCTCAGATACAGAGTACAAGGTTGCACCTTTTGTCTTTCTCTAAAGTTCTTTTCATTCTACTTATGTCTAATAATAACAGAAAATGGGAGGACAGAGACTAGAGCACTGTATCCAGAGAGATGTGGTCCTGCAAAGCAAAACACAGTTGGCAGCATAGAGACTTACAGAGCTCTGGAACCAGTGCTGGGCAAGCCAGTTGTTAGAGTGTTTCTTGTTTCTCATTAGTGCATGTGTCAGAATGTGCTGCAGGAGGCGTGAAGAGTGCCACTCTCATGGATGAAGCCGTCGAGATGGCTATCTGCATAAGGGAAAGAAGCCAAACGTTCTCCTCCTCAGCCAGAGGTAGGTTTGAAGAGACTCAACTTTACAATCTTGCAAGGACAAGGTTCTGCACTATCTGATTTTCCACTGGCCAGGTGAGTAGTTGAGCTTTTACACAAAATGAGAAACATACCCTGAAAATTACTTGCGTTACTACTAAGTCTTTTGGTTTATGCCATGTGTGTGTCTGTTAATCTGTTGCTTGCGTACAAGTGGTGCTTGACATTTTTTGTTGAGACTCTCAGGTCCCTGCACATGACACTGTGTGAGCCAGGAGGAAATCACCCACCTTGTCTGTCGCCAAACTTTAGCTGTGAATTACTGTGTCTACTGTGCAAAGAGGAAAGAAACCTAAGTGGAGCCAGAGGAAGAAATACTTTATAAAACCAAGAAAACAGAAAAGCATCCTGCAGATTGAAAGGCAGATAATCCCTCTGAAGTTGATTTAATGTAAGAACCTGAAGAAAGGAATAAAACTTGCATAGCACTCTCAAAAGGCTGGAAGGAACGAAAATAATAGAAATCCATAGTAGGAGAACAGGCCAAGATGAAGAAAGAAGGTAAAAGAAGGGGGTTTAAATAAAAACGGATAGGATAAACTGCAACACCTTTTCCTAAAAAATAATATTTAAAATACCTCAGGCCAACACTTCATCCAATACTCAATGATGGAAAGTTAATGGCATTCCCATTACATAAATAAATAAACGAATAAAGAGGATCACTATATTTACTTAAAAGTTTTAAATGTTGTTCAGAAAGTATGGCTGTCCCAAGATATAGGAAAGTGGTAATTATTATAAAGGATTAAAAATTAAAAGATGATCTGTCTACTCAGCAAACTCTAAAGAACAAAATGCAGCAGCTAGTGGAATTAATGTGTGCACTGAATTGGTTGGTAAAATACATAACTAAATATCCATCCATTCCTCCTTCCCTCCACCCAATGGCTTTCTTTTATGTCCACAATGATCAGTTAGAAATTTGGCAGGTGTGGAAAATGCTATAAAATATTGAGAAAAGAACTTAATGAGAAATGTGTAAAATGAATTGAAGATAATTAGCTGCTTTTTCAAAGCTCAGTTAAAGACACTTTGACTAAAGGAAGAGACGTGCCACATTCCTGGAAGAGGTCAATCATTATAAAGATGCTAATTCTTCCCACATTCATTAACAAGTTTTAGGTGATTCTAATAATTCCCAACAGGATTAGCAGAATTTAGCAAAGTGAAGTGATTTTAAAGTTCAGCCAGAATAAAAACGAGTAAGAAAATCAAAGGATATCTGGAAAAATATCCTTTGTGTTGGGAAAGAACTCACACTATCAAGAAAAAACCTTAAATTATAACAAGAAAAACAGTGTAGGGGAATGAATAAAAATATTCAATATTGTAATTATATCCATTATCCCCAAAATTCAATTTTCATTGAATTTTTTAAAAAGTCATCAAACTGATTTCGTAGTTAATCCAGGAAATTAAAGGTGCAAATAACTAAGTAAATGTAGAAAAGGAAGGTGATCTTGCTCTACTAAATTCCAGAATATACTACAAGGCTATAATAAACACACCAATTATGTGTGTTTATTATGCAGTATGGCAATTATGCAGGAACAAATTAATGGGACATGACAGACAGCCCCAAATAGAATCTTATATATTTAGGCATTTAATATATGAGATAAACATCATTTCAAATCAGTGATAAAAGAGAGATTATATAATAAATGGTGTAGAGGGTATTCAGGGGTGGAACAGTAGGAAAGCCATCTTATAATTTACACAAAACTGTACAGCTGAGCATTAAAAATATTATAAATTAATTTAAAGAAAATTCAGAATAATATTTTTTATAACCATGGAGTGCAAAAATTGCTTCCTAAAAAAGCCTTAACACACGAAAGCCACAAAATAAAAATTTAACATTTTTAATAAACATGAATGTATAACAGGAGGTCATCACAAAGTTAGCAGAATTATGATAAATTAAAACTGGAAACACCTAAAACCAGAACATTCTGGACATATAAATAATATCCATTATATAAAGTGCTCCTATAACCAACAATAAGAAGTTACAGCAAACCAACAGGAAATTTGGAAAAAGCTATAAATGGATAAAGGACATTTTCTACAAAGTTATTTGGAATAAAGTACATTTCAGTTAAATAGTTCATTCCATACACCAAATTCTTGATCATTTGATTTTTACCTCCTATGGAAGCCTTCTAATCAGAAAGGCAAATGGGAAGGTAATTAAAGAAGATTGCGTGAGATGTAAATAGAATTTTTTTAGTTCTGAATACATACTTCATGTTTATGTGCACATAGAAAACTGAGAGGAAAGATATCAACATGTTATCTCTAGACAATATTATTAAGGGTAATTAAAAAATTTTTTTTCATATGGTTTTGTATTTTTAAATTCTCTACAATGAGCATACATTTTTTAAATTATCAGAAATGGATATCTATATATATTTACTTAGATAATGAGGCAAATATCTAAAATCTTGGGATGGAATCAGGAGCTGCTACATAAATCAAGTGTTCTTTGCCCTACAGCATCATATGGCCAGGAAGGAAAGTAAGAAAGAAAAGTTATTGGGTTAACTAAGGTCCACTGGAGAGGAGATGAAAGTTCTATATTCTAGCTGCAAGATGAGAACTATGTGGGAAAAGATGCATATAGACAAATGTGAAGGAGAGAAGGCATTTGGCATTGCTATTCATTGGCTTATTTGAGGCAATCCAAGGACACACATCTGATGGTTGTTAATGGGAACTGCCCTCTGGGATTCAGAGGTCACATTTTGCATGCCAACAGGTTCTCATTGTCTCTGCATTCCAAGTGGGAGCTGACTTTGGGTGGTGAGCATGGGTAATGGAGTGGCAACTTCACATCATTTAGCTCGACCTGCCAGGTGTGCTCACCAACCCCCTGTAACACATTAAGCTTTCCATGATGCCTGGCTTGGAACTTATGCAAAGGAGATATCAGCTCATCAGAAATTCTGAGTCTTTAGTACACACTGGTGAATATCATGATATCTGAAAATAACATAGAGTAATTTGGAATTCTTTAAAATTCCAAGGATGTGGGGGTAATATACATAAATTAAAAGAAAGAAGCTGGTATTTTCAGGCTAAAAGACTACTCATTTTTTACCATAATAGTTCTCCCTCAAGGTAAAGAGGCCCTGGTGCTGACCATTAGCCTTCCACAGGATGGATCAAACTAAGTGACAAGGCCAAAGGGGATCAGAAGTGGGATCCCTTCTTCTGACAGAGATATCCTATTTCTACTTGATGTTAAAAACAAAACAGCACAAAACAAAAACACACAAAAAAACTTCCTACTCATTTTAGTAGGGAAGAGATAGGTCATTCAATTAATAGTCCTGTGATGATGGGGGAGGGGGAGAATTATCCACATCTAACTCAAAAATAAATTCCATCTTGTATTGAGTTAAATAAAAAATGAGACCATAAAAAGGATTAGACAACAATAGAGATGAATATAAAACTGATCTCAGTTTCAGTAAGGTCTGCCTACACACAGACCCAAAGGAAACAAAGAAAAAGGCTGATGGATATAAAAATATAAAAATGTAAAACTTCTGTATATCATTCTGTATTATATGAATATTAGTAAGTCCAAGGAAAAAGAACATATACATATCTCAACAGATGCTAAAAACGAATTTACTAGGTAGATACTTCTTTGACAAGATACATATTCTGAATCAAAAGCCAACATAAGACCTAACAGTGAAACATTAGACACATCCCCATTAGAGTAAGAATCAAGACACAATTCCTACTATTATCAAAATTATTTAACGTTCTGCAATATTTACCAATGCAATGAGGGAGGAGAACAGAAAAACAGAATAGCAGGAAAGACAAAATATCTTTACCTGCAGGCTATATGATATCAACCAACTATTAGAAACTATAAGAGAGACAGTAAGGTAGCTGATTATAAAGTTTAAAATCAACAGCTCTCCTATATACAAATAATACACCGTTACAAAACTTTATGAAACAATCCTTCTATAAAAGCAATAAAAGACATTGTACCCTGAAGATTAAATTCTAATATAAAATAAGCATTCAGCATGATTTCAATCAAAATTGACATGGAGTGTGTATAGAATTTGACAAAATGATGCTAATGCTTATCCAAACATATAAACACAGGAGAATAAGTAGAAAAAGCTTAACAAGAAAGAGCAATTGGAAATGAAAATAAATGATAAAGCTTTACTAATTTATAGTGCAATGGTGAAATCAGTAGCAGAGAGTTAACAAGAAAAGAGAACAGAGAATTTAGAAACAGACACAATTAATATGGCTATTGGACATACACTAAAGATGGTATTTGAAGCTGGTAAGGAAGAAATACATGTTGTTTAGACAAGAAGACATCTTTTTGGGAAAAATAACCTGAAACCTCTCAGCTCACACTTTACCATATTTAATAAAAAATATATCTCAGAGGTAGAAAAGTTTTAAAGAGCATGAAAGCATATAGGCACTGAAATGACTGATACTGCTCCTTTTTAAAACTATTCCAAAATCCGTTTCAAATTGTACTCATAAAAGCAATGTCCCCAAATTAAGTATTTACTCCCTCAGACTCCTTAGTAGCCGGAGGCAGCATGGGAAGCATTTGCGGCCAGTAAGACATCAGCTTAGGGTTTGGGGAAGGAGCTTAGGTTTCCTGGTACAGAGTCTCGAGGTCCTCTTCCCCTTCCTTCCCTCTGCCTGGAACACGAACATACCGCACCCACCAGTGATCAGGAGGCAAGAGGCATCATGATGAAAGCAGGCAGAAGGGAAAGATGAGACCAGCATCTCTTCTAAGGGGCCTCTATGGGTAATACTGAGCCAGTCTGGACTTACTATTGTGAGAGGCTTTAAGAAACTGTTGAGTTTTCTCTTACTGTAGCTCAATTTGAGTTCCGACTGCTTCTAGTAAAGATTATCCTGCTCGTGCCTGTAATCCCAGCACTTTAGGAGGCCAAGGCAGGTGGACATGAGGCCACAAGTTCAAGACCAGCCTGGCCAACATGGTGAAACCCCGTCTCTACTAAAAATACAAAAAATTAGCCAAGTGTGGTGGCAGGCACCTGTAATCCCAGCTACTCAGGAGACTGAGGCAGGAGAATCGCTTGAACCCAGGAGGCAGAGGCTCCAGTGAGCTCAGATCATGCTATTGCATTCCAGCCTGGGCAACAAGAGTGAAACTCTGTCTCAAAAGATAAATAAGTGAATAAATAAAAATAAAAAATAAAAAAGATTATCTTGAAGAGTAAAATACTTTTCTAAATTTACAAGAAATGGATCTGAGGATCCATTAAGGAAAACACTGATTAATCTAACATGTAAACCTTTAAAAAATTGGAAAGTTACAGACCTATAAACGAACATGTGCCATAAGTACATTTAAAAGACAAACAAAAGAATAGGAAAAATATACATGAGACATATATATAAGAATAATTGCCTAACTACATAGAACTCTTATAAACAAAAATATGTAAAATCCAATAGAAAATTGAGCCCTTTATAACTCAGCCTTAGTTGTTGCTCAGCATCACCTCTGCCATACTGGATATTAGCTGAAGCAGTCACAAGCTCCCCACCCAAATTCAAGAAGAGGGGATCTAGATGTCACCTGCGAGTAAGAAGAGCATCTAAAAATTTGAAGGCATGTTTTAAAACTACCACAAGCTGTAACTATTGAATTTAGCAATATCCATTCTAGGAATTTATCCTGTAGAAGCAAGCGAAGTTGAGCATGAAAGATATATACAAACAATGTTCATTCTAGCACTATTTATAACAACGGCTCTTAAATTTCATCAAGCCTCTGAATCACCTGGAGGCCTTGTTAAGACAGATTTCTGGGGCCACCCAAAGTTTCTGCTTCAGGAGGTCTGGCTTGGAGTTGAAGAAAATGTATTTTTAAAAAGTTTCTTGTTGATGTTGATTCTGCAGCTCTGAGCAACAGATTATGAGAACCATTGATTTATACTATTACTACCTCAAATTCTAACACTGTACTTGTTTTCCCATTCTATAAAGAAAATTTGATTCTAGTATATCACAATGGAACAGGAAGAAATCCCTGGCCTTGTTACTACCTGACAAATGTATTCTTAGTCCTATTTTTGATGGGGAAAAAGCTCTTTGGGCAACTGAACCTTAAGTTCTAACCTTCTAACCTCAGCCCAGAATTGCTCAGTAAGATTAATGTGAAACTTGAAATAGCAGAATGTTGGAGAAATTTAGTGACTCTGCTCCTTAACCTCCAATCTAAGGCATATTCAGGGCCAATGCCAGTCCCTGTCTCCTATCCTTAAATACTCCAGCTCTACAGCTGCCGCAGCCTGCCACTAACTTGACAGGCATAACAATATGAGAAGCAACAGTAAAGTCGCAGCTTTCCTAGTTTACTAACCATTCCATACTAGAAAGCCTGAATTTTCCCTAGCAGCATTCTTAAATTGGCTTCCTGATGAGTTTGGAGGCTCTCCCTGTTTTCTTGTGATACTTGACCTTTATTAATCTATTATCTGGTTATATTATCTGCCTATGTGATACACTATAGCACAGAGCAGCCAATGAGGAAGAACACTGGGGTAATCCTTCAGAACCTCTGAGCATTACTTCTTTTGTTTTTTGAGACAGACTATCACTCTGTCACCCAGGCTGGAGTGTAATGGCGCAATCTTGGCTCACTGCAACCTCTGCCTCCTGGGTTCAAGTGATTCTCCTGCCTCAGCCACCCAAGTAGCTGGGATTACAGGCACATGCCACCAAGCCTGGCTAATTTTTGTGTTTTTAGTAGAGATGGGGTTTCACCATGTTGGCCAGGTTGGTCTTGAACTCCTGACCTCAGGTGATCCACCCGCCATGGCTTCCCAAAGTGCTGGGATTACAGGCGTGAGCCACTGTGCCCGGCCCATCTGAGTGTTACTTCTAAATTCCTTTCCCTGCAGTTACTGACATCATCATCACTTTCTTAATTCAAAACTCTCCTCACTACTCACTTCATGATTTAGAAACCTCTTATCTCTTCCAATTTACTTTTCCAGATTTATTGATCTCACTCTCCCTGTAAGAACTCTATGTTCCAGGCCTTTAGAGGTAACTTGGGTTTCTGCAAATATGTACCGTGCAGTTGACCTTTATATAAATGCCATTTCCCGTCCCTGAAAGCTCCTCCCCTTGAATTCTTCTCCATGCCAAACATGTGGCCCATCATTTCCTCCAGGATGACCAGCTCCAGTGAGGAAGGATGCTGCGCTCCTCTGTAATCCCACAGCACTGTTTACATTTATATTGTATGATAATTATTTGTGATGTCTCCTGTGTTCTATAATAGTGTAAGTTCCTCAAGGGCACAGACCACATGCACTTCAGCTGAGGACTGCACACACCGCTCAGCAATGCTTTGCAGGAGCCCAGCATCATGGGACACTTTAGGAAGGTACACTCCAGATACAGGCATGTAAAAATGCACACGTCCTTTCAAAATGCATTACTGAAATTCAAACTCATAATAAAAAACTCAGAATAGAACCAGATAGTTGCAATAGCAGGTTTTAACTAATATGCAAATTAAGCAAGTATTTCTTACTTTGAGCTGTAGTCGCACCCTGGCCATAAAGAATTTCCAACAGTGTTCCCTGGAGTCCACCATGCCCAGAGCATGAACTTCATTATGAATTCCAGAAATTATCTTGTCCACATCTTCATCGCTGAACAGATCTGGGATTTCTCCTGCCCCAAAGAATGAGTAGATTCACTAAAAGATCATTGCAATTTAAATCTTACATACAACTTTTAAACGTTTGAAATGTTTTACAAGACAAAGTTCAGCATAAATGATAAGAGTTTAAAATCAGAAATGTCATGTTTCTTTATTTATGAGACATACAACACATTGAGGACAAGCCATGATGAACACACCCTCTACACCCGTACGTGTAGGAATAACATTTACTTCACTGAAGGCCTTCTCATCCATAAACAGACTAAGAAAGCAACACACCTCAAATTAGTTAGGTTTATAAGTTTCTCCCCAAAGACTGCCCAGCAAACATCTCAAAGATGAATTCTCTCTCTTTAAAGTTCACTGAAACTACAGATAATTTGTCATTGGGGAAGATCTTTCAAGAAATGTGTTGGTTTAATCACCTGATGCCAGCAAGTCATTAATCAGCACGAGGAAGCTCTCATCTAGAACCTGGGCATCTGTCAGCAGGAACACAGTGGGCATGTTCTTGGCTCCAGTTCGGATGTACAAATTGGCAAGATCTACCTGTAAGGAAAGGCCATCATTCATGTTTTGTTAAAATGCTGATGTGGCGTTGAGAGGATGTGTGTGAGTGCTGGGGAGAACTCAGTAACTATATTGCCATAGCACTGTGGGGTGCCTTTCCCTGGTTTACATATTCCTTCTCTGAGAGACCCCATTCTAGGGGACAGCAGTGTGACACCACCTCCATTTCTGACTTGTAAGGATGAGTGTCGTGTTTCTGGCTTACTGTAGCAGAGGGATGAAAACAGGCTGCAGATCACCAACTCCTTTCTCATTTTGTACAAGTGAATTCAGTGACGCCTTTTTCAGGCACTGCCGTAAAAAGAAGTCTGCTCATTTTAACAACTGTCCTATTTTATCGAAAATGGGTTTTATTTATTTCATTAGTAATATTAAAAATATGTGATTTTTTAAAACTTAAAATATCACTTGGCACAAATTGCAGGTACTATTTTGTAAGTACTATTGTTATTAAAGAGCAAAGCTTGAAAAACACACGAGAGTTTCCTGAACATGTTATTCCTATTGCATCTTCTTCTCCTATTCTTATCCAATGTGGAAGAAATCTATTTTCACTTGTGAAGTTAGTGTCTTTTTTCCCTAACCTATCATACAGGAACACTAACAGCGATAAGCATCAGGTTTGATTAACAGAAAGACATTTGTGTAAGCAAGTATTTAAGTAAATATTTTCTGAGCCAGGTTTACATGTTATTAAACCTACACAAAACTTGCAGAAATTTATTATTACTAATTTGACCATAAAGGCAAAACTGCCAAAGGTCAATTACTGCTCTAAAGAGCTCCTGCTCTCCCATGGTTGGGGAGGCCTTGGCCAAATCTGGGAGTCACAGCCCACATGGGCGCACTAGGAGCCTTGGCTTTATCTGCCAAGCAGAAGGGTCAAAAGAACTGCCTGTCCCCTTTACTCACCCGGAGTTCCTGGATTCCATAGCCCTCGGTCAGAGTGATCTGAAAGACCTCAAGGCCACAAAGGTAAGCTGCCAGCCTGGACAAGCTCTGCTTGCCACTGCCCCCAACTCCAACCAAGAGAGCACAGCCCTGAGGGGTTCGTAAGATCCGGCTGATGCGACATCTGAGGAAAGGAAGCGCCCATTATGGCACAAAATCGAAAATGCCTGTTTGTTTTTATTTATTTATTTATTTATTTATTTATTTATTTTTGAGATGGAGACTTGCTCTGTTGCCCAGGCTGGAGTGCAGTGGCACGATCTTGGCTCATTGCAGCCTCCGCCTCCCGGATTCAAGTGATTCTCCTGCCTCAACCTCCCAAGTAGTTGGGATTACAGGCACCCACCACCAGGGCCAGCTAATTTTTGTATTTTTAGTAGAGACGGGGTTTCACTATGTTGGCCAGGCTGGTCTTGAACTCCTGATCTCAAGTGATCCACCCACCTTGGCCTCCCAAAGTGCTGGGATTACAGGAATGAGCAACCGTGCCTGGCCCATATCTGTTTTGTTTATTCTTTAGATAAACAGTGAGAGACTAAATTCCAGTTTTTACTGGAAACCTCTAGTCCTTGTTCATTTGTTTCCCCATCAAACAAAGATGCTATCTTCACCCTCACCCTTGAACTGCTCCCATGACAAATCATCCTATGCTAATAACATTTTGGATTCTCTTAGTGCTTTGTTATCACCACCAAAAGTCCAAAAAGAAAATATATGCAAAGGCCTTGTGTTAAGGGCTTCAAAATATTTTGATTAGTAAGAAAGATCCAAATTCCACATCAGCACCCAAGTATGAGGACATCAAAGGGGGAATAGCCTTGTGCCAGAAATCTTTGCTGTAGAATTATTTTGGAAAGAATGGATTTGTTTAGACCAACAGATCTCTCTATGTGATTTACTCAGCAAATCAAGCACTTGTTTCTTAATGTGATTCTTGCTTCCTTCACACTAAAGCCTTCCCTTCTAACTACACCATTGTAGAATAATTTGCTGAAGCCACTCAGTACCACAAAGTTAAATTTCCACCAAGGCCAACTAATCCCTTGTTCTATAATATCCAAGGCATTCTGATTGCTTAATCTATTTATATCATGCTATATTTTACAGCTATAAATAAACTCACTTTAACTTTAGCAAAAGATGGGTTTGAAGAAATAGTTCATAATTATGTTATAAATATTAAGAAAACCAACAGAACAAAATATAAGCATGTAGATAGTAAAACACCCCAAATTTGATGCCATCATTTTGGTCTAGGTTGCTTTTCTGAAAAGAACTTAAACTTCAGAACCTGAATAATCTGCATAAATTGTTTTAAATAGTGCTTTTTGAAAAAACTAAGTTGGGATCACTTATATTAGGACCAGCACATGTGAACATTTTCTGAAAACCTCCAATAACAGAGAAGACAGGTTATTTTTACAAGCTCAGTCATCACATTAAATTTTACTTCACATGACCACACAACAAAACAACCTTGGGGAAAGCTATAAAATTACTCTGACATGAGAGATACCCCAAGCTATAAAGCAGGGTTTTCATTTCATTTTAATGTATGCTTTGAGGCTTTTAACCTCACAAGATTCACTAAGTGGCAAAGTCCCTTTCTATAACACTCAAGGACACTCTTAAATCACCTCTAATGCTGAGTAAATCAGCTTCTAGCTCATAATCCCTGATCAAAGAAACAGCCTTACCTTTTAGGCCACTGGAAATTCTGTATTGAGGGATTATATGGGAAAACTCTTTTCCTCAGTATCAATGGGAGGTTTCTGTTTCACCTGAACCAGGACGCCCATACACAGTGACTGTATATTAACCCAACCAGAGACAGCATTACTAATAGTTGATTTAACACCACGGTTTTAGATTCCAACTGAAACTTCCTTTGCACAATCAGAGGAAGGATCACAACTGCAAAGGGATCAATAAAACTACCAACACTTAGTTGTGATGACAGGAAGGGCTCTACAATTTTTGTAGGTTCTAGGGCCTAAGAAAATTTTAAAGATTAATTCTTCTAAAAATTGAATTCTCCACATCTTATTTTCTCTGGATTTTTTCTTCTTCTTGTCTTTTATTTTTGAGAGATAGGGTCTCACTCTGTTGCCTAGGCTAGAGTGCAGTGGCATAATCCTAGCCCACTACAACCTCGAACTCTTGGGCTCTAGCAATCCTCCCTCCTCAGCCTTCTGTGTAGCTGAGACTACAGGCACATACCACCACACCCAGCTCATTAAAAAAAAATTGTAGAGATGGGGTCTCACTATGTCACCCAGACAGGTCTCAAACTTCTGGCCTCAAGTGATCCTCCTGCCTCAGCCTCCCAAAGTGCTGGGATTACAGGTGTGAGCCACCACACTCAGCCTCTTCTTGTTTTCAATGATTTCTTTTTTCTTTTTCTTTTTAAGTCTTCGGCTGTTGTCACTTATTTAAGTCTTCCTGCTGGTGTCAATGAGAGATGAAGGTGACTTGGACTAGGAGAGCAGTATCGGATGTAAACATGTGATCAACTTTCTACACAGCGGTGGCAATGTTAAGCTGTTTGGCCCAGACAATGAACTGTCATTGTCAGCCCAGACAATGAACTGTGTCATCCCCAGGATAAAACCCATCCAACCACTTCTCACTGCACTTAGAATAAAATCAAAGTTCCTTATTCTGGTTACGAGGAAATACTTCGTATTGGTAAGGCCAGTTCCTGCCTCTCCATTTTTGTTATATTTTTCTCTATGCTGCAGCCTAACTGACCTTCTTTTCTGTATCTCAAACATTCTTGCCTTAGGGTCAGATGCAATCTGCTCTCTGTCTAGAATGTTCTTCCTCCAGATCTTTCCATGCTTAGCACCTACTTACCATTCAGGTCTCACTTTAAATGTCACCTCTTCACAGGGACGCCCAGTCCCTCTTTGGAAATTCACTTATTGTATTTCTCACAGAATCAACCTATTTTCCTTCTTGGCATGACACATCACTTTCTGATATTTTTCTTGCTTATTCTCTTGCTTAGTTGTTCATGTCCTTATAAATGTCCATCTTCGTCGCTAACATGTAAGCTCAACTATAGAGGGGAATGGATTGTGTTCACTGCTGCTGTATCTCAGCACCTAGAACAATGTCCGATAGGAGGGGCTGCAGATGGTTGCACAGTCTGTGCACTACACGAGGTACCAGGTCTAGGAGGTGAGCGAGAACCTTGTCAGCCATGCTGTATCCAAGAACAGTTGGATATCCAACAAAGGCTCTATCCAAGTGCCTTTTTCTAATTTTCTGCCAAGAAAGCATGAGCCCTCCCCCATTTTAAAGAATTTGCACAAAATTGCTGAAAGGCTGGCAATGTCCCATCTGGCACTCAACAAAACCTGCTTAATCAATGAAAATTAGTCCTTTGTCCCTTATGAACTATGTGACTTTGAACAAGTAATTTATGTTTCCACTTTCTTAATATTCCAGTAAAATAATGGATATGATGGCATCTCAGAAAACAGTGTGCCTATGTAAGACATTATTAAGATTGTGACATTAAAAAGCGACCCTTTTATATTTTAAAATTATATGTCAAACAGCAGATAAGAACTGATGGTTCAGAGTGCTTAGTATGATCTATTGAAAAATGACAGTTGTGGGTATCCAGCCATTCTTCCTTTTGTGAAAAAGCATCATCACTAGTTAACTCACACATGTTGCATGGCATCTTCAAACAAAACTAGGTGCATGGCAGCATTTAGTTCATTGTAGTTGTCTAAGGTTTCTGTAAGAATCGTCTTCAGCACTTCCCAGTCCTTCACTGGCATGTAATGTGGGTCCTTCCCTCTATTAGCAAAGTGGCAATAAATGAGGGGCTGTTGAAGCAGCATGTGACTATCTATACCCTGCAGGATGAGAAAGAGAAAAATATGGCATGTCAACCATCCACAGGGGTCCAGCTGCAGGCAGCATGGCCTAGCAAGGGAAAAGCTTGCAGACCCATGCATGGGTAGGTGGGTGGAATGTTCCCAAGCATAGACCAAGTGTATTCTGGAGTCACAGCCATTGCAAAAAGGTAAGCCCTTGTGCACTTCTCTCATATCCTCATCTAACTTTAGTCCCAATACCCAGTTGGTGTTGGAGTAAGTAGTGACCTCTGACATTCATACACTTACTTCAAAATATTTATAAGCAGTTTCCAGCATTTTTCTCTGAAACAAATCACAATCTTTTTTGTCTATCAGTTTGTCTCCATAAACACGGGCAGATTCATGAAGCCACAGATGTATTAAATCAAGTGGACCTTTTAAACACTCAGGAGAAGCAAATAAAATCCCCTACAAGGCAAGAATGGGGAAAATACCTTTAATTCAGAGGTTGATGACATGCCAAATAAGTTTAACACTTTTTAAACTAAAACGTGAACTTAGCAAACGGTTAAAAGAAATATCATCAATAGTAATGTGCGTGTTTGTGTATAAAAGTAGGTTTACTCTTCGATAAGTGCAATATTTTAAAATTTTAGTACGCTTATACCCATTTTTAGGTATGCAAGTGAGACCATTTCAAGTGCCAGCACAGGCACTAAATATCACATCTGAGTACTTGAGCCTATTAAGCCTTACAATGGACTAAGTTTACAAAACCAGAGTACAAACAGCTAACGTGAAAGTCACAGAATCATATTTTTTTTACTATAAAATCACTTGATATCAGTCTAATCATTTCACAGATGAAGATTACAAGACCAAAAGTCAAGTACCCAGATTCATACTTTATGGGTAGATCTGGGTCTAGCACCAACACATTGTGACTCCCCTGCTCACTCATGGTGCTTTCAGTATCTTAGATTCACATCCACTCACTCCTCATGGAGAGAGGCAGCTTACTCTGGATGCACAGGAGAACAGTAAGGGAGTTGTGGAGAATTGAGTTGCGAATGGCTAAAAAATTATTTGGTAGTGTCAGGTGCAGCTGACAGGCAGGATATGAAGGGTGAGCAGGCAGTCCTCTCATCCCATTTCACCTATGACCTCTCTTCCCTTTCCTTCTGAGATTAAAATGCTGCTTTTAAATAGCACAGTATTAAGCAATCTTTCTGGCAGGAGCTAGATACACAGACATGAAAAGAATTGCTCCGTGTTCATAAGAAGCTACTGCCTAATGCTGTGTTATGGTTTTGAGGCAGTTGTGGAGTGATACTGAAAAGACGGTTACAAAAATATCAAGATTTCCTATGGAGTTTTCATATTTCATCAATATACCACCTCTGTCACAAAAGAAATTTCAACCATCCATTTTTACTGTACAGAGTAGACCACATTAGTTGGATTTAAAAAAAATAATTCCAGACTTTCAATTTCCTCTTCAGAATTTCCTAAGCCAAATACACAAACACTGTCCTTTTACCAGGTAAGCAAGGTAATTTTCAATATTAAACCAAAATGATACAACAATTTAAAAGTTACTATTTCTCTTAATATATGTTTAAAATCACACATAAATGCCTTATGCAAACACATGATCATTTATCCTTCTTACTTGGCACTCAAAACAGTAAGCACTCACTCACTCAATCTAAAGAGCCCAGACATCTACCTTTGCTTCCACTGCCAAGTCACAATATGCCATGGCCTGAATGGCCCCTACAATTCATGTCTTGAAACTTAATTGCCAATGTGACAATATTAACAGGTGGGGCCTTTAGGAGGTGACTAAGTCATGAGGGCAACGTGATCTAATGAAAGGGATGCTGGGCATTTGCCCGATTTGCTCTGTCCTTTCTGCCCCGTGAGGATGCATCACTTAACGCATCATTTTGGAAGCAGAGACCAGGCCCTCACCAGACACTGAATCTGCCAGTGCCTTAATCATGGACTTCCCAGCCTCCAGAACTGTGAGAAATAAAATTCTGTTATTTCTGAATTACCCGATCTCAGGTATTTTGTCACAGCAGCACAGACAAAGACATCATATGACCTGAAGAGAAGCACCGTTCTCATTGATGAAATGGGAATAATAAACCTGCCATACTTACTTCCTGAGAAGTTTATGAGTAAAGTTAAAGAATACATATAAAAGTATATAGCATAGTTTTAAGCTGTTTTATAAAGGAACACCGTTAACAGTATGGTAATGGTTTGGATGTGTGCCCCCTCCAAATCTCAGGTTGAAATGTGATTCCCAGTGTTGGAGGTGGGGCCTGGGGGGAGGTGATTGGATCGTGGGGGCAGATCCTTCATGAATGGTTAGCACCATTCCCTCCGTAATAAGTGAATTCTCACTCAGTTCATGCAAGATCTGGTTGTTTAAAAGTTTGAGGACATGCCCCCACTCACTCTCTTGCTCCTGCTCTTGCCATGCAAAATGTGAAATGCTGGCTTCCCATCACCTTCCACCATGACTGTCAGCTCCTGAGGCCCTCACCAGAAGCAGATGCTGGGGCCATGCTAGTATAGCCTGCAGAACCATAAGCCAATTAAACCTCTTTTCTTTATAAATTACCTAGCCTCAGGTGTTTCTCTATAGTGACGCAAAAAATGGGCTAATACATAGTATTATAATTATTTCTCTACTCAAGAGGCATAACATAGAGCAGTCAAGGTACCTGGAAGACGTTTGTTAAATCTCTCAGATTAAAGATGTAGTGGAATTTAATAGCCGTGGGTAAAAAGTTAAACATCATTGTCTGATGGAATGCTATTGTTGCCTGGATCAAAGCGGGGCCACTCCTGAGAACTGATGGAGCAAATGCTTGCTGTTGGAAATGGAAGCTAAAGATTTGGCCATAGATGGTGTTTAGTGCATCCAAAGATGGAAAATTGAATGCAAACACTGTGAAATGTCTCTGAAAAGAAAAACAAATATAAGAGTATAAGGATTATGATTGTACCAGAAAATTGCAAAGACCTGATTTTTTCACTCCTCCCTGTATCCAGGCCCATTACCATGTAGCTTTTTAGTGCTCCACTCTGACTCTGGGGTTGGCCATGTGATTTACTTAAGCCAACAGAATGAGGTGGAAGTGAGTGTGCCAGTCGTTTTCAGAGGTGTATATTTCTACTAACTTTGTTAAGCCTCTGATTTTGCCATAAACTCTACAGGCCCTAAAGTATGAGAGACACATAAAGCAGGGCCATGTTGTCACAGTCATTCCAGCCAAAGCCACATCAAATTAACTGACAGTTTATCCCTAACATGCACAGATGAGCCCAGCCAAGATCAGCAGTCACTGAGCTCAGTCTCAGCTGAGTCCAGATGCATAAGCAACCACTGTAGGCTACTGAATGTATGTTGGTGGTAGCTGTTGCTGTTTTCATGATTAAAACACTTATATGCATACACAAAACCTGCACACAAATGTTTATAGCAGCTTCTTTACTAATTGTCAAAAGTGAAAGCAACCAAGGTGTCCTTCAGTAGATAAACAGATAAACAAGCTGTGATGCATTCATACAGTGACTACTATTCAGCAATAAAAAGAGATGCACTATCAAGCCATGGAAAGACATGGAGAAATCTTAAATGCATAGTTAAGCTATGTGGGAAAAAAAGCCTATTTGGAAAGACTACATACCCTATGATTCTCACTATATGAAATTCTAGAAAAGGCAAAATTTATAGAAACAGAGGAAATGTCAGTGCTTAAGGGATTAATATCCAGAATACATTGAGGCCTTCTAAAACTCAATGACAACAAAATAACCCAATTTAAACATGAACACAAGACTTGAATAGACATTTCTCCAAAGAAGATACAAAAATGAACAAAAAGCACATAAAAACATCACTAATCATTGGGGAAATGCAAATCATAACTATGAGATACTGCCTCACACTCATTAGCATGATTACTGTCAAAAAACAAAACAAAACAGCAAATAAATGTGTGGGAGGATGTAGAGAAACTGGGACCCTGATGCACTGTTGGTAGGGAATAAAATAAGGTATAGTTGTCATGGAAAACAGTATGATGATTCCTCAAAAAATTAAAAGTAGAATTCTGATATGATTCAGCAATTGTATTGCTGGGTATACACTCCAAAGAATTAAAAGCAGGGTCTTGAAGATATATTTGTTCACCCATGTTCACAGCAGCATTATTTACATTAGCTAAAGTGTGGAAGCAACCCAAGTGTCCATCAATGAATGAATAACTATGGAAAATGTGGTAAATACATGTACTAGAATATGACTCAGTTTTAAATAGGAAAGAAATTCTGCAATATGCCATAACTGGATGAACCCTGGACATTATGCTAAGTGAAATAAGCCAGCCACAAAAAGACAAATACTGGATAATTCCACTTATATGAGGTACTTAAAATAGTCAAAATCATGGACACAGAAAGTAGAATGGTGGTTGCCAGGGGAAAGTGGGGAGGAGAAAAAGGGGAGCTCAGTGGGTAGAGTTTCAGTTTCACAAGATGAAAAGAGTTATGGAGATGGGCGGTGATCTTGGCTGCCCAACATTATGTATGTAGTTAATATTATTGAACTGTACACCTGAAATGGTTAATGTGGTAAATTTTATGTAACATGTATTTTACAACAATAATAATAGTAACGAAAAGACAAAAGATCAATTGTTATCAGGGACTCAGAGGGAAAAGAGAGAGGAATGAATTGGTAGAGTACAGAGATTTTGGGGCAGTGACTCTATGCTATATGATACTGTTAACAGTTGATACTTGTCATTCTACGTCTGTCAAAAGCCCCTGGAATGTATAATACAAAGAAGGAATCCCGATGTAAACTCTGAACTTTAGTTAATAATAATGTGTCACAATATTGGCTGATCATTGTAACTAATACAAGATGTTAATAATAGGGTAAAACAAGTGGGGGCATTAAGAGAGTACATAGGAATTGTTTGTACTGCCAGCTGATCTTGCTATAAACTTTGACATAAAAAATAAAGTCTACTAATTAAAACAAAAAGGCTTATTAGAACCCCCGTCTGTTGTTAGTGGGAGTAAAATATGGTACAGCTGCCACGAGAAACGTGCTTAACAAGATGTCCCATAGGAATCCTAATCTGTACTCGAAAGCAATACAATACAGACCTACAGTTTTTGAGAGCAGTATTCAACACCCTACCTGTAGCCTGGGATTGATGGTGAAGCTGCCCACCATCGGATTCATGCAGGCGACATACTGGCAGTTGTGGATTTCTTTAAGCATCACCTTCTGTCTATCATACCTGAAAGACAGAAAACAGAACCTTAAATCCAAAAACTGGAGATGACAAAACAGCAAAATCTAAGAGTTCATAAAGGGCTTCATCACAGATTATCTCCTTATCTTTATAATCACTCTGTGAGGTTGACCTAGTGAAACTTATTTGAGAGACAACAAAACTGAAGCTCAAAAAACTGAAGTTGACTTAGCTCATTTGATGCCAAAAATCAAGATCTGGAGCTGCGTCAATGTACTATTACTATTACTGCTTATTGATTCTTATGTTACTCTGTAGAAACTATCTTGTACCCACAGCAAGACTCCATGGATGGGCTGGGAGCTGTCCTTGTAGTTAATTGTCAGGGATTGCAGACTACAGTGCCCAAACATTTACACCCTGCCAAACAAGATCAAATTTCTCTTAAATAATTTAGTGTGAGTTAATTCTTAAAGAGGACATGATTTCTGGACAGTCTTAACATTTCTGAGATACTTTTCAATCCAATCTTCCAAAGATACAAAGGGAAACTATTCCATTTAATATGATGAAAAGAGATACAAAGTAAACCCAAAGGATATTCCTTAGAAGAAACTGGGGATAACTGCACTTGAATTCATCCATAATAATTATTCATAATAATTATTCATTCATAATAATTACTATCCATAATAATTATTAGATTTTGGGAAAGAGTAAACTACAGAGACTTGCTTACCAGTGTCCATAATCAATATGCTGCCGGATCAGGGTGTGAGGCTGAACAGTGCCATATAAGTCCACTTCAGGCATGTTCATGTCATCGATAAAATAAATCAATTTTTTATTTCCTCCAGGACCATAGTTATGACCAGCTTTTTTCTCTAGGGGTTTCTCAAGAATTTCTGAAATAAACATATATTTCTGTCCACCAATCAATAGAATGTAAATGTTTGTTTAGTCATTTTTCTCTTGTTCTTACCTTCTTCTGCTGATTTCATCCACCCCATGGTTTCAGGTATCACCTCTTAATAGGTTAAGAGACCTGAGATGTGTCTCTGGCCCCTCCTTTTGTGTTATGCTCTCCTGCCAATCTCCCTCCTGTTGCCAGAAGTCATTCCACTTCTCCTTTTATGGAGACTGCAACATGCGCAGCATGACATCACATTGTCCATCACAGCTCAAACAACCCAATTGCTGATCTGTGTACTTCCTCCCCTGTACCCATTCTATATGGCCACTGCTGGTCCAGCTATGGCCTGGTCTCTCAGTTCTCTTCTGTATCATCTCTGCAGGAGAGTCTGGGAACAGCTCAGGAAAGTCTCCCATACCTGTCTTCTTAGGCTGCTGGAGTGCGGAGGCACAAGAACAGTGTGTGTAGACACTATCCACGATGTAGTCACTATCCGTGAATACATAAAGTTACATTTCTTCCTGTGTCTATATGACTTTGTCTCTATTTTTTTAAAGTTCTGGGTGAAGAAAATCCAGAACAGTGTGTGTCTGAGATGTAGTATGTAATTACTTGTTGACTTGCCAAACAGACTATAAGTATTTTGAGACCAAGGAACTATGTCATATTCATTGCTATACCACCGACAATGGCCACAATAAATACTTTTTTAAATGAGCAAATAAATGAATGAATGAACAAAGAATCATATAATAAATAAACACCTTTTCCAAGAGGCAGACCCACATTTCCAAACACTTGCCGGGCATTAATTCTTACTAGCCATTACCATCCAACGTTCAGCCAACACTAAATCTGCCTCTTTTCCAACTCAGCTTAACATCATCTTTTCCTCACTCACAATTCACCTCTTTCCTTTTGTCTCTGTGCTCCTGCTTATGGGGTTAACATGCCCAGTCAGGCAGATGCAAAGCCTCCAGTAATCTCTCTCTCCTGGTCCTGTGTTTGTCCAACCACAGCCTATAAAATGGTACTTCATATCATTTCCATATGTTCCCAACTTGCCACCTCCTTTTCTACAATTCCGGTCCAGGGTCACATTACATATAGCTCTTATACTACTCAGGGGGACTGATCTCCCCATCTCAGATCTCTCTTCTCAAAAGACAGTGCCCACCTTGTCAGTTCCTTGCTTCCCCATTAATGGTTCACCATTTTCCATCAAATGAAATACAGTCCCCTCAGTTTGTATCTCAGCATTCTCTATAGTTGGTGTGATCAACCATCGGTGGTTGCCTGGGATTGTCCCAGCTTTAACACTACAAGTCCCATGTTCCAGAAAACACTTTGGTCTTTTGGCGAACTGGTCACCCTATCTGCAGTATAACTCCAAATCAGTAGCTTAGCCTTTTCCATATCTTCCACCCAATCACTATGCTTCAGTCATCATATTCAATTCATTGAATGTGTCCCACAATTCTCTCTCTTCCATGTCTTTGCTTAAGCTGGTCCTTCTATCCTAATCTTCTTTGCCCATTTGTTGCCCCAGTTCAAATGTTTGAAATCATAATTCTCTTTACAAGTATACTGACAACTATAGCTCTTTCTATTCCTCACACTAATAGGCCATCTCTAAATCATATTCATGCCTGTATTCCTTTTAGGAATTAGCAAGATGCACTCACATCATAGGTAATTTGTTCAACTACTGAACTGTAGCCTAATCTTCCATGTATAAATCATAAGGTCTTTCTTTCATATCTGCAAATGAAAAACATACCCTACACAATGCTTGGGAAAAAGTCGGTAAATAATATGTACTTTCTGAATAGATGGATGAAATAATTGGCTCTTTTTAGGGGACAGGTATCTCAATACATTGCCCAGGCTGGACTGAAACTCCTGGGCTCAAGCAATCCTCCCACCTCAGCCTCCTGAGTAGCTGGATTACTAGCATGTACCACCACACCTGGCTTGAGTTCGCTTTCTAAGGGTTCCATTCATAAAGACAAGACCAAGTGATTAACAAAAAAGATGACAGAAAAATCACTATTGGCTGTTAATGATGTCAATGAGTAAGAAAATTTATTATTAGTCTCCACTGATATAGCTAAGAAAACAACATATATCCACATGTAAACAGATACCCCAGGAACCCACATTCAAGGCAACTCAGCAGTTTTAATAAACAACTGGACATGAGAGAGTCTGGCTGCCCCCCAACAGAGCCCCCTTTCCCTGCTGGAGATTGACTGGCCTTCTGACATCAGTTCTTTCTGTGATTTCCTCTCTACATCCCATGTCTCTTTTGCTCACCCTGCCTAACTCTGGGAATGCCCCAAATCTGTGTGGTTCTTTTGATTACATTGATTAGTTATTCAATAGTTCAAAATTAGTTCTAGTGATTTTAAGATTTCATTAATGACTCTTGGCTCTGTCATTTACTCAACACAGTTTTAATGAATTTCTCCTAAATTAATCTTTTATTTGAAAAAGTAACCAGAACCCTCCTTGAGTATACCCTTATATTGGTAAGACTCCATGCAATTAAAGGCAACCAGCGGTTTTGAGGTAACACATTAACACTATTGATGTATATTCTTGCTGTTCTAAAGCATAATCACCCAAATAAAGCCATGAGTGACATAGAAAGCCAAAATCACAACAATATTTAAACAATGTATATTTAATAAGGATGATAAGTACAAATTCATCTGAGGCCCAAGCAACAACTCTAAATTCTAGGGAAAGGCATTATTAGTCTTTTGGGCTGCATGTCCCCACCTTGATGATTTTTGATGCCTTGTTTCTAGAAAATAAATAGGTGCACTTACTTTGCAGAGCTGCGGATGTTGTGTAGTAGTTGAAAGGCACACGGGATACTATGTAATCCTCAGACAGACTTGCCAATGTGTCACCTACAAAGACTGTTTTTCCCACTCCTGCATTTCCTACTAGCATTAGAGGTTTTCCTTTCTCAAGCAACAACTCCATGAAATATCTAAGACGAGTTGTCTCTGTTGTGTGAACCAGAACTGTCTGGGAGGAGAAACAGAATGAGACAAAGATCAGAAAGAGAGAGAGCGCGCGCGCACGAGAGAGGCATTCCAAAATTTTATATCGAACTCAACACAGTCACTTTAGAATTGAGATCCTAATAATTCATAGTTCAGATTAGCACCCAACAGGAGAGAGTCCACCTTATTTTCAATTTTGAATGGTCAGAGTTCAGACATTGTAGCTTGAGGAGAGCAACTGGATAATGCCATCAAAGTACCATAAAGTAAACAACTGATTTATCATTTCCAAATTAAGTACTAGCCCCCAAGGCTCCTAATTCCAAAACACCTACTCTCTGCCCAACATTGTGGTAAGCACAGAAGGGAATATAGTAAACATATAAGAAACTATCTACAACATTTCAGGAGATGAGAAAATGTTCAAGAAGTCAAGTCACACACAAATGAAAATTGGGACCAATGCCTTAGCCTGGTTTGTTTGTTTGAGACGGAGTCTTGCTCTGTTACCCAGGATGGAGTACAGTGGCGTGATCATGGCTCACTGCAGCCTTGACTTCCTGAGCTCAGGTTATTCTCCCACTTCAGCCTCCCGAATAGTTGGGACTACAGGTGCCCACCACCACGCCCGGCTAATTTTTTGTATTTTTAGTAGAGATGGGGTTTCACCTTGTTAGCCAGGATGGTCTCGATCTCCTGACCTTGTGATCCACCCGCCTCGGGCTCCCAAAATGCTGGGATTACAGGCTTGAGCCACTGTGCCCGGTTGATTGTGAGTTTTTTTAATGACTATTTTTTTGAGACAGGGTCTCACTCCTACACCCAAGCTGGAGTACAGTGGCGTGATGATGGCTAACTGCAGCCTTGACTTCCTGAGCTCAGGTTATTCTCCCACCTCAGCCTCCCAAGTAGCTGAGACTACGGGCATGCACCACCATGCCCAGCTAATTATTTTGTATTTTTTGTAGAGATGGGATTTTGCCATGTTGCCCAGACTTGTCTCAAACTCCTGGGCTGAAGTGATCACCTGCCTCAGCCTCCCAAAGGGCTAGGATCACAGGTATGAGCCACTATGGCTGACTCAACTGAATATTTTATACACAATTCTAGATCATCTTCATGTCTGAACATTTACTCTAGAACGTCATTTTAATTCAGTGATACTCAGAGCTTACTAAAAGACAGACTATTCTGTGCTACACTAAACAGTCCTAAACTACTCTTTAAAAAACATTCGAGCTGCATCTCATATTTTTTCCCTTTCTTGCTGCTAGTTGTCATCATTTGCTTTTAAATTTGTCTGCTGGCCTTTTCCACATATTAATACCAATAATTCACACTTACTTGGAAATGAGTATGTGGCAGGTACCATGCTAAGCACTTTACATGTATAATGTCATAAGACACCCATAACAAACCTATAAAGAGAGTTGTTATTTCAGAGGTCATGAAACTAAAGCTTAAAGAACATAACTCACTTGGTCAAGGTCATAGCTACTAGTAAGTGGCAGTACTTCGATTCAAACCCAAGTCTGTCAGAGCCTGACCTCTCTCTTATCTACACATAGAATGCTCTTCAGAGCATGGACTCTGGAGCCAGGCTGCCTGGGTGTGAATCCTGCTTTGCTTGTTTTAGTGTGACGAACTCTTGTTAGTTTGCTCAGGATTTCCCAGTTTTAAAATTCAAAGTCCAATGTTCCCGAAACTGCTTTAATTCCAGTCAAACTAGAACTGTTGGTCATCCTATACTTACTACCCGTATAGCTGTGGATATATTTCTTCTCTTTGTGCCTGTTTCTCTGTATGTTAAAAAAAAAAAAAAAAAAAGGCTAGTGACAGTCCCTGCCTTAGAAGATTGCCATAAGGATTGCATTATGTACAGCACTCAGTAAAGGGCCTGACATATAATGGCATAATATTGTATTTGCTATTATTATTGACTTTCTATGGTTCTCTTCTACTATATTAAGATGCTGTTAATTAAATAATCACATGTGGTACAACTGTGTGGAAAGAAAGAGTAGAAACTCCTCAAAGGTTCTCTGTTGAATACAAGATATCATCACTAAGGTGCATCAGTCTTGTGATACCAGTTTTCAGGTCTTCAGCAGTCTTGGTTGATTACAGGTTCTCAGCCTTCAACCAGCTAGATCATACTTGTAGGTAGCTGAATTCTAGGCAGCTTGAATAAAAAGCAAGATTTCCAAATACATAAAGTGGATGGAGCAGGCACTTTTGCCTGTTGGGACCACCATTTCCCTGCTTCTTTTTTTTTTGTGAGATGGAGTCTCGCTCTTGTTGCTCAGTCTGCAGTGCAATGGCACGATCTCAGCTCACTGCAATCTCTGCCTCCCGAGTTCAAGCAATTCTCCTGCCTCAGCCTCCCAGGTAGCTGAGATTACAGGTGCCTGCCACCACACCCAGCTAATTTTTTGTATTTTTGGTAGAGAAGAGGTTTCACAATGTTGGCCAGGCTGGTCTCGAATTCCTGGCCTCAGGTGATCCACCCACCTTGGCCTCCCAAAGTGCTGGGATTACAGGCGTGAGTCACTGCACCCAGCCTTCCCTGCTTCTTCCTCGCTGGGAGAGCCCCACTTTGTCCAAGTCCCCACCCCTCCCCCACATAGCCATGTGCTCCACAGGAAGCTCTGCCTGGCTCCTGCAGGATGTGAGGATTCATCAAAGCCCATCATGGCAGCCCCACTGCCCAGGCCTGAGACTGGGTTAGAGGTGGCACATGGCCCAGTCTGCAGAATTAGATGCAGGAGGCAGTCAGCTCCAGGCTTCTGAGAAAGGCTTCCTCACTCTTAACAAAAAGATATGAGAAAGTCCCTGCCTCCTTTGAAGTTGTCTTCTGGAACCACTAGAGACATCTTGAGACCAAAGGGATGGCTGTCTTAAATTGAAGTCAATGGTAAGAAATGTTAAGAAGAGCAGTACAGAAAGATGGGATGATCAGAATCCTTGGTGATTCCACCAGGTCACAGAATTAATCTGCATTGTGGTTATGTGACTTCTGAATTCCTTGTTCGTGAAATAATAAATTTCCTCATTGTTAGGGGATGAATTGTCTCTTCCTCAAATTTCTATGTTGAAGTCCTCATCTGCAGTACCTCAGAATGTGATGTTATTTGGGAATAGGGGTGCTGCAGATGTAATGAGATAGGATGAAGTCATACCGGAGTAATATTACAGGCTGATAATGTTGTGTCCCCCCAACATTCATGTCATGAAGCCCTAACCCCGGTATTTCAGAATGGGACTGTATCTGGAGACAGGGGCTTTAAAGAGGTGATTACGTTAAAATGAAGTCATTAGACTGAGCCCTAATCCAATCTGATAGGTGTCCTTATAAGAAAATTTGAACCCACAGGGAGATATCAGGGATACATATGCACAGGGAAAAGCCATGTGAAGATGCAGAGAGAAAGTGGCTATGAGGAGTGAGGCCTCAGGAGAAGCCAAACTTGCTGACACCTTGAGCTTGGACCGCTAGCCTCCAGAGCTGTGAAAAAAGAAACTTCTGTGGTTGAAGTTGCCCAGTCTTTGGTATTTTGTTATGGCAGGCCTAGCAAACAAATACAGTTGTCCTCCTTTAACCTTGGCGAGGTATGTTCCAAGGCTCCCAGGGAATGCATGAAACCACAGATGGTACAGAACTCCATATATACCGTTTTTTCCTATACCTATATACCTGTGATAAAGTTTAATTTATAAATTAGGTACACTAAGAGATTAACAACAGTAAAAAAGAACAATTCTGTCAGCAGCACTACTCTTGCACTTTGGGGTCATTATTATGTAAAATAAGGGTTACCTGAACACAAACACTGCAATACACAACAATCGACCTGGTCACCAAGACAGCTGGATGAAGGGATGGTTACCATCCTGGGTGGGATAAAGTGGGGCGGCATGAGATTTAATTCTGCTACTCACATCAGTGTGCAATTTAACTTATAAATTGTTTATCTTTGGAATATTCCATTGAGCATTTTTGGACCACTGCTGACCACAGGTAACCAAAACCTCAGAAAGCAAACCATGGATAAGTGAGAGACTACTGTACAGGTTTGCTTGTTTGTTTGAACTTTTATTTGTAAATTTATGCAACCAGTTTCAGAATATAGAGATTATTCTGTAGTTCGCTTTTTTCAATCAACATTATACTTTTGAGATATGCTGATATTGGTGTATCTAGGTCTAGGTAATTTTTCTTACTGCTGCGTAGATTTCCATTCTACTAATATATTACAACTTAGTTTTTCAATTTTCCTTTTTTTAGTTGTTGTCAGGAACAACATGGCCATGATCATCTTTCTATGCGCAGTTGGGTTTCTTTAGGTTACAACTATAATTAAATTTTTTGGATCACAGAGCTAAAATACGCTTTATTTTTTAAAAAAGTTAATTTTTAATTGACAAAATTGTATATATTGATTGTGTATAACCTGATGTTTTGAAATATGTATATACTGTAAAATGGCTAAATCCAGCAAATTAACATACGCTTACAATTCACATAGGTTTTTTTTTTTTTTTTTTTTTTTCTGAGACAGTTTCACTCTTGTTTCCCAGGCTGGAGTCCAATGGCGCAATCTCTGCCTCCCCGGTTCAAGCAATTCTCCTGCCTCAGCCTCCCGAGTAGCTGGGATTATAGTCACACACCACCACGCCCAGCTATTTTTTGTATTTTTAGTAGAGACGGGGTTTTGCCATGTTGGCCAGGTTGGTCTTGAACTCTTGACCTCAGGTGATCAACCTGCCTTGGCCTCCCAAAGTGCTGGGATTACAGGTGTGAGCCACTGCACCCAGCCCCATGTGCTTATTTTTTATGGGAAGAATACTTAAAATTTTTTCTCTTAATGGTTTTTAAAAAATACTACACATTGTTATTAACTATAGTCACCATGTACAATAGATCTCTTGAACTTATTTCTCCTAAGTGAAATTTTGTATCCTTTGACCAACATCTCCCCAACCTCTTAACTCCAGCCCCTGGTAGCCACCATTCCACTCTCTGCTTCTGTCAGTTCAACTTTTAAAATTTCACAAGTAAGTGAAATCACACAGTATTTGTCTTTCTGTGTCTGATTTATTTCACTTAATGTCCTCCAGGTTCATCCAAGTTGTTGCAAAGGACAGGATTTCCTTCTTTTTAAAGGCTGAAAGGTACAAGTTGAATATCCCTTATCTGAAATGTTTGTGACCACAGATATTTTGGATTTCAATTTTTGGGGGTTTTGGGACATTTGCATTATACTCACTGGTTGAGCATTCCTAATCTGAAATGCAAACTATTCCAGTGAACATTTCCTTTGAGCATCATGCCAGCCCTCCAAGTTTTTAATTTTGGAGCATTTTAGATTTCTGAATTAGAGATGCTTAATCTGTATGACATTGTGTGTATGAACCTCATTTTCTTTGTCTGTTCATCCATCGATGGACACTTAGGTTAACTCCATATCTTGGCTATTGGGACTAGTGCTGCAGTAAACATGCGAGTGCAGATATTTCTTTGACACGCTAATTTTGTTTCTTTAGGATATATACCCAGAAGTGGGATTGCTAGATCATATGGTAGCTCAATTTTTAATTTGAGGAACCTCCCTATTGTTTTCCATAATGGCTATACTAATTGATATTTTCACCAACAGTGTGCAAAGGTTCCATTATCTCATTTTCTTGACAACACTTGTTATCTTTCGTCTTTTTGATAACAGACATTCTAACAGGTGTGAGGTGGTATCTCATCGTTAATACAGATTTTGATTCTGAGAAGTGGCCTGCTACGGTAATAGGTACCTAAAAAAGTGGAAGTGACTTTGGAACAGGATAAGACGACAGGATAGAATAGTTTTAAGGTGCAGACAAGAAAATGCCTAGATTGCATTGAAGAGATTGTTGGTGCAAATATGAACATTAAAGAGGCTTCTGGTGAGGCCTCAGATGGTAATAAGGAATGTGTTATTTGACACTGGCAGAAAAGCAATTCTTGTCATAAAGTGGCAAGGAACATGGCTGAATTGCATTCTGGTGTTCTGTGGAAGATAGAATCTGTGAGTGACTAACTCAAGTACTTAACTGAGGAGATTTCTAAGAAAAGTGTTGAAGATGTGACCTAGTTTCTCCTTATTGCTAGCAAAATGAAAGAGGAGAAAGACATATTGAAGAAGTAACTGTTAAGCAGAAAGGAACTAGAACTTAAAGATTTGGGAAATTCTCAGCTTGTCCATATGCAGAACATGAATGAGAAAGTGTATTCTGGAGAGAACACCAAAGTGTGGCCAGACGATGACTCCATAAAGAAATTATGGGTGTAATTCTTAGACAAAATCAGCTATTTCAAAAGAAGCCAGGGATAGAGATGGGGTTATACCAGCAGAAATACTGCCACCTTGGGGTAAAGAGGATGGAAACAGGACAAAATGCAGGAAGGTAAGACTTCTTAGATTCTACAGGACAAGACAATTTAGCAACCTGGCTGCAAATATGTATTAACCTCCAAGAAAAGGGAAAGTAACTCCAAAGGCAATTCACAGATCAGCAGAACATCTACTGCCACTGCCACCACTGGCCCAAAAGGTACAGATCAGGGAGATGAGGCTATTTCCCTCTCACTTTCAGGGGGTGGGGTCACCACTTCTGTCAGTGAGCCAAGATGCTACCGCCCAGTGCCCCAGGGACAGGGCTGCTGCCCCCAAGGGCAATACTGCCGCCTTAGTGGGTCCAGAGGCAGGGCCATCATCCCAGTGGGCCCTGGTACAGGGCATTGAGCCAAAGAATATTATTCTGAAGTCTTAAGAATCTAAAAGAATTTGCTTTGCTAAGTTTTGGACTTGCTTGGGACCTGTGACCCCTTTCTTCTGATTTCTCCCTTTTGGAATAGAAAGGTCTATCCTGTGCCTATTCTACCATTGTATTTTGCAAGCAGGCAACTTCTCTGGTTTTGTAAGTTCACAGCTAGAGAAGAATTTTGCCTCAGGATGAATTGTACCTCAATTCATGAAATGAAATGATAGATGAAATGTATCATGTAGATGATATTTGGATTATATTTGGGACTTAGAGTTGATATGGGAATGGGTTAAGAATTTTGGGCTGTTGGTAGGCCGGGAGTGATGGCTCATGCCTGTAATCCTAGCACTTTGGGAAGCCAAGGTGGGTGGATCCCTTGAGGTCAGGAGTTCAAGACCAGCCCGGCCAACATGGTGAAACCCTGTCTCTACTAAAGATACAAAAATTAGCTGGGCATGGTGGTAGGGTGCCTGTAATCCCATCTACTTGGGAGGCTGAGGCAGGAGAATTGCTTGAAGCTGGGAGGCTGAGGTTGCAGTGAGCCAAGATTGCACCATTGCACTCCAGCCTCGGCAACAGAGTAAGACTCTGTCTCAAAAAAAAAAAAAAAAAAAAAAAAAAAGAAAAAAGAAAAGAAAGGAAAAAAAGAAAAAAAAGAATTTTGGGCTGTTGGAATGGGTGAATGTATTTTGTGCATTAGTAGGAGTTGAATTTTGGGGGTCAAGAGGGCACATTGTTACAGGCTGAATTATGTCTCCTCCAAAATTCATCTCTTGAAGCCTTAACCCCTCATACCTCAGAATGTGGCTGTATTTGGGAATAGGACTTATAAAAGAGATAATTAAGTTAAAATGAGGCTATTAGGCCTTTATCCAATGTGACTGGTGTCCTTAGGAGAAGAGGAAATTTAGACACACAGGGAGACAGTTACCATGAATGCGCACAAAGAGAAAAGGCTATGTGAGGTCACGGCAAGCGATGCCTATCAGCAAACCGAGGAGAAAGGCTGCAGGAGAAACAAAACCCCTCGGTATCTCCATCTTGGACTTCTAGCCTCTAGAACTATGAGAAAAATACATTTTTATTGTTTGTGCCACCTAGTCTTTGGTCTTTTGTTATGGCAGCTCCAGGAAATGAATGCACTGGGCTGTTATTTGGCACTAACTGCCCGCTAATAAATACCACAGAAATCACCTATATGCCACTCATACAGCACTCCCAAAATAATAAGCTCCAAAATGAATCAGAATGAGATGATTTTGAGGAAGAAATAACATGAAAAGGAAAACACATTAAGGCAGAATACGATGATCAAAGAATACCTGAATCTAAGGGAAATGTAGAAGAGCAATCTATGAAAAGAAACAGTGAAGAAAGAGAGAAAGGTTCATTTAGATCATCAGCTGTCATATGACTTTGAAACGTGAATAGAGGAGATTAAACATATTCATTTGATAGCTGGAGGGTATAAGAAGAATATTACATGTGAAAAGTGCTAACTAAGAAGTTTACAATAAGTTCAGAAATAAGAATCACTGAACAGAAATATGCCTTCAATTTTTACAAACTCACAAAGTTTCTAGGAAAAATTATTATTTCTTTATATTTTATAGTTATTACAGAATTAAGTTGTAATATTTTTTAAAAAGAGGATGCAGAGACCGGGCACGGTGGCTCACGCCTGTAATCCCAGCACTTTGGGAGGCCGAGGTGGGCGGATCATGAGGTCAGGAGATCGAGACCATCCTGGCTAACATGGTGAAACCCCGTCTCTACTAAAAATACAAAAAATGAGCTGGGTGTGGTGGCGGGCACCTGTAGTCCCAGCTACTTGGGAGTCTGAGGCAGGAGAGTCGCTTGAACCCCAGAGGCGGATCTTGCGGTGAGCCGAGATGGCGCCACTGCACTCCAGCCTGGGCGACAGAGCGAGACTCTGCCTCAAAAAACAAAAAACAAACAAACAAAAAAAAGAGAATGCTTAGTGAGATGTCTGTTATATTTCTGCATTTTCTTTTTTTTTTTTTGACATTTTATATTCATGTATTAGAAGAATTGATACTGTAAAAATGTTTGTACAATACAAAGTGATCTACAGATTCAATTCAATCACTATCAAAATTCTCTCTTTTTTTTTTTTTTTTTTTTTTTTTGAGACAGAGTCTTGCTCTGTCGCCCAGGCTGGAGTGCAGTGGCGCGATCTCGGCTCACTACGACCTCCGCCTCCCAGGTTCAAGTGACTCTCCTGCCTCAGACTCCAGAGTAGCTGGGACTACAGGTGCCCGCCACCACACCTGGCTAATTTTTTGTATTTTTAGTAGAGACGGGGTTTCATCGTATTAGCCAGGATGGTCTCGATCTCCTGACCTCGTGATCCACCCACCTCAGCCTCCCAAAGTGCTGGGATTACAGGCATGAGCCACCGCGCCTGGCCATCACTAGGCATTCTTATAGCTGAGATTCTTCTCTGCCAGTGATATATGTCATATGCTGAGCATATTAACACAATAAATTCATCAGGCAAGAAAGAAAAAAAAGACTTTTTTTTTAAAAAAAAAAAAAATAAGGGATCACATCAGCACACTTCACTTGAATATTGGTGATATGGTTTGGATCTATGACCCCACCAAATCTCATGTTGAATTGTAATCCACAATGTTGGAGGTGGGGCCTTAGTGTGGGGTGATTGGGTCATAGGGGTGGTTTCTCATAAATGGTTTAGCACCATCCGTCTTGGTACTATTCTCATGAAAGTGAATTCGTTCTCATGAGATCTGGCCATTTAAAAGTGTGCAGCACCTCCCTCCTCACTCTCTCTTGTTCCCGCTTTGGCCAAGTGAAGCGTCTGCTTCCCCTTCCCCTGTGATTTTCTGAGGCCTTCCCAGAAGCCCAGCAGATGCCAGCATCATGCTTCCCAGGCAGCCTGTGGAATCATGAGCCAATTAAACCTCTTTTCTTTATAAATTACCCAGTTTCAGGTATTTTTTTATAGCAATATGAAAATGGACTAATACAATTGCTATGTTCCACACACCTACCTGCAGAGGCACATCGGGATCCATAGTAAATTGGGCAATTTTGTCAGCCCAGGGCAATAATTTCTTAGTTTTGTGGTCCACATAATAATCAAAGATTGTTCCCTGGGATGGAAATTTCACTGCTTTCATCTCTTTCTGCCACCACCGACTGAAGTCAGCTTGATAATCAGAAATCTAAGGAGAACAAGAAAAATCCTTATTACAGACTCAAAGTAATTAAAACTGTAAAAAAAGAAACAAATTATGAGTAACAATATCACAGGGGTAGAAACCTAAAATTACCATAAACCCATCAAGCACAAATTTTGTGAAATAATTAACTTAAAAAGCAAGGTAAAGTTAGGTGAACACCAGATTACCTGTTGGTTATTCAATCTAATGACAATGTATTATGCAAATTCCTATGCTAGGTAGTCACTGTTGTAACAGTGGTGTTCACTTCTACCAGTGTTCACATCAATTTATGGGAAAATGGGAAAAATAAGAATGGAGTACTTTTTAAAAGTTAATGACATTATTTGATTTAAATACTGTCCTTTGTTCTGAGCTTATAGCTTCCCAGTGATAAAATGAAGATTTTAATGATAAAATGATAAAATTTTAAGATAAAATGAATATTTCAATGATAAAATATTTTGACCTTATAAAATTATGGTGATAAATAGTTATTTTTATAAATGCTCTTGCTTAGAAAAGTAAACAACTGGCAACTCTATACCATTCCTACACATCATTATTGAAACTCTATTGATCTCTGGAATTCTAAATCTGGGAATCCCTGCCATGAGAGATGGAGGAGGGGAGAAATGCATGGACTTGGTTTCCTACCAGACCAAATCTAAGGGGTCCAGCTGAAAAGTGCATAGGGATCAACTTTCAGCCTCCAGAGAGATTTATATTGGCAAGGAACAGGCTCTCTTTACTGGGAGGTGCTTGTTTTAATATGAGTATAGATATAAGACATTTACTGCTAGCTTACGGTTGGAAAATAAAGAAAAGGACAACTGTGGCAACAACTAGAAAAACCCTTCTATATCCACAGGATGGCCTGGCCCAGTGATGCCCAAGTCCACAGGATGACCTGGCCCAGTGATGCCCAAGTCCACAGGATGACCTGGCCCAGTGATGCCCAAGTCCACAGGATGACCTGCCCCAGTGATGCCCATGTCCACAGGATGATCTGGCCCAGTGACTCCTATATCCATAGGATAATCTGGCCCAGTGACTCCTATATCCCTAGGATGATCTGGCCCAGTCACTGCCATATCCACATGATGACCTGGTCCAGTGATACCTCTATGCATCCACAGGATGACCTGGACCAGTGACTCCTATATTCATAGGATGACCTGGCCCAGTGACTCCTATATTCATAGGATGACCTGGCTCAGTACCTCTTATATCCACAGGAGACCTGGCCCAGTGACTCCTATATCCATAGCATGACCTGACAGAGTGAGTTTGATGAACTCTTAAAAATATGGTGTGTGTCTACTGCTTTCAGCAATCTCATTTTTATCTATGACTTCAACTGTGATTTTTCCCCAGAGAATTTTTTAAACCTGCTTTTACTTTGATGTCCCTATGTCATTGGATTATGGCCTATAAACTGGGCAGAGGGGGGTGATCCGTGTTTGCAGGGAGAGCTTGCCCCACAATCTTCCAAACCAGCTGAGAGCATCCTTCTACCACCCCATGCATGAGTTATGACTTTAGGTTCATTTAAATTATTTTCAGATTGGTGGTAGAAGATATTTCTTCACCCTGCAAAAGTTGGTCTTGAGCCAGGACAGTTCAGATGATATTACTTATCTGGCACCATTCTCTGTAGGCAGACTACATTTAACTTTTACTTTATATCAAACTTTGCTTCACCTAACCACTACATAGGCAAAATGATTTTGGTGACAAATCTTTCATTCATTAATTCATTCAACTAAAATGCATCTGTTCTAAAGTAGAAAAGAAAACCAACAGGGTCTCTCCTCTCACAGAGTTTATGGGGAATAGAGGAGAGGAACAAGAAGATGTGTCATCCAGCTGAGGCTAAGCCAACAAACGCAGAAATCAACAGTTGCCTTGAAAGTAAAGTTTGCTATAAGTGAGAGTAACAGAGGCAACCTATTTTAATTGGATGTTCAGGGAAGGCATCTTTAAGTGCCATTTAAGGAAGAGTCCAGCATGTACAAAGTTCCTGTGGTATGAAAGAACTTGGTGTGCTCAAGAAACTGGACCCTGTAGCTGGGGATGGGGGAGTGGGGGAGTAGGGGGGGGAGTGGGGGAGTAGGGGAGGGAGTGGCAGAGGAAGAAATAGGGAGAGCTAAGCAGGGCTAGATTCAGAGGCCTTGTAAATAGAATTAAAATTTGAAATGTTATCTTAAAGGCAATAAGGAGCCATTCAAGTGTTTTCAACTCTGGAGTATATCATATGATTTCATGTGCATTTCAAAAAATCACCCTGACTGCTGAGTGGATGATGAATTATCAGAACAAAGGTAGAAATAGAAAGCCCAGTAAGGAGGCTACTTCAGAAGCCAAGTGAGAAATGACGGCAGTTTATGGGAGTTCAGATAAAGTTGATTTGAAACTTGTTTTGGAGGTTGGCTGCAATGACTTAATAACACAGGTCCTAAGTCAGTCAGCTGCTGTTTGAACCTGGCTTAGACATGGGTTAGCTTTGTGCCTGGAAGCAATTAATATACCTTTCTAAGCTTCAGTTTCTTATTTGTAAAAGAATAGTTGTACCAATCCATGTAGGGTTTTATAGTTTTTGAAGAGTAAATGAGGTACCCTATGAAAAGCTCTAAGCACATTCCCTGACACATATTAGACACTCAATTTGTTAAGCTACCAAGTGGCTGTCCTGAGAACATTTCTTGTGTCTGTTTCACGCATATTGCCAAACTCACAGCCTCTCTTTTAAATGGTCTGTAGTTAGAGCCCTTTTGAAAATTTTAAGCTACTATTGCTGCTCATGTTGACTATTAATTAGGGAAAGGAAGGTGCCAGTGATATCTAGCTTCTAGCTTATATAACTAGGGGGGAAGTCTGATACATTTGGAAATTGGAAAGATTAAGAGGGTCAGCTGGGAGGGAGGTGAGAGGTTATGAGTAGGACGGGGAAGATGTCCGCTATCAACATCCCACCTGATTTTACAGTCCCAGAAAGGGAGAAAAGGGTAAATATTGAAAGAAATACCTGGTGGAGGAGGAGGGTTGCCTTCTGTCTGCACGTGGCCTCCATAAACAAGGAACCCATACCTGTTGTAAACCGTGCCTCTGAGAAAGCCACATGAAGTCCCTGACATGAATACTTGACTCTCACTTACACAGTGAGAGTCTGCTAATCTTTAGAAAGCACTTGGAAATTACAGAAGGAATCTGGCTTCTGAGAATGGCTGAAATAAGATCTAGGAGGCCAAGTGAATTCCAAATATACTATTATAATAATAGGCATGAGTTATGGTAACCTGGTGGCGAGATGTGGAACTGGCCAACAGATTACATCAACCATTTATTTTCTGATCTACAGTGGACAAACCAACAGAAATATAGGTCACTCTTGGCTGTGATGCATTTCAGTGTAAATGCCCCCACTTACATCTGGAAAGAACAAGGAAGCCTGGAAAATGTGTGCTATCTATTTTTAATGTAAAAATTCAGGGGTACCCATAGAAGCACTATGACCCATGAGAGGCCCTGAGGTACCGTGGCTTTTGGAGAAAGACACACTCGGGTGGGAATCCTGATGTTGCCATTTCCCATCAATGTGACTTTGGGCAAGTTACTTTGCCCCTCTGAGCTTTACTTTATTTGTGCAATGAGGATACCTTGAAGAATCATTGTAAAGATCACATGAGAAAAATTACACATAGAGGTGCATGGTGGCAATTAGATCTGCAAATTTCTAAAGTTGAATAATTCCCACTTTGCACTTTGGTAAGCCTAAGCAGTTCATGGGATCTGTGTGCTGGTGCAAATGTTTGTCTCAAGTGTTTCCCCATAGGAAATCAGAAGCCACAAAAGGGTTATGCAAGCAATCTGTACAGGCATGAATATTTCACTTTCAGCTAAAAAAAAGACCAGTGAAAAAGGAATTGGCCCAGGGTTGACTATGGTTCACAAATGACTATCCTGGGAATAGTGTGTGAGACTGGTTAGAAGTAAGAGGGACTGGAGAGAGGGAGACCAATTTGAAGATTATCAAATGCTACATAACCGAATTGTCACCCCCCCTCCCACATCCCACCCCCAAATCCATATTTTGAAGCCCTACCCCCCAGTGTGATGATATTTGGTGGTGGGGCCTTGGGACATAATTAGATTTAGATGATGTCATGAATATAGGGTCCTCATGATGGGATTAGTATCCTCATTAAAAGAGAAACCAGTATCTTTCTCTCTCTGTCACATGGGGACACAGTGGGAAAGTGGCGGTCTGAAAGGTGGGAAGAGAGTCCTTGCTGGAACTCAACCATGCTGACACCATAATCTTGGACTTTTAGTCCCCAGAACTGTGAGAAATAAATTTCTATTGCTTAAGCCACCCAATTTGTGGTATTTTGTTATGGCAATCTGAGCTACTAAGACACTACAATAGCCAGGGCAATCTAAAGATGCTTTGCTCCTGAATTTAGGCTGCAGGGATGGAGAAGAGGGAATAGGGTTGGCAGCTATTTCACAGGTGAAAGTGAAAGGGTCTGAGATCACAGGACACAGAAATCAGGAAGAGTGATGTCTCCCACATTTTTAACTGGAGCTACCGGGAAGAATGTACCACTGAGCAAAAGAAAAGAAGGAAGAGCAGGGGCAAGTTGGAGTATGGGGCAGAGGAGGAGATCTGTCTCAGGCACACTGAGTGGGGCTTCTTGTAGAACAGCATGCTGAAGGTGAGGCCCCAGAGGGAGCCGGAAACACAGAATTTTCAGTTCAGAAGACACAGCCAGGCTGGAGGGTATGGATTTAGCATTGTCACCTGGGGTTAGAACCATCAGGGATGGGACTACCCAGAGAATGCATAGACTTAGGAGAGAACAGGGCAAGTAGTATAGATCTATAACATAACAAAAAGGTGTGGATCCCATATTTTAACCTCCCCATGACCCTGTCCCACACAAAACTGGAAACTGGTCCTGTAAACTATTTCTAAACATACCTGATCTTGTAGCAGGGTGCCTCCAAAAGCCCAGATACAAGCAAATACAAAATAGACTTCATAAACTTCTTTTGGGCTGTCAGAAGGTACATTTTCAGGAGTCAGCAAGCACTCCAAAAGAACACATATAGTCTAAAGAAAAAGAAATAGTCAAATGAGGCAACACTTTTTTTAAATAGTGGAGTAAGTTCAAGGAATATTTTTACAACTCCCCTTTATCCTTAAGAGAGTACACAGTTTTTCCCAGCTGTGATTTGCTACATTGGGAGAGACAAAAATTACCACCTTGGGTGTCTAAGTTAACAGTAGAAAACTTGTCACTTTCAACCAAAATGATCTAGGTAATAACAAACTATTTTTTAAAAATAAAATTTTAAACAATCCAGTTAATAATCAGTATACAGACCAAAATCACATATAAGCAAAAAAAAGGGTACATATTCACTTTTTTATAAATAGGAAATCATTTTCTAAATAGTATTCTATAATCCACTTCCTTGATTAAAAACTGAAGACATCTTTCCTTATCAATAAGTGTTACTCTACACCATCACTGGAATGGATGCAGAGGATTCCATTGGATGAACAGGCATTTATTTTACTATTTCCTTCTTGTTGGATATTTAGATAAACCACTTTCGGTAAGTGCTTTGGCAGCCATTTTCCCACCTGTTGTCATAAATTTAGAATGTCAGACTGGCAGCTTAAGCCTGTGGCAGCTTTTTGGACACCAAACTAAATTTAACCTTGAAAGAAATGCTGTTCAGGAACTCAGGAATGTGTTCTTCATACCCTCCAGGTGAAATGGCAACATGCTGGGCGGTCCTAATGTACCTGGCCCATGCTTAGGGCAGTTGTGTCAGCAATGAGGGGAATGAGGCTGCTGCAGAGGCCTTCACCATATGAAATAATAACCAGTAATGAACAGGTTTTCGGACTAGTTCTCTAAAGCACAGAAAGTTCTCATTAATTAGCACTGTTACAGATCCTAAAAACTCAAGAGACTCTTCCCCCAGTTTTTGCAGGCAATGATAGATTTTCATCTCTATTATACACACAGCAACGCAAGCGATCACAGATGAGGTCAGCACTGTGTGTGCCTTTCCTTCCTTGCCACAGAGGATGGGGAAATACTTTTCATTTAAATTGTTGAGCACCTATTATATTCTTTAATCTTCTGTCTTGATTTCTATTATTTCACGTTGTGCCACATTTGCCAATTTGAAATAAACTTTTAATAGAATAAAACTCACCAAGCTGCTATTAAGAAAAATAGTGTAAAACTCTGAGGCTTTGTTATTTTTTAGTAGAAGCCATGTTGTTCTAAGGAACTGTTGAAATCAAAACAAAAAAGACTGAACGGTCTCAAAGTGACACTATCTGCTGAGATGAACACACAAATAAGGCCATACGTTTCTTCTATTTTCTCCCACAGTACTTGAAATACATCTTGAATTCTGTGTCAGCACTTAACATACTTTAATGCGTAATCTGAAAGAGTTAATAAACCTTACCAAACTTAAAGAGGCGTCATATATCGGAAAACAGAGTGCATTAATTTCTCAAGATAGCCATTTCAGGTCACTATCTTCTTATACTCATTTTTGTCTCAAATTTCCATACTTATTAATAACCACAGAAGAGAAATTGCTCTATAAAACAGCAGCTTAAAAGGAGCTAAAAATTAAATGCCATTTCCGAATACAACAAAAGAAAGAAGTAGAACAGAAATCATATTAATTCCTACTGACCTATTTTCACACTACTCTTGAATGGAAAAGTTCACACCACAGAGAATCACACAAATACACAAGTCAACTTGAGAAAGAACACGATAATGCTTTTTTGCAAGTATTACACCAGAGGAAGTCTAATTAGGCTAACTACATAATTAATTCATAATGAATAAATTCAGACCTGCTTTTGGAAATAAATTATACCTCAGATAATTACTGTTGAAGACTATCGTTTATTTAATTGGTGTGCGAATTATCCAAAAACCTGAACTTTCTCTTCTTATTATGCTTGTGACTATTTCTAATTTTGTGTCAAACAAATTTGGTAACACACTCACTTAATGGTAACAAAGTACTTAGAAAGCAATTTTGCTCCTGTAGGAATAAAAGGGTGTGGGGGGTTTCTAATTGTAAACCTTTTCGTGAAGTGTTTTACTTGTAAGGGCTGGGGATAGTTTTTCTTCATGCTGAGATTAAGATCACAGCCTTCATTTCTGTGTGCTGTGAATTATTTTCATTGGCTTCCATAACAACATATCATGTGTACCCTTCACTCTTACCAGCTGTCTCAAGATGAAGATGAGAAAAAATATATCCCTGGGATATTACGAACTCTTCATCCAGACTGACACTCCTCCATGAATATTTTTGGGAGGGGGAGGTCTGTGAGTGGCGGCACCTAAGTGTTAGAATTTGGAGGCTTTCTCTTACTCATTGGCTGGCATCTTTAATTGCACAAATTTGTTTTATTAGAAAACATACGGAGCACCTTCTCTGGGCAAGTTACTTAGGAACCAGAAAAATAAATAAAGCTATTGCAACTTTGTTCTTCTAATTCTGTGCAAAGACACTGGAAACGAACACAATGATTCAACAAACACATATCTGGCACCTACTATGTGCTAAGAGCTATCTGGGGATGTTAAAAAAAAAGTCAAGAAAACATGGTTTCAACCTTCTTTCACAAGATTGTGAAAAGAAGGAGAGCACAAACTTAAATGCTAACAGAATGTGATAGAGGTTTGCAAAAAGCTGCAGGGAACATGGGGGGTGGGGGTGGGGGCAAGAGGGTTGGAGCAATCTAGCAATTCCAGAAATCTTCTCATTTTCTTGGGCAAGCAAGAACTTCTGTTGTCTTGATCAACAAACTCTACCGCATCAGGACCGGAACGTTAAATGGCGTAACCGAAGACAAACCTGCACCAGGCTACTCTCAGGAATTGAAGTGATGGTTTTAAAGCTTGTTCTCAGTTTATCCAAGCATGTGGGGACGTATTTATCAAAAAGAATAGTCAAATTGGCCTTTTCTGATTGATGCCGCCTTCTGTCTATCCAACTGGCCACATACCTGAAAAGGAACACAGAAAAGCTTTTATTGAACACTAGGCTTGAAAAGCAGAATTTCACCAAGTCAAAAGCTTCCTCCTTCAACACAGCTTGGTGCAACACTTCAGGGACACGTTTAGTGAGTTCATTCTATTTTTCAAACTGCAAATATTTTAAAATGGCCCTTTAAAAACTTGTTTTAATGGCCATTTTACTTTAATGAAAAGACTGTAAAAGAAACTCCTAATAGCACTTAGAAGCCAAACATAATGGAATATAAGTAGACCATTACCGAGCATTTATGAGGAAGTGCACTATGTCATTTCCTGAAGGGCTGAAACTATTCCCATAGTGTAGGCCTTATTTATGAAAACAGCTTGCGATTTTTCTTGATTAATCTTGGCATCAATTATTTAGTAATGAGAAATCAGTTATGAATAAAAAGATGAAAATTCCATAGGGGCTATTTCAAAGTGCCTCCTTTTTCAATGGACTGAATGTAACTCCAATCTGATAGCTGCTAACGAGTTTCCAATAGGTGGTTCTGATATGGCGTTTCATGCTTGGGGGGGTGTGTGTGTGTAATCTGAAACATAAAATGTTATCAATTTGATACATTAAATATCCTTAATGTATTAGTAAAATAATACTTATCAGTAAAACAAAGCATGACTTAGTAGCACCTATAGTAGGCTATAGGGCAAAAATGTATGATGTTAAACTAAAAATAATCCCTCAGAAAGTTCTCATTAAGGATGAAGCAGGGGGAATAAATACGTTTAGCATCCAGCAGAGAAGCAGTATGACCACAGGTCAGTTTCAGCTACACCTTGCATTTTGAGCACAGGAGACATTAAGGCAAGATGATTATCTGACAAACGGCTCCTTTCACTTTTCGCAAGGCTTCACAATAGAGTTTATTAAATAGCCAGTTATGTTACACTCTGATGAAATTTATAAAATGTCAACTGTCAAAACTTTTTCAAGACCAAGAGAAATGGTTTTCAGCAGAAGTCCAATTGCGTAAGAGTAACCTGATAGAATGTCTCTGTGTGGTAGTGACAGTGGGAACCGCGGAACGATGGAAAGCAGGCGTCAGTGCCTGGGGACAAAGGAATGAAGGCCACCCTCTCAACTACTGATTTTACCCCATATCAGCTGCCAGAGTGGAAAGTTGAATCTTTGTATCTAGAGCTTATCAAGAAGAGGCGAAAGAGGATTGCTCAGGGAAAGGAAAGTCTAAAGTGAAACTGCCTGGATATGTAACTTGGTTCCACCGTTTTTTAAATGTGTTACCTTGGGCAAGTTACTTAACCTCTCTGTGCCTCAATTTTCTCCTCTGTAAATGGAGATGGTAATAATATGAACCTCCTGGGGTGGTTGTGAGGACTATGTAAGTTTGCATGTACAAAGTGCTTACATTAGCATCTGACAAATAAATTCTCAATAAATGTTACTCATTAGTACAGAGTTGGTGGCATTCAGAAACTCAGGTTTAGATCACTGCTCCATCTCCCTGTGTTTCTCCTAAAGGCAGTAGCGTCCTACTGGGCACAAGAGTTGGCATCCTGGATTCTGATGGATATAACAAAACCCACACCCCACTTCCCAACAAAGTTTCTTCCAGGTTTCTGTGGGAGCAGAAAGCCATTGCAAGGATCACTAGGAGCAGTAACTTCAAAAATAGCCCAGAAGGAAGAAGTGGGCTCTGCACTTAGGGTGCAGGTAATAGCGACTTCATGGAGTCACATCAGCAGCAACTAAAGTCTCAGAGAAAATCTACTGATCCCACTAGCAAATGATGCTTTTGCACAAATTACTTCCACAAGTGAGAGGTGCTCCAGAAAAAAGTCAGTCCAACCAAACCAGGAGATGTGGTAAGAGCTGATTCTGCTTGAGAGAAAAAAAAAAAAGTCGGGGGGGTGTGGGTATCAGATAAATGACCTCTACTAGGGATCAATCACACCACATAGCATAGGACAGAGAGTAAAAATGGCTATGTTGCTGGGCAGTTTAAAAATGTATGTAGAAATTATTGCTAAACTTTCATAGCTTAGGAATAAAATACACATTAAAAGACAGTAAATTTACAAGGAGAAACTGTTACCTTCAGCAAACACTGAAGCTACAGAGCTGCATTTGTGTGCAATTCTTGGAACACTGCTTCATAAAAAAAGTTCCTTATGATTTTTAAAAGATGCGATAGGTATGGAACATGAGTATTATTACATTACATACAATTGAAAATGGCATACTAAAATGGCATATTTTTTCCTTGCCCACAGAAAAGACCACCCACATTGGTGTCCCATCTCAGGAAATGGCTACATTGCAGTGCCCCAATGTATCATCTTAATGGCAATATGCAGGTCATTAACAGAGAATTTTGGCTTTCCAGAATTTGCAAATGAGTCCTCCTATCAGCAGCTCAGTCGTTCCTCCTTCCTGCAGAACTGCTCCAGGTTTACCAAGTGACGTCTACAACCGTGTGGTTTCTAAACTTTCTAGAGTAGCCAAAGTTCTCAGACCTCTGAAAACTTTTTATTTATTACTCAGTCCTCTGGGGTTGGATCCTGTTGTATAGGATAGAAGGAACTGAACAGACTATAAGTCTACCCTCAGAGCAAGCTTTAAGTTCTCTGTCATTCACCATGGCCTGGAAAAATGGCAGACATTAGCAGTACATGCTGACTAGCAGTGTATACCAATTATTTCTGAAGTTGCATGTTTGTAAGCATATACTGTATCCAAAGATGAGACGGTGGGATTGTAGGGACAGAAGACAATAAGCTCATGTGATATAGGTGAAAGTATTAGTGATACAAAGCCAGAAGAATATTTTAAGCTCAAGTAATAGAAGAAAGAGCATGATCTAAAGCTGTGGCTTCCAAGAGTCATCTAGCAGTATCTAGTCTTTTGTAATCAGACTTAGGGATGACGTGTCTTAATGTCTCCAATTTACTTTCATATATTTCAGCAAAAATTATTAAAGTAGAAAATGTGCCTCTATGCCAGAGAAAGAAAGAGAGAGAAAGTAAATGTAGTAAAATGGTTACTGAATGAAGGACAAGCATCTCTGGCTGTGCATTGTACTACCTTTCCAACTTTTCTGCAGTTTTGAACTTTATTTCAAAGTTTTGACTCTGAAAAAAAACACTGGTGAAAACTAAGACGTAGGAGATTCGCTTGGAAAATTGGGTTAATAATTACGTCTATCTCAGAAGGTAACTGAGTATTAAATGAATTAATATGTATAAAGCTATCATTTTGTTAATATAATGACATTAAAGTAAGATGTTAAAGTCTCCAATAACTATGGAGAGGAAAAAAATACACTTTATCCTAAAATAGCCATTTCGTGACTTATTGAAAGTTTATTGCAATGGAAGGTGAAAATACAAAAATGCCTTCTAGAGATTTCCATTATTTTGGAAAATGACCTGGATGAATTATTTGGTCACACATATGAAAATTAACATCTACCCATTAATTCTGGATAAAACAAACAAACAAAAAACCCAAAAGTAAAATCTAATGGTGAAGACAGAGTTGTTTAACTCTCTTAGGAATATAAACTGGGTGTCTCTTTAGCCAATCCGTGACCTTTGATGTATTGCATGCAAGTCCTTCTTTAGGGATTTGGACCAAGCTTTTGTTAGCACAAATCTCCACAGGATAGGACTGAGATTGAATTATATATGCCTTGGGAGCTGTGAGGTTCACTACTGGAGGGGTAACAGGTCTCATGAAGGAAATGAATGCCGCCATGCACTGTGGTGCCTGGGTTCTCTCTACAGAGGGAGTCAGGGCTGCTGGAGAGACTCCCTCATGTAGCTCCCAACAAATAGAAGCATCCCAGGAGACAGAATCCTAGGTGTGGAAAGGAGTTATTATCCCAAGAAAAACACTCCATTTAAGACTTTTGAAAATCACTCCTTTCCCAAAACATATCCAATAAAGGCTTTGTCAAACGCAAAAGCCTGTGCATGACTCTACTACGCCGTAGAGGTAAGGAATGAGACTTTTAGCGAGCATGTCAGTACACACAGGAAAGGCAGCCTGGAGAAGTACATCAGTTAGACATCTGGCAGGAAACAGATGTCATCCCTAAATCAGGATAACAAGGGAAGGATCAATAAAAGGACTAGTCACACAAGTGTGGACAAGAAGTAGAGGAAGTGGAAGGGACAGTACCATGCCAAGAGGGTAATCACAAGGAATGGTTATTGCACCTATGCCTGGAGGGACAAGAGGATGAAGGACTGCCAGAACCTGGAAGGAAAGAACCTTAATGGAGAGATATAAGAAGAGCTGTGACCTGCAGTCACAGAGGGACAGAACCATCCTGACATGACCCTGTTGGGAAGGAGAATAAACAGCCTGACCTCACTGTCCTTTCTCCCTCTCACTTCCTGCCAGGATTCTTCATTGGCCAAACCAACCAGAAGCCGGAAGGCAAGGAGCCCACTAATGTGGTGCGTACAGACCACAGAAGAGGGTGAGAAGGATGGAGAGCGTGTCCAGAGAGGTAAACAGAAGATTTCTGACATAATGAAGCATGCCAGGCACAAGCATGGGTTCACTGGCAGAGCTCAGCGATTCCTACAGTTTTAAGTGCAAATGCTGGAGGTGACAAGTTACAACCAGGATGAACTGTAGAAAATGTAAGCATTTGAGGAGTAAGCAACTGGGCACCATAAAGTTGCTCTAAATCAAAGCATTACAACTGCTCATGTATGCACAGTATATATGCATGCAAACATACATAACCTAAGTGATTTCTTTTTATGTAAGTGTTCCATATAAGCTTTCATTGTTTATTAACTTATTCAACAAATATTTACTGAGTTCTTAACATCTTCAAGGTATGTGAACCAGGTAATGTCCAAGTAAAAATGACAACGGCATTCTAGTGCTAACTTAATTATCTTTTAATTAGCCTAATTAATTAGCCTTAAATGTAATTGCTAATACCTTCAAGTGAGCATATAGATATTTAGAATTTTATACTAAGATTTTAAACAAGATCCAGGCACAATTTTAAAAAGCACTGATTAAAAACTGGGCAAAGAACTTACATGAACATTTTTCCAAAGAAGACATACAAACTGCCAATAAGCACATGAAAAGATGTTCAACATCATTAATCATCAGGGAAATGCATATTAAAATGAGATATCACATCATGCCCATTAGCATGGCTACTGTTAGAAAAAAGGAAAATAACAAGTGCCGGCACAGGTGTAGAGAGATTAGAAGCCTCGTACACTGTTGGTGGGAATATAAATGGGTAGCAGCTATGGAAAACAATGTGTCAGTTTCCCAAAAAATTAAAATTAGAATTAACATATGATCTAGAGATTCTTCTTCTGAGTTCTACCCAAAAGAATGGAAAGCAGGGTCTTGAAGAGATATTTGTACACCCATGTTTACAGCAGCATTATTCACAATAGCCAAAAGGTAGAAGAAACCCAAGTGTCCATTTATAGATGAATGGGTAAACAAAATATGGTATATACATATAATGGAGTATTATTCAGCCTTAAAAAAGGAAATACTGAAATATGCTGCTATGTGGATAAACTCTGAAGACAATATGCTAAGTGAAATAAACCTGTCACCAAAAGACAAACACTGTATGATTCCATTTATATGAGGTACCTAGAGTAGTCTAATTCAAGTCCTTTGTAGGGACATGGATGAAATTGGAAATCATCATTTTCAGTAAACTATTGCAAGGACAAAAAACCAAACACCGCATGTTCTCACTCATAGATGGGAATTGAACAATGAAAACACATGGACACAGGAAGCGGAACATCACACTCTGGGGACTGTTGTGGGGTGGGGGGAGGGGGGAGGAGATATTAGCATTAGGAGATATACCTAATGCTAAATGACGAGTTAATGGGTGCAGCACATCAGCATGGCACATGTATACATATCTAACTAACCTGCACATTATGCACATGTACCCTAAAACTTAAACTATAATAAAAAAAAAAAACAAAAAGAATGTAGAATGAAGGTTGCCAAGAGCTGGGAGGAGGGGAGAATGAGGTGTTATTGTTTAATGGATAAAGAGTTTCAGTTTGGGAAGATAAAAAACTACCAGAGGTGGATGGTGGTGATGGCTGTGCAACAACATGAATGTGCTTAAGCAAAAATTATAAAAATGGTAAATGTTATGTTACATACAATTTACTATAATAAACCAAAAAGAAATACTCACGGATTCCAGCCCAGATCTTGCGGGTTCACATACAGAATACCAGCTCTGGAAACAGTGGCCGGGGTTGCGCTCCTTAAGTGATGTATCTCAAACAGAAGCCTCATGAAGGGAGTGAGGGCGATGCGCTCATTGCTGGCGAGGGTCAGCACCTGGAGTGAGCAGCACAGTGGTGCACAGAGGCACACTGTCACCCACGGGCAAAAGCAATGCCGCAAACATCCAGAAGCAACAAGTACTTTCCCCTACCAGAAGTATCACAGGCTGTGCGCTCATTGTCCTGAATCAGAAGTGCAGTCTGAATAAAGATCTAAGCTCACCCCTGAGATGACCTGACTGACCCTTGAGGAACAAACTCACCTAAATGGACTTGTGAATGCCAACATTTACACAATTGTAGCAATTTTATTGCTAAGCCAAATATAAGACATTTATTGTAAAAATTAATCACATGAAAGGATCTGAATACCATAAACTTTTCTTTAGAATCTGAAATACCACAATTATCAATTGTCCAAAGAAACTTATACAAGTATAAAGATCCCAAACCAGTATTTTATGATGAACAGTGTCTCAGTTGAGTAAGCAGTAATTACTGTTAATTTAAGGTGGTTACTAAATCTACTCTGGAATAATGATGATTACTGATTTCTCTCTGCTGACCCCAACAATAGACCCTGTGTTGCTTGAATGATATCTCACAGACCTGTACCATCATCACCTTTTGTTTTTGCTGGGAATGCTGAATTAACTGTGGCAAAAAAGCTTGGGAAAACACTTTAACTCAATCCATAGCCATAGGAACTAGTTAATTTCAATTATCATATGGCACAAACCCGTTCTTTCATTGTCTAAGTATTTATACTTAATCAAAGATGACAAGATATAATAATTTACGCCTACCTCTTAGAAAGTGGTAAGATGTGTAAACTAAATTCTTATATCTGTATCTAACTCTCAGTAAAGGTGGCTGAATTCAAAGAAACAGAGAACATATTCCTTGAAATTCTTTAATGGCGAAATTAAGAAAATTATCAGGAAAGCAACACTTATCAAAATAATAATTACATAACGAATCCCAGGTTAATGAGCAAAAACTAGTATTAACATCGACAAGTGAATGGAACTCTTAATACACTCAGGATGTTATATTTAAGGTTTAGAACTGAAGTTTATTCACCTTGTTATCATCCATTACAGTATTGAGTGATTCAATCCACATGGGGTCAATATCTCCATCCAGGACTATCCATTTTGGTCCATCATGCTTAAGATTTGCTTGTTCTCGCAGAATGGATGAGAAGAGACCTATAAAATAAGAGTAAACAATCCTAATATATAATGTAGTTGAGTGCTGTTTATTTCTACAATAGACTGGTATTATTCATCTTGGAAGCTCTTTTATTAACTAAATAAAAACAATTTTGCTGCTTCTGGTGGGCAATGTGTAACACCTTTTGAGCTACACATGGGTTCCAGATCCAGCTCTATTATTTACCAATGTGTAAGCTTCACCTCACTGAGAAGGACCCTTAACTTCCATGACTGAGCTTCCCATATGCCAAATAGAGATAACAAAAACCTTCCTTCATGAACAGTTGTGGGGATTTATGGAAGGTAACGTACATAAAACTCAAAGCTTACATCAACTGAAGACATGACCCTTCTTCATATACATATGTTCAGTATCTATTTTAGATCAAATATTTGTTTATTTCACCTTTCTCCATTTTTCTATAACAATTTTCAAGGGCATAATTCTGAAGCTAAAGCATTCAGAAGCACTATACATTTCTTACAGAAATGTGTTCACTGGGATACTAACTCATCATTACTTAACAAGATGTATAGGCAAAAACATTTTAAATCTATAGTCCTTTTTCCCATTACTACATATCTAAGCATTGTGTATTTGATGTGACATATTTAACAGTTGCAAATTTTTCAAGCTCTAGTAAATCTAATAGCATTGTGAGCAAAACTGTTTTGATGCATATATCTAGAATGTTTCTTCTGTGAAGTATTTTGTGCCAAAACTGACAGTATCTAATGGCACTTGCCACCACGATTCATATAGCAGCCAGCAAACTTTTCTAATAGTCACTGATGTGAACAGTTTCCACAGTTTTTCAGCCTAAACAGATACGATTCTCTCCCTGCCATAGTTCTTTACAAAAAGACAGAAGCCAGGCTGAGACAGTAAAAACTGTCCCACAGAAAAAGGAGTGTACACAAGACAAGAGGATAGAGAATGATGAAGGGTGTCCTGCTTTATTATTACTATTTTTAAAATTTCAACTTTTATTTTAGGTTCAGATGATACGCATGCAGGTTTGTTGCATGGGTATACTGTGTGACATTGAGGTTTGGGGTACAAATGGTGCCGTCGTCCAGGTAGTAAGCATAGTAACCAACAGGTAGTTTTTCATCCCCTGCTCCTCTCCTTCCCTCCCACCTCTAGTAGGCCTCAGTGTCAATGGTTCCCATCTTTATGTCCACATGTACGCAATGTTTAGCTCCCACTTGTGAATAAGAACATGCAGTATTTGGCTTTCTGTTTCAGCATCAATTCACTTAGGATAATGGCCTCCAGCTACATCCATGTTGCTGAAAAAAACATGATTTTGTTCTTTTTTATGGCTACGTAGTATTCCATGGTGTATATGTACCATGTTTTCTTTAATCCACCATTAATGGGCACTTAGGTTGATTCCATGTCTTTGCTATTGTGAATAGTGCTGCAGTGAACATACAAGTGAATGTGTCTTTTTAGTAGAACAGTTTGTTTTCCTTTAGGTATATATCCAGTAATGGGATTGCTGGGTCAAATGGTAGTTCCGTTTTAAATTTTTTGAGAAATCTCCAAACTACTTTCCATAGTGACTAAACTTATTTACATTCCCACCAAGTCTATAAGTGGTTCCTTTTCTCCACAGCCTCACCATCATCATTTGACTTTTTCATAATAGTCTTTCTGACTGGTATGAGAGTCTATCTCATTGTGATTTTGATTTGTATTTCTACTTTAGATCTGCCATCAGGGAAGTCTTCTCTGATATGACGTTTGACCAGATGCTGAAATAAGATAAGGGAGCAAGTCATGCAGGCATCCAGAAGAGTGTTGCTGATGGCAGGAACATGAGGTGCTGAGGCCCCGTGATGGGAGCAAGTTCAAGAAATAGCAAAGAGGCCAGAATGAATGGATTATATTAAGTGGTGGGAAATGAAGTCAGGGATGGTGGGATTTGGGGACGGGGGCAGGGATCCAATCCCATAGAGCCTTATAAGCCATGGAAAAGGTTGGATTCTAAAGGTGATTGGAACCCACTAGAGATCAAAAGCAGAGAAGTAACATTTGAAGCCCCTCTGTCTGCTTTAGGTCAAATGAACTGCAGGGAAACCAGCAGGAGGAGATTACCCGCTGCTGTAGTACAGGCGAGACATGATGGCAGCTTCGACTAATGTGACATCTATGGAGAAGGCGAGAAGAACTGGAATTCACATAAATTTTAAAGGCAAAGCCTATAGGATTTGCTGTGAGGTTGGATGGAGGGTGTGAGAGAGAAAGAGGCCTCAAGGATGATGCCAAGGTTAGCACATTTACTGTAACAGGAAATCTTAACAGATTGTCACAAAGGGATCTGTTTGCTTACAAATACTCTCAGGGCAGGAAACATGCCCTATTGACTTTTGTCCCTGGCACCTGGAATAATGTCCGCCTGAACTTCAGTGTCTCATATCAGGTACTTTATAGATGTTTCCTGAGGCATTCATGTTGACTTCACTCCTGATTTACAGGGAGCCCTGACATAATGGACGTGGGATAAAATACAACAGCTCTGAGTACAAATCTGCTGAATGCAAATCAAGTACTTATTCAAATCTAGTTTTAATTTATACATTATAAATGCTGTTGTGATCTGCTATATTTCCAATAATGCCAACACATAAACAGTAAGTCTGTGACTATGACTAAAATTGGCTTGTACTGAAAAATGGCTTTCTGGATAGGAAAAAAAAAATTGAGCACTTCTAAAGGGGAAATACTACTTACCATCTTTCCATTCTCGGGTAGCATGATGTATGAAACCAAAGAGTTCATCTGTTGTCACAGCTTTAGGGTTTAAGTCATTCCAAACCGGCTTCTGTTTCATGTTAACATATGTTCGGTTCAGTGTTCTCAAAATCTGAGGGGAAGGAGGAAAGAGCCAAAAAAATTAATACTAACATAAGCCAAATGGAAAGTAAAAGATTTCTGAAGAGTTTTCCTTATTCATTATATGTTCCTAGACGTTGTGTGTGCTAAGATCGAGAAGGGGAAAAATGCACATATGTGCATTCCCATTACCATCTTGAAAAGCTTCATCTTACAAATACTCAGCAAGACAGAATCAGTTCACTTGACTCTTTGAACCATTTAGACTACAGGGAGTCACTTTCTCATTTGAGATTTTTAATCATGTGTGCAAAGTGGAGGACCATACATAAATAAGCATTTATGTTGATTACAAAATCTACCCTGCCTGAATCAGCAAGATTGGTTTTTCTCAAAATGTAGCCTACACCAGAATTGTTTGGAGGGTATTAAAATACAGATTGCTGAGCCCAGTCCCAGAGCTTCTATTTCAGTAGGTCTGAGGTGGGGCCAGTAACGTACAGTTCCAACAAGGGCCCAGCTGATGCCAATGATGCTGGTCTGGCCATGCTTTGAGACCTAGAGACTTAGGGCAGTCGTTCTCAAAAAAAGACTGTCTTGACTTGGGGGAAGAAGGGGGAAGGAGCTTCTGGACATCTAGTGGATAGACACCAGGGAGGTTGCTAAATATCTTTCAATGCACAGGATAGCCTCCTACAGCAGAGTTATCCAGTCCAGAATGTCAACAGTGCTGAGGTTGACAAACCCTAATCCTGATAATTGAGGAAAAGCCTTGATAATGAGAACTCACAGAACAGGTGCTCAGTGTATGTCTATTCAATTAATTAATACTTTAACTCAAATATCTGCCCTAACTCTCCCTTTTGCTCCTTCGAAAAGCTGTGGCTTTTGTCTTAGATATTTATCATGCTGACCTACTCACAGGGGTTTAGAAAAACTGATAAACAATTGGCAAACACTTTGAAATGATAAGATGCTAAAGAACGTCACCCTGAGCCTGCAGTGTTCTAGGTATCTTGGGTTATGTACCTGTTGAGTAGAACAGAACTGGTGAAGACTAGAAGAAAATAAATGCCTTAGGAATATTAAGCTTATATTTTTAGAAACCATTAATCTACTGGAAAGTATAGAATTTAACTTTATCCTTCCTTGAACTGTGGCCTACATCTGTAACTTACTCTAACAAAATAATTACAGGTCTATCAGTTATCTGCTTTAATATTTCATTTATTATATTTTTCACTAGAAAAATGTCTATACAGAGATTTTTTTTCTTACAGTTGTTCCACTTTGGGTTCTGATCTAAATACTGGCAAGTTCCATATACTGCCATCCTCTAAAATCTCATATGCTCAATCTGATTATTTTTAGCTGTTGGCTACCAAGTATGTTTATACCCAAGCATCCTGAATTAAAATGCATGCAGTTCTGCATATACCGTCTGCCAACCAAGAAAATAAGTATGTTGCCAGGACTGTCAGTAAGACCAAACAAAATCAAGCAGTGAACTAAAAATGGGGATAATAATACCCATAGTATATCATTGTTGTGCAGAGTAAATCATACATAATGCACCTAGCACAGCACATAATAGGTACCTCAAAAATGTGGGCTTTGCCACTTCCTTTTATTTTTAGGTTTTGTTTGGCCATATAGAGGGTTATACTTCTGAGGGAGTACTGAAGGAAAATATTTGGGTTTGTTTTTCTGAATGATATGGGGAGGAGAATCAAGGATGACTTGGAAAAGAAAATAGGTTTGATAAATGTGGCTAGAGCCAATCCAGTCTTCCAGCCAGATATCTTATTCCACAGTCTCTTAATATGTTTATCTTTGATAAAAGAATCCAAGCATAAATGTATTGAAAGGTGCATAAGGTAGGATGGTGTATATCGAAATGCCTGCATCTGATACTGAACATCTCATGTGGAAAGTTCAATCTTCATGTTGGCTTGCTTTTCCTATGTGAATGCAGTGCTCTATTTGTTTCTTGTTCTCCCCCCGCTGACCCAATATAAAGGAAAAGAATGTCAATTGATCAAGAAGCAAGATTCCAGTCTCAGATTCTGACCCAAAATTATGGTGGGTTTCATGGAGGGGAATTCTTTTGAGTAGCATTGAAAATAGGCCGAACCACTATGACAACAAATGTTCTTTCCATAGTTGTAAGCTATTAGGCGATTTACTATACCTTACTCTTTCCTGTGCCTGCATTTCCAACCACAAAGACCGAGTGCCGCACAGCCAACAGTTCCTCAAGCTGGACAACCTGCAGAGCAAACAGCTGGTTGCTGGTTTCCTTTAATGAGTTGGTGACAAAAAGATAACCTACCATTTTTGCCCAATTCTTCTTTCCTTACACCCAAGCCAGCCCCCACTGACAACAGTATGTTCAGAGAAAGTTAAAATAGACCATAAGTGAAAAGTAGTTTTTCCCGGATCGCCCATGTAGACCACAAGGCTGAGACTAAAGCCAAACCATGATTTTATGCAGTACTCAGTACATGGCAGGGGTTACTTACAAAAATCATTAACTCTTCATGAGTTTTGAACAAACACTGTACATAGCCAATCACCATCTACAACTGAGTAATGATTCATATCCTACAAAATATCTAAAATGGATAATGTATATAGTGTTCAATATCCATGCATTCACTGAATTCAAATTGAATAATATGCACAAAGCTTTGATATGTCAGATAATATCTACCTAAGTTATTCTCATACGTGTTGTCATTCATCCCTCATTAAAAGCATGCACTAATGATTTTACTTCCAATGTTCTCTAAAAAGGAGGGAAGAACAAAGTAAATTTTTAGTGCTTGTCTCCAAGAACCAACAAGTTTTGTAACCTAATCAAAAGTATGCTTAAAGCCGTGACAATCATATCTACGTTTTCACCTTACAGAGTGGGGCTACTGAAATATTTACTTATGTTTACTTAATCCTGCCATATGAAAATGCTTGAAAGCACATATTAAGATCCTATTAAGGTTAGGGTACAAGTTAACATCTTGCTTTAGTATCAGTTAGCCACAATTATTTCCACTGACAAGCCCAACAGCTGCCATGAAGAGCAAATGCTCCTTTTACTTTGAGGATGAAGCTCTCTTCAGGCTGCAGGCGGAGCTCCAGGGTAGACTCCCTGACTATCTGTTCAAAGTGCAGCTTCCTCCTCCGGGGCACATCCAGGGCTGGAAACAGGTCACCGACCAGGCCCAGAAACACTGGGATGTCGTCAGTCACTATTTTAGGCATATTGAAATCCCTTAATGCTCTCATGAGTACCTAGAAAAAAAAAACATTTTATAAAAAAGCCAATACAAGGTCTAACAAACACCTAAAGAACTAAAGATGTTTGTTATTTTTAATCCTCATGTGTGAAGCATGAGATATTGGTACTGTTCTCCATTAAGATGGCATTCCATCAATAGGGAGGTTAAATGTTTAAAATTGATGTATCAGAACATGAGAAGGCTGAACTGATAACAATTGACAATCTTTAGAATAAGAACAGCAAGGAGGCCTTTTCCTTCCCTGCCAATGATCTTCAGAAACAGTCTAAGGGCCTTCTCTCTTGAATCCTCAAACTCCAGAATTTAAATTAATCAAGCCCATCCAATCATTTTATCCAAAGTACTCTAAGAATCTTAGAATGATAATCTCAAACATTTTCAGTTTTGTTGTTGTTGTTCTATCTTGGCTGTAAGCCAAAGATTTTAAAAGCAGTAACTCAAACGTCAGGATAACTTTTACAGAAAGAGCTAAGCATTCTAACAAAAATTTTAAAAAGCAAGAGAACAAATAAGCCAAAGAAAATCTTGACCTAATACTAAATTATGAGGAAATTAAGAGGAAAAGAAAGAAATATTGGCAAAGAAAAGTAGAAAAATAAGTAATAAATACCCCTCAATTTAAAAAAGGACACAGAGCAGATGAAGTGTTTTTTATTTTTTTATTTTTATTTTTTGCTATTTCTCAAGTCATATTGCACATACACATGGTGATACATATTGATACGGTTTGGATTTGTGTCCCCACCCAAATCTCATGTCAAACTGGAGGAGAGCTTAGTGGGAGGTGATTGGATCATCAAGGGGGTGGATTTCCTCCTTGCTGTTCTCACGAGATCTGATGGTTTAAAAGTGTGTGGCACTTTCCCCTTCACTCTCTCTCTCTCCCTCCACCATGTGAAGAAGGTCTGTGCTTCCTGCTTGCCTTCCTCCATGATTGTCAGTTTCCTGAGTTCTCCCAGTCACGCTTCCTGTTAAGCCTGTGGAACTGTGAGTCAATTAAACCTCTTTATAAATTTCCCAGTCTCAGGAGTTCTTTGTAACAGTGTGAAAATTGACTGATAACATACATCCATTGCTCTGGCTACTTAAGGGAAAAATTCATGAAGTGTTGTTATCGTTTCTCTCCAGGAAGGAGAGCAGAACATTTCTCTAGTAGCTCTGACCAACCAATCAAGCATTTCATTGGTGTTAGGCACCCACCCTTCCTGTTTCATTCTGCATGCCCATCTTACATCCCATGAAATGGATGTTCTTTCTCCCATTATGTCTTCACTGACTTTCCAGGATTAATATCCCAACTCAATCAGATTTCTTGAATGTTCCTCAGAGGAAATCAAACAGTGATTACTGAATTATTTGATTATGACTGCCAAAATACTTTTTGTGGCTATTTCAAAACTACTTGTGAAATCACATTTTCTTTTCCAGATTCATATCTTTGTACTCAAAACCACTTGTGACCTCTTATAAGGAACGCCAATCCTCAAATTTCCTGCATTAACAACAGATGTTACGCTTTTTAAAAGTTGTGCTGTGCATGCCCCACCATCCAGGCATATACTTTCATGTCTGTGAAGCTGGCCAGCTACTCACTCAACAAAATCATATTAGCATTGCAGTACCTGATCTTCGGGTCTATTTTTATCTCCTCGTTTCAGAGATCCAGCCACAACCAAGACAGACTTAATAGCACGAAGTCCCCAATCGTAATGATCCTAAAATCAAAAAAGGTTTATTTTCTCAACAATTGTATGAGGGAAGAAGATTCTCATTCCAGAGATAAGAGCTGAAAGTTTTAAAAAAGGAGTTCAGATAGATACACACTTTAATGATTCAAAATACTATTTTCTTCTGCTCTTTGAAATTGTGAAAATCATATCCCTGTAGTGTCGTCCTGTTTCTTTCATCTTTTTTTTTTTTTTTTGCCTCTGTCAGCAAGTCTCTTCTTTCCATAGCACTTAACTGCAGTATTTGCCTAAGGCTCCATCCACCTCCCTTGCTGTACTCTCTCAATAGACCTGCTAACTCAGTAGCTCAGCAAATTCCACATTTTCACCTCCAACCAAAAGCACATTTCTCCACCTGTGCTGGTTTCATCAAAGGCCCTGGTATTCTACTTCTCCCCAGACTTCGATCCCTAATGGCCCCAATTACTCCACCTCTTAATCAGACACTTCTGCCTAGATGCCAGCACATAATATAATAAAAACCATGTCATTAAGATTCAATTATCTTTTTTTGAGACTACAACATTATCCCTAATGAAGACTCCCCCCACAGGGTCTGAGCTGCTAGAGGATCTCAGAATATTACTTCTGAGATTGGATACAATTGCAACTCCATGCTCCCTGGGTCCAATTACATTTTTTCTTCTGGCTTTTTCTCATGATAAACTTATTTCCCATATATTCACTGTCTTCTTGGGGCTAGCACAATGCACGGCACAGGGTAGGTGCTCAGTAAAGGTATTCCTAACGAACTAACTGCTTACACGGGACTGGCCTTCTCTCTTTCGCCGTCCAGCTACAACCCACATAGTAACAACCTATCTCTCAAATGTCTCTCAGCTGTGTCTGTGGGAAAGACACTTTACCTCCCAGAGCCTCAGAATCATCATCTATAAAAAGGCAGATAAAAGCACCCACTTACTTTATAAGTGGTTGTAGGAGTAAAGTGAATTAATGTGAGTACAAAATTTTTTGTGGGCAGTGAAACAATACTACATTACAAATATCCCATTTACTCCATTAGTGGATAATAAAATCAATTTAGTAGGTCTCGACCATCATTTTTGTCTGTAATAAAATGGAACGAAATGAAAAACACCACGGTGTGATGCAAATAAGAGCAAAAAGTGGCTGAGTGTGGTGGCTCATGCCTGTCATCTCAGCACTTTGGGAGGCTGAGGCGGGCAGATTGCTTCAGCCCAGGAGTTCCAGACCAGCCTGGGCAACAGGGGGAAACCCCACCCCTGCAAAAAATACAAAAATTAGCTGGGCGTGATGGTGCACGCCTAGAGTCTCAGTTACTTAGGAGGCTGAGATGGAAAGATTGCTTGAGCCAGGGAGGTCGAGGCTGTGGTGAGCTATGATCACATTACTGTACTCCAGTCTGGGTAACAAAGTGAGGCTGCGTCTCAAAAAAAAAAAAAAAAAAAGTAAAAAGTGTTTGGTGCAATTTTTGGTTCAGTTGTACATATGTATATGCACTGAGTCGCAACAGAAGAAGTATTTTTTACTGTGGGTCATGGTAAAGATCATTTGAAAGCCACTGATGGAGTAGGCTGAGGCTTGAAGAGGAAAGGGAGGGGAAAGAACCAGAGGTTTTGTTGTTGTTGCTGTTGTTTTTTAAGTTCCGGGATACATGTGCAGAATGTGCACGTTTGTTACATAGGTATACACGTACCATGGTGGTTTGCTGTACCCATCAACCTGTTATCTACATTAGGTATTTCTCCTAATGCTATTCCTCCCCTAGCCCTCCACCCGCCGACAGGCTCCAGTGTGTGATGTTCCCCTCCTTGTGCCCATATGTTCTCACTGTTCAACTCCTACTTCTGAGTGAGAACATGTGGTGTTTGGTTTCCTGTTCCTGTATTAGTTTGCTGAGAATTATGGTTTCCATCCTCATCCATGTCCCTGCAAAGGACATGAACTCATCCTTTTTTATGGCTGCATAGTATTCCATGGTGTATATGTACCATATTTTCTTTATCCAGTCTATCATTGATGGGCATTTGGGTTGGTTCCAAGTCTTTGCTATTGTAAATAGTGCTGCAGTAAACATATGTGTGCATGTGTCTTTATAGCAGAATGATTTATAATCCTTTGGGTATATACCTAGAAAGGGGATTGCTGGGTCAAATGGTGTTTCCGAGAATAAGAACTTTGAGGGCAACAATGGGAGGTGGCTAAGTTATTGCAGTAACAATAAAAGGAGTGGATACAGAAGAAATTTTGGACCACAGATTTCAGAGGACTTGGTGCCTCTGCTAAACATTTAAACAATGCAAATTGCTAAAAGTATCTTCACCATTTTCATTATGTCATTCCATTGGTCAAAAATGTCTGCTGATTCTTTTCCCAAATCCATTTCTGTAGCACAGAAAGTTATCCTTGAATTGTGTTCCTAACCCAGCTCTTCTGTCCTGGCCATATTTCTTTTTGCTCATTTGTGACATTTCTGAGTTAGCAAATTCTTTCCTTCTTTGTTCTACCTGTACTCCCAACACCTTCCTCTTGTAATTGGCTACAGGTGTGTCCTAGACAGAATTAGAACTGAAGTCAAATCTTGCCCTTATCCCTTGTTAGCTATATGGACTTAGGACAGGTCGTTTTGCTCAGTTTTCTCATATGTAAAACAGGGCTAAAAAAATCAAATTTGTAAACTTCTTTTGACAGTTTTGTAACATAACACATAGTACCCATTCAATAAATATTGGTTCCTTTCTTCCTTGAAAACTCTGATAATCTTTTCATTCTCCATTGTCTCCCAATTTTTATGTCATGTAAACTGAATTACCTAAATTCTTCAAAGTCAGAAATCTGGGTGTTTGTTTCATTTGTTTGAATCTTACCCATTCAACATGGTCAGCAAAAAGCACATTATTAGTTATACTAGATGCTCACTAAATGTTTAAATATTACTACTGAAAATGGATATAGTTGAAACTCCACATTCACTGGGCTCTATTACATTTTTTCTTCTGACTTTTTACCATGATAAAATTAAAACAGGCTCATTAAAAAAAAGATTATAAGAATAAGGAAAAAAAATAAAAATACCCATAATCTTACTATCCAGAGACAACTGTTAAAAATTATGATTCCACACACCCAATGTAAATTCACGCTTACTAAAAGGACAACATAAATCACTCTCATATTCCATATTTTGCCCTAACAATGAGCAAGTTAAAATGAATACGTGGCAGTAAGGTAACTGTGTGGTTGCAACTGCAGGATTTTGATACTTTCATTTTGACTACAGAATAATGTCACCAGTAATTAATGAAATGTTATCAAAAGACCAAAAGTCGAAAATGACCATATGAATGAATTTTAAAATATTGATGCTGATATATATGTAATTTCTGTGGCTTATCAGCAACTTCAATAAATCTTCAAGAAGCTTATGATTGGAGAGTAGAGAGTATGTAAATTTGACCCATTTTAGAGACAAGTAAATTGTAGACTAAAAATTTAAAAGGACAAAAAACCAGTCAACCCTACCTTTAAATAAAGAATTACCAATAAATGAGAATAATTTTAACATTCCTTGAGATATTCTTCAGAAAATTAGCCTTATCTTACTCTTATGAACACTCCTGCCCTATCTTACTAGAAAATAATATTTTCACGAAGAAAGGGAGGCAACATAAAATTCCATTTATAATTACAAAATTGACAAAGTTAAAATCACACAGCTCATTGATTTAAAAAAGTATTAATACAAATAAAATATCAGAACTAAAATATCTCATATTTCAGAAAAAAATAAAATTATAAAATAAGGTTTTCAAAATTTATAGAAAATATAAAAATATTTCTAACATCAAATGAAATGGTAGTTTTAGTTTTTAAAGGAATCTCCATTTGACCCAGCAATTCCACTACTGGGTATCTGCCCAGAGGAAAAGTAGTCATTATATGAAAAAGACACTTGCACATGCCTATTTATAGAAGCACAATTTGCAATTGCAAAAATATAGCCTAGTCTAAATGTCCATCAGCCGATGAGCGGATAAAGAAAATATGGCATACATACACCATGGAATATTACTCAGTCATAAAAAGGCATGAAATAATGGCATTTGCAGCAACCTGGATGGAGGTGGAGACCATTATTCCAAGTGAAGTAACTCAGGAATGGAAAGCCAAATATCGTATGTTCTCACTTATAAGTGGGAGCTAAGCTATGAGGATGCAAAGGCATAAGAATGATATAATGGCCTACAGGGACTTGGGAGAAAAGGTGGGAGGTGGGTGAAGGATAAAAGACTACACACTGGGTACAGTGGACACTCCTCAGGTGCACCAAGATCTCAAAAATTACCACTAAAAAACTTATCCATGTAATCAAAAAACACCTGTTCCCCCAAACTATTGAATTTTTTTTAAGTACAAAAAATTTTTAATGTCTAATGTAATTTGAATGATAAATTACCTAAAATCCATACTTCAAAAGCTTTTTCAATGGTATGTAAAAACAAGAAAACGTAACAAATGATCCCTCACCTGCTTGGAGAGAAGCTCCTTGCAAAGCGTGTACAACGTAATGAACTTTCGGGCTAATGCACGCGCATCCACAAAACCTTCAGCAACTAACAAGATTTCACAGATTAGCTCAATGTCAGGGGCCACCATGGCACAGGGTCTAAAAAGTAAATATGAATTTTAGTTTTAAAATGTGACAAGGTGATAAGTACAAATTGCTGAAATCAAGTGATTATTTCGTACCAACATTTTAACCACTCCTAAGCAGATCATAATTATGTCTGTCAATCACAGCTAATAAGACCCTTCACTTCAACTAAAAACATGTCCACTCATTACTGGATATAAAAAATGACAGAAAGTCTGGAATGCCAGAAGCACAGGTGTAGGAGTTCAAAGAAAATCCATGAATACATTCTGTAAACTTCTGTTCTAAGCTGTCACTGCAGAAAGAGGAATAATGATGTTTTGAGCAAGTGGCAAGGCTTTACCTGTGGTTAACGGTGTGCTGGTTAATGTTTTCACAACCGGCTGTCTAGAAAATAGCATTTGCTTATTTCCATGGAATAAATCCTTCCACCATGGCTGATTCCGGGATACCAACACAATATCACTGAATGTGGAGCTGAGAAGTATACCACCATACAGACACAATAGACAGAAATAACCTCAAGAGCATAAATACCAGTAAAATAAATAATAATAAAGTGACCAGTTTGGGGTGTTTATTACCTTTGTTTTTAATACAACTTATTGAATCAAAAGTTGATATAATTTAGTTTTCATTAAACTAAAGAACCAACTCAGAACATTCATGAAAACTTAACCATCCGCTACTGAGAGCTTGTGCCAGCTACTGCCAGCACACCACTGCCTAGGACCAACTTGGATAGACTTTTAAAGCGGACATTTAGAAAAACATAGCTTCAAATCCCCTTTCTTTTGGAGAGGGACTTCCAAAAAGTCCCTCTCCAAAGACAATTGCTATTCACAACAACGTTTGAAAAAATTCCACTCAACTGAAGTCAAGTGCAAAGAAGAAGAAGAGTAAATAAATAAGCTCATTATTTTAGACTTCTTAAAGTATACATTCCAATAATACCTACCTACCTGTTTTTGTAAATATAATTGTATCTACTTCATGCATACCTAATTTTCATCCTTAACATCTAACCTTAAAGTATCTTTGGTTCTAGGTTATTCTATATCTCTTCTGCCTAAACTAACCCCATCTTTTTTCACACATTTATTACTCTTCACATGATACCAGAAGATGAAGAGTAAATGGAGAGAGCAAAGGCTAGCATATCTACATATTTTATATCTACATTAATATAGACAACTAATTTTTACTGAGCACTTCATGCCATATTGGGTGCTAAAATCTTTTTATGCACTCTCTCACTTAATCCCCACAACACTATGAGGTACCCACTCCTCTTATCTTCATTTAACAGAGGGGCAGACTGATGTTCCCAGAAGTTCAAGCACATGCTGTAGGCCTCATGGCTGGTGAGTTGTGGAATAAGAATACTCCAAAGGCACAAGCATATGGCCTCCGCACATGAGTAATGCTTTCATCACCCATTTAACAAGTTATTAAACATTCACAAGACAATTTCAAATTTCAAGACCCAAATGAAAGAAAGTATGAGATAAGTTGGGTCACAAATAGGATACTGGAAAGGCACACAGTTTTCAAACAAAGCTATTCTGTAGTTATTACATTGATTTCTAGAATGGTTATTCTCTATCTAGAATTTTTCAAGAAAGTTAGATATTATAAAAATGCTAGAGAAAGCTGTTATGAGGAAAGAAAAACATTCAATACGGATGTTAGCATAATTGATTAACTATTGGGGAAAATAATTGTTTAAACACTCATTTCATATTACCAACCAAAATAAGTTCTCATCAGATTAAATTTAATAAGTACAGTAATACTATAAACATTAGAAGAAAATACAAATAAAATATGGTTAAATATCCAGATGGATGGACAAGCAAACTTTAAGTTTGAAAGAATGGAAAGAGATCACACTAAAAACTGTAGAGGTTCTTAAGATTATATGTGAAGTGGAATATTATTTTAAAAGCATACTGAATAGTATTGAGCACACATATTGAGCACCCTAAATAAAACCCCAAAATAAAACTGATAATCCTCTAGCTTATCATTGAGGAAATAGGGAGAGAGAGAAGATACAAGTTACCCATGTATCAGGCATGGAATTCAAGACATCACTACAGATACTAAGGGAATATTGGCCAATGAATGTCTTCTTTTGAGAAGTGTCTGTTCATATCCTTTGCCCACTTTTTGCTGGGTTTTTTTTTTTTTCCTTCTAAAATTAAGTTCCTTGTAGATTCTGGATATTAGACCTTTGTCAGATGGATAGATTGCAAAAATTTTCTCCCATTCTGTAGGTTGTCTGTTCACTCTGATGAGAGTTTCTTTTGCTGTGCAGACACATTTTAGTTTAATTAGATCCCATTTGTCAATTTTGGCTTTTGTTGCAATTGCTTTGCTGTTTTAGTCATGAAGTCTTTGTCCATGCCTCTGTCCTGAGTGGTATTGCCTAGGTTTTCTTCTAGGGCTTTTATGGTTTTAGGTTTTATGTTTAAGTCTTTAAGCCATCTTGAGTTAATTTTTGTGTAAGGTGTAACGAAGGAGTCCAGTTTGTTTTCTGCATATGGCTAGCCAGTTTTACCGGCACCGTTTATTAAATATGGAATCCTTTCTCCATTGCTTGTTTTTGTCAGGTTTGTCAAAGATCAGATGGTCGTAGATGTGTGGCATTATTTCTGAGGCCTCTGTTCTGTTCCATTGGTCTATACATCTGTTGTGGTACCAGTACCATGTTGTTTTAGATACTGTAGCCTTGTAGTATAGTTTGAAGTCAGGTAGTGTGATGCCTCCAGCTTTATTCTTTTTGCTTAGAATTGTCTTGGCTATATGGGCTCTTTATTGGGTCCATGTGAAATTTAAAGTAGTTTTTTCTAATTCTGTGAAGAAAGTCAATGGCAGCTTGAAGGGAATAGCATTGAACCTATGAATTACTTTGAACAGTATGGCCATTTTCATGATATTGATTTTTCCCATCCATGAGCATGGAATGTTTTTCTATTTGTGTCCTCTCTTATTTCCTTGGGCAGTGGTTTGTAGTTCTCCTTGAAGAGTTCCTTCACATCCCTTATAAGTTGTATTCCTAGGTATGTTATTCTCTTTGTAGCAATTGTGAATGAGAGTTCAAACTTATGAAAAAAAGTTCATCATCACTGGTCATTAGAGAAATGGAAATCAAAACCACAGTAAGATGCCATCTCACGCCAGTTAAAATGGCAATCATTAGAAAGTCAGGAAACAACAGATGCTGGTGAGAATGTGGAGAAATAGGAATGCTTTTAAGCTGTTGGTGGGAGTGTGAATTAGTTCAACCATTGTGGAAGACAGTGTGGCAATTCCTCAAGGATCTAGAAACAGAAATACCATTTGACCCAGCAATCCCATTACTGGGCATATATCCAAGGGATTATAAATCATTCTACTATAAAGACGTATGCATGTGTATGTTTATTGCAGCACTATTTACAATAGCAAAGACTTGGAACCAACCCAAATGTTCATCAATGATAGACTGGATAAAGAAAATGTGGCACATATACCATGGAATACTATGCAGCCATAAAAAGGAATGAGTTCATGTCCTTTACGGGGACATGGATGAAGCTGGAAACCATCATTCTCAGCAAACTAACACAAGAACAGAAAACCAAACACCACATGTTCTTACTCGTAAGTGGGAGTTGAGCAATGAGAACACACGGACACAGGCGGCGGGGGGGAACATCACACACCAGGGCCTGTCAGGCAGTGGGGGGCAAGAGGAGGGAGATCATTAGGACAAATACCTAATGCATGCAGGGCTTAAAACCCAGATGATGGGTTGATGGGTGCAGCAAATGACCATTGCACATGTATACCTATGTAACAAACCTGCACATTCTGTACATGTATCCCAGAACTTAAAGTATAATAAAAATAAAACTTAAAAAATAATAATAAGGGAATATTATGAATGATATGGTTTGGCTCTGTGTCCCTACCCAAATCTCATGTTGAATTGTAGTTCATTGTTGTGGGAGGGACCTGGTGGAAGGTGACTGGATCATGAGAGCAGATTTTCCCCATTCTTCATGAATGGTGGTTTTCATGATGGTGAGTTCTCATGAGATACGATGTGTTGAAAGTGTGTGGCACTTCCCCACCTCGCGCATGTTCTCTCTCCTGCTCCACCTTGTAAGACATACTTGCTTCCCCTTAGCCTTCTGCCATCAGTGTAAGTTTCCTGAGGCCTCCTAGCCATGCTTCCTGTATAGCCTCTGGAACTTTGAGTCAATTAAACCTCTTTTCTTCATAAATTACCCATTCACAGGTAGTTACTTATAGCAATGTGAGAACGGACTAATACAATGAACCAGTGTGTGCCAATGGATTCAACTAGATAACACCAATAAGTTCCTTAAAAGATTTAAATTACCAAAATCAAATCATAAAAAAATTAAAAATCAGAAAAAGCGTGTATCTATTAAAGAAATTAAATTCATTATTAAAAAGAATCCAATAAAAATCTCTAGGTCCAAATGGCCTAACTGATTAATTCAAATACTTCAGGAGTAAATAATAGCAATTCTACACAAACTCTTAAGAAGATAGAGAAGAAAACACTTGCCAACTTATTTCATGATGTCAGCACTATTCTGATGCCAAAGCCAGACAAAAATTTTACAAGGACAATGTAGAACAATAACCCTCATGGCACAGATTTTTAAAAACTCCTTAACAAAAGAGTGTCATATTAAATCTAGCAGTACCTATTAATAAAATACCTCCTGACCAAATGGAGCTTATCCCTGGAACGCAACACTGAAGGACGGTTTAGCATCTGAAAATCAATCAATATAGTTCAGCACATTAACAGAATAAAGGAGAAAACCCATATGAAAACTATAAAACAACAAGGCTTATGAAAGAAAACATAGTTAAAAATTTTTGCAAGCTTGGGCTAAGCAAATTTTCTTGAATAGGATATTAAAAACAAAAACAAATTGATAAATTATATTTCATCACATTTAAAACTTCTATCTTTGATGGACACAAGAAAATGAAAAGGCAAGCCACAAATTGAGAGAAAAAATATTTGCAATGTATGTATCTAACAAAGGAACTGTATGCAGAATACATCATTTCACAAAAGATGGTATAGCAATAGACAATAAGTATGTAAAAGAGGCTCAACATCATTAGCCATCATGGAGATGCAAACTAAACCTATGATGACACACTACTACCTATCTATTAGATTGGCTAAAAATAAAAAAGGCTGACAGTATCAATTTTTAACAAGAATGTGAGCAACTAGATTTCTCATGCATTGATGGTGAGGATGTAAACTTGTAAAATCACTTTGGAAACCAGACTGGCAGATTCTTATAAGTAAAACACACAATTGCCATGTAGACTAGCAATTCCAGCCATAGATATCTGTCCCAAAGAAATAAAAATATATGTTCATGTAAAGATTGCACGTGAATGTTCATAGCCGCTTTATTCATAATAGCCCCAAACTGGAAACAGCCCAAGTGTCCATCAACTAGTGAATGGATCAACAAATTGCAGTAGGTCTATATAATAGAATACTAATCAGTGAGAAGGAGGGGCAAACTACTGATACGCTCAACAACTTGGATAAATCTCAAAACCACAATGCTCAAAGAAGCCAGACACAAAAAAGTACATATTGTCTGGTTTCATTTACATGAACTCTAGGAATGACAAATGTAATCTATAATCACAGAAAGTACATTATTGGTATGGGAGGCTCACTTCAAAGAGGCAGAAGAGAATTTCTGGGGGTGTGGAAATATTCTGTACTTTGATTGTGGTTATACTTTCACCACTGTACACTTGATTGTATTAAATTATACCTGAATGTTTTTACTATCACCTGGTATGGTGATAAACCTTACAATTTTATCTCTAAACCTGATCTCTCTTTCTCTAATAAAACATAAACCATATTTCAATTCTGTAAAATTATAATACAGAGTTTTCTGGAAAACTGAACCAAAAAAATGATAGTTGAATGAAGTTGACTTAAATTATAAGTGAATCATAACTGATACTAGGTATAGCAACACATGTTCTCTTATAGACTCCTGCTAAGTGCATACATTGGCAGAGTACTTTCGAAAAGCAAGTCATCAATAGGGATTTTAATCATTCACTTAAGTAATTCTACATTTAGAAATCTATTCTGAAATAAGAGTAATTTTTCATGTGAATAGAAGTTTACAGCCTGCTACTTCATTATAATAAAAAAAAAAAAAGGAAAAGACAAACCCTACATAACAGACAACAGCGAATGGTTAAGAAATTTATGAACGAGGCATGAGAGGGACTATTTTAGAGCTACATAAAATGATATTTCTAAAGGTTTTTTAATAATATGATAAAATATGTATGTCAAAATATTAAATGAAGAGAACTAAAGAAAAATCATGCCTAGTGTAATATCTTAATCCCACAAAATGTAAATTATAAAAGAGGCTAGAAAACATAACAATCATTACTTCTGGATGCTGATGTAACTTTTTCTTTATTCTTTTCTATATTTTCCAAATAGTTTGTAATTTATGAAAATTATGGTTATAATAAAAATATGCATTACAAAATAGCTAACAGTAAATATGCAAATATACCATTTAACTTTTAAATACTCATTTTGAGTCCTGGTTTTATAATTCAAAATGGTTAATTTATCATGGTGAAAGTTCTGTCTATAAAAGGAGCCCAAGGAAATCATACACGATTTTCCTTAGGAATTTTCAAGTAAAACAAATCACTCAACAGTGCAAACCAACAACATTAGGTGGCATGAGTGCACCAGATGCTAAGCCACAAAGCATAACACTTGCCTGAAAAGAGCTTTGAGATTTTCCGGTAATTCGGTTCGACCAGCATAACCCGGATTCATAGTAATAAATATTCCAACTGATGGCTTCAGTGTGATAGCTTCCCCAAGAAATACAAATCTACCATAAAAAGAATGTTGATGAAATTAAATGTGTTCATTGAATATGAATGCACATTGACAAATGCAAACCACTGCAAAATGCAAATTATTAGGAAGCTGTTTATTCTGTGTAATTTTCTTTAAAATTCATAAGCATACATATTTTGAATATGTTTTGAAGCACATTTATTAAAAGTACCCTCCCTTTTCCTAGAAGAACTATAAAAATGGGAAGTATTCTTTTTTATTTTAGCATAGCCTTAGTACCCTAGAATATAAAAATAAAGACTTGACTATTTTAACATTTAATGGAAGGAGGTGATGGCATTTTTACCTTCAACATGGGCTGCAATTCCTTGAATGGGATGCTGCATAGACAGAGAATGCCCATACTAAGAGGAGAAAGGGACGCCCTGTTCAGTCTTAAATTTTGTCTATTTCTTCAACTTCTCTCTCTTCGTCTTTCCCTCCATACCTTCCATTGACTCAAGAAAAATCTATTAAATATCACTGAGAGGTACAATAGCTCTGGAGCCAGACTGTGAGTATTCAGATACCAGCCATATCCCTTTAGGCAAGTTAATTATCCTATGTTCCAATTCCCTCATCTAGTAAAAATAATAATCATATTACCGACCTTATTGGATTATGCAAGGATTTAAAAGGGATTATAAACATAAATGGGTAAAAGTATAATGCCTAGAACATGGAAAATACTCAAGAGATGTTAGCTATGACTAATGCTATTACTGTCACTTAAAGGCATTGGAGAAACAGTGAAAGATTTGCATTGGAAAAATAGTGAAAGATTTTCAGAAAGATTTGTGAGGACCCAAGTGGGTTGTTGCTGGCCAGGGCAATGAATGCTAATGTGCTATGGGAGCCATATTGAGAGATAGGTAGAAGGAAACTTTCAAATGAGGGTAAACAAGACAAAATATAAGGCTGATCTCTTGCACTGCTGAGAGGGGAGGGCTGAAGCAGTTAAGGAGCTGGGTCTGCATCATGAAAGAGAAAAGATAGAAAGAAACCACAGTGTTTAGGACTAAGGGTGCTTTAGATGCTAGGTAATTAGGAGCAGGTGGATTTTGTATAGTCAAGATAAAAATGGAGAAAACTTCATTTCCCAGAATGTCAGGCTAGGGAAGGCAGGCAGGCTGGCAGGGCCGCTCACACACACAGAGGTGGCTCTTGCCACAGAATAACTGCCTCCTCTCCCATTGTACACAAGAGGAACAGTAAGCAACAGTCAAAGGTGCGGACCTCCAGAGGGTAGAGCTGGCAAGGCACTAGAAGGCTCTGTAATTGAGGCATGGTCCCATCTCTTAAATCTTCATGTTAAAGAGAATTTAATAAGCTCATGAAATCAAGAAGGAGCAGAGCTGTCTGCATATGGGCTAAAATAAGATGAAGAGAGAAGACCCACAGACACTCAGACAAGAGGAGACTACCAAGGAGTATTCTTGGCAATTTTCAGAAATCAGTACATGGATCAGTTACATAAATCTCCATAAGAAAGGATGGCCTCAAATGACATCTGGGTTACAGCAAATAAAAAGATTTTGACTAAAAGCTAGATAAAATATAGGTGGAGATCTAAGAAGAAATAACTGAGCTTCTCTATCATGGCCTTAGGGATGGGGCAGGTCAGGAAACAGACACCTGAACACATAAAACTGGGGCCCAAGGCCCACGTGGCAGAAGGACTGAGTGAGAGATTTTCTAGAATGTAGAAATATCCAGATGTATCTACTGATAACCTGGAAACTTCCACAACAGGCACACAGTCCAAGAGGCTAGATAATCCTTGGGAGACTGAAAATGTTCCTATGGACAAGCTAGCCAGCTGAGAAAAATATTCTAAAAACTAAGAGGGAACAGGTAGGCCAGATAAATAAGATTGCCTTTGTTGATAAAAATGTTACAAAGAGAACCAGAATTGTGCTGTATACTATACTAATTTATTTCTCAAATTAAGCCATCAAATGTAAATGCCAGTTGTGTTTTGCTTTTTGGAGTGTGGCATCATGTTGAGAAGCATTTAGATTTTGAATACAATTTGAAAGGTCTCGGCCCAAGTTATTGGAAGAACATGAAGGTATAACCTATTGGGATGAGACAACTAGCAAAGAAGGAGTTGGTGGAAGGACTAAGATTTTGATTTTGGATATATTAAATACGAGAAGCCTGGGAGACCTCCAGTAGAGTCTTGTGATGCCCCAGGCAGTTGTTTAGGTCAGTCCAGAGATGAGGAAAGAGGAGGCCTGGGCATCTGGTAGTCAGCAGCATAGACAGAGTTTTTTTAAAGCCCTGGGACTAGTTGAAATCAACAAGGGGAGAAAATACAGGGAAAGTAAATCCAAAGACCGGTGCCTGTGATGCCTAACATGAATTGGCCAGGAAATAATAACAATAAAGCATAACAGCAAACACGGATATGGTGCTTACTATGTGGTAGGCATTTTTCCAGGTACTTTGCATTTAATCATCACAGTAGTCTATAAGGCAGGTACTCTTCTTTGCCCCATTTCATAGATGAGAAGAAACCAGCAATGAAGGAGCTGCGAGGGGAGAGAGATGTAGGAGAGGTGTTGTCCTCAACCCACGTGAAGAAAGTGTATCAAGCAGTGGAGAATAACCAGCTGCATCAGATGCTGCCAGAGGTCAAGAAAGATGAGGACTGAGAATGAATCAATGGAATGAGCATCTTAGAAGTCTTTTGGGTTTTTTGGAGAAAGGATCTTGCTCTGTCTCCCAGGCTGGAGCACGGTGGCACGAACACAACTCACTGCAGCCTTGACCTCCTGGGCTCAAGCAATCCTCTTGCCTCAGCCTCAAAAACAACTGGGACTACAGGCACATGCCACCATGCCTGGCTAATTTTTAAACTTTATTTATTTTGTAGACACCAGGTCTCGCTATATTGCCCAGGCTGATGTTGAACTTCTGGGCTCAAACAATCCTCTCGCCTCAAACTCCCAAAGTGCTGGGATTACAAGCGTGAGTCACTGTGTCTGGCCAATCCTAGAAGTTGTTTGTTTTTTAAGTGATTATTGTAATGTAATATACATGTGTTGTACTCAACACTTAGAAACCACTAATAAAAATGGGAGACTATTCAAAATAATTCCCCCAAATCGACCAGACTCTTCCTTTATCTATTTCATGAGACAGGGAGAGGCAGCAATAGACAGTGAAGGGGAGGTTACCTGCATTATTCCATGTTTTTCTATTTGTAACAAGAGATAGCCCACATGCCACTCACCTCTTTTTCCTGTTTCTGATGGCATCATGAATCATTTTCACTTGTACTGCCACCACTGACAGAACTTCCACAGAGATTCGGTTGAACTCATCAAAGCAGCCCCAAGCTCCTGTCTGCACCAATCCCTTATAGATATTTCCTATGGACTAAATGATAAAGTGAGGCACTCAGAATTTAACAGAAGGGGTTTTTACACTTTTATATTGAATAATTCCCAATCAGGAATAATGTTAGAGAATACAGTTTTACACATTATTTTATTACTAACTTACTTTGTAGTCCATTTGCTCTGAACAGTTGAATACATAAACCATCATGCCAAGGGCACGTCCTAGGTCTTTGGTGGTCTCTGTTTTCCCGGTACCAGCTGGGCCAGCAGGAGCCCCACTCATGGTTAGATGAAGTGATTGAGTTAAAGTAATATAACACCTTTAAGCAATAGAAAACACAAATATCACAGTCTAATATGAGATTTTTATAAAACATCAGATGCAATACATTAGAAAAAAAGTTTAAGAAGCTCTAGAATGTGATAGTAGCATAAAATACTGATATACTTCTGATTTGTTCATGGCAATAATGAATCAGAATATTTTCTATCACATTTATTTTTAGGCTAGCTGTCTAAAAATACTAGAAAAGAATGTATTTCTTTGTTTATTGATCTCATTTCCTAAGAGCTGTGTATTGAATACAGATAACACTTGATTTGTAATGCTATTAAATTTCTGATATTTCTAGGTAAAGATATTATTAATACGGCAGACATCTCCTCAAACTATTGTTTATAAAGGAAAAGTAGAAGTCTTAGATGATGAATGAATTAAACATTGGCTGAATTAAACTGCTAGTTAATACATTAAGAGATATGTAATTTCTATAAATACATAGTATACAAATAACATATACCTATTTCAATATACAAAGCAAATATAAAAGGGCAATTTACTGTATTTAAATATATTTTAGAAATTCCTTTGGAATGTGTTGCTACATGCACTTAGATTACCATAATACTTATTTTTGCAGCAAAGACTCAGAGGTTCTTAGAAAACCATGAAACAAGAATACCTAATAAAAGAAGACAAAACAAATAGCAAGGACATCAAATGGCTGTATTCTTTATTTGGTGTTTCCTCAGATTTATAAATTGTTTTTCTCTTAGTACAGAGAGCAGGTCTAGTGAAATGATATACACATGGAGGTCAGTAGACAAGACACTAATATCCCCTTTGCCAATCATCAGATGCTAATCTTAAATAAGTCTTTTGACATCAACACACCTCAGTTTTCTCCTCCATTAAATGAGGTTAATTGTAGGAATATATTCAGAAGGCCAAAGGTAAATGCCTTAAAAAATTGAAAGTACTATGCAAATAGAAGCGATTAATTATGAAAACAGAAAGTGTTTCTGCATTTTATATCCATTCCATGCTTAAGTGTATCTTACAATGAATGAGTGAAAAGGCTCCCAGACTAGGAATCAGTCTAGTCTACTGCTTTTTGTAGTAGAGATTTTCGCCTTGTAATTTTCTCCAGTGGTTCCAAGTTTTGGGTAGGCATATGGCTGCCAGTGTTTAGAGACTACAGTTCATGGCTTCCTTCCAGTCAGGAGTTGCCAAGTGACCAAACTCCAACCAATGGTATATGTGCAGAAATGATGAGTGCCATTCCTACAACACTTCCTTGGAGATACCTGACCTGGACCCTCTTTTTTCCCTTTTCACTGGCTAAAACACATGTGGAAACCATGTTTAGCATGTCAGCCACCTGCCAGCCTGTACTGCTGGCCCACTCACCTCTGGATTGTAAGACAACCGCTTCTGTGTTATTTCAGCCATTGTGTTTTGTTTGGAATATCTAACAGCAGCTTAACCGGCATCCTTCTAGCCAATACACAGTTGACTTAAGTCTCTGAACCCATCCACGTATTGAAGAAGGAGACACTATCTCCCCCGCCTACCTCACAAAGGGATGGTCAGCATCAAATGAAATATAATGGAAGAATTTGAAGGGCATCATTTTGTTAATGTAAACAATTAGTAAATAATTCAAAGAACGAAATGGAAATGGAAACATTTTATCCAACATAATTCACACTATCAAAATGAACATTCATCTTCCTTTCAGCTCCCAAAAAACCCACATAGTGATTCTTCTCATTTCAAAGTTAATAAACTATCAGGCCTCACGTAACAATAAACTTTAAAATGCCTCTTCCCTTTTTCTCCTATACCCTGGGCCTCCCTTTCCTCCCTCTCTATTGACAATGGCATGAATATAGTAGACTCTTCACATTTGCAGTTTTGACTATTCTCAAGTGACTTCGTCAAGCTACAATTTTAATCCCTCTCACTGAAAGCAATGCATAAATTAACTAATGAGGACAGTGAATGCTGACTTTTAATCAGAGACAAGTTAGAAGAACTGAATTAGACATAATTATAGAAACTATACAATACACAAATGTTGCGATTATGAGCAGATTAATATGGGCAAGAACGATCACAAATGTTGTGGGAGAATCCTACCAGCCTCTCAGGACTATCATAGCAAACCAGCTTTACAGACTTACATTTGAAACTGTCTACACTTCGGTGATAGTGGATAATTGGGCATGCTGCTATGACCTTGAGGTGTGATTTCTGCTTCATGAATGCCATAGATTAAATGTGCTGTCTCCCATCAAATGGGTCAGCAGAGATTGGAATACTAACAAAGAAATTCCTGTCAATGTGACATTTTCTTATCTCTGCAATATTCTGACTAGGTATGTCTTTACTCGGAGTCAAGTGGAAATGAACTATTAATAGTAACCTCTTGCCCCCTTGAAATACCTGAGCCACACTGGCTTTCTTTCTATCCCTGGAACTGGCCAAGTGTCTTCCCACCTTGGAAACTTTGTCCTTGCTGTTGCCTGTAACTTTCTGCCCCAGGATCTCTGCATAACTGATTCGTCATCGTTTAGGTCCCAGCTCAAGCTCTCCACAATAGTAGGCTCTCCCTTCAAGACAATTTTAAACACATCAATCTTTTTTTTATTTTTGTCATAGCATATATCACAGCCTAAAATAATTATATTAATTTATTTATTGTTTCTCTTTATCCCCACTTACTAGAAAGTAATCTCTTGTGACAGCAGGAACCCTGTCTGTTCAACAGTGGAATAGTACTTAGCAGAGTACTTCAGAAGTATTTGTTGAATCATTTAATGAATGCTATGTTCTTCACCTTCCCTTCCTTTCACTGTATGCAATTCCTCAAATATGAATTTGAACACAGGCAATTCCTAGTTATTTTTACACTTTCAATAAAGGAATCCTGTGGGGGTGGTGGGAGGTGGTGATAGATCCTGATACCAGAATGTTAGTTGTAGATAACTGGGCAGAATCAAAAATGCTTCCTTGAGCCATATTAATCCACTCATGATTTCATCATTTGTGCATTGTATAGCTTCTGTAATTCTGTTTCTCTAATTTAATTCTCTTCACCTTTTCCTAATTAAAGTCACCGTTCCCTATCTTACAGTATTTATTAATTTACATACCACTTTCACATAGTTCATTGTTCATCGTTTCCTCTCATTCCTTCCTTTTCGTTCTCACACATCTCTGCTGATGCTAGGGGACTTTTTTGGGTTGGTTTTTCCCATCTGGACGGAAACTTAGAATTGTTACCTGTCAGTTAGAGGAGTGAACACTAGTCGAGGACTGTTTCCTAAGTATTCATAGAAGTACTGGAACTGGGCGTCACAAATATTAACAAAGCAGTGTTTCTGGGTATCCTCCCATCGGTGACGAAGTTGAGACAGCCATGTAAAAGCTTGGGGACTGACAACCTAAAGGCATTGCATAATCATCACACGCAGGACACTGGTAGTTTGGGGGCAACAAATTATTAATCTAATCAACCCTACTGGTTCACATTTTATTTCTAAAATTCTCATAAATAGGAAATCTCTTGCATGCTATTGCAAATTATAATTGCATATACATGGTTAAATATTTCATCAGAAATATGCGTGTAATAAGTCTTCATTTTAAACTGGTTTTTATGTAAAACAATATGAATTTCTTCAAGCAATGCTTTTTCCCCTTTTATGAATCACCCCAGGGGATTAGATAAATCTTGTAACTTTATACTTATATCACTGAAGTCAGATGGAAAAATATACTATCTATATTTAAATGACACATAATCCATAATTTCTGCATCGCAGAGGCATAAATAAACTACACTTTCAACCAAGTTCATTCTAAAACCGATCTGCTTTTAGTACAGAGATTTTCTGCTTTGTTTTTAATCACATCAAATAACAGTATTTTTCATTGCTATTCTTTCCCATCTACTCAATCCTAACCATTCATCTTCCAGTTAAAAATCCCTGTCTCTTTCAAGATAAATGTGACCCTTGGATTGCTTGAGAATCAGTTGAACTTACCAAAATTACTGTATACTAATTTGTCTGATGACTACACAGGTTTCAGCATTGCATATTCATGTATATTAGATGGTTGGATATTAGACAAAGTATTTTTTACTACTAAATAAAGGACATATTTTAAATCAGAATTTATCCTACTTCAAATCATCAGACTTATATAATAGAATAAAACATATAAGAAGATACAAGGCCATATTAAAGGAGTAGTTAGATATCAACAGTTCATTATCAAAGGAGAACACATGGTAAGCGATGTTTTGCAAGGAAAAGTTTTGGACTAGCAATTAAAGAATATTGCTCACTAGTGGTCCTGAAGCTGGATCAAGGAATATTAATATATGTTTATGGTTTACATGAAAAGCATTTTCTCGCACTTTATAAAAATAATTAAAATTCACTTTGCTTTTAATAAATTGAGAAAAAAAAACCCGGAAAAAAACACGGAAACACTTCACAATACGTACAGGCATTCGAATTGTGAAAGGAATTGCCTTGTTTTAATACTACCAAACAAGTGTAACCCTGTAGACAAGCATACTCCTGACTTTTGTAAATAGGAATATATTTTGGAAAGAAGGATGAGAAAATTCTTTCACATTAAACACTGCCAACACTTAAAGACACACAGAATTTTTTTTTTTTTTTTTTGAGATGGAGTCTTGCTCTGTTGCCCAGGCTGAAGTGCAGTGGTGCCATTTTGGCTCACTGCAACCTCTGCCTCCTGGGTTCACGCCATTCTCCTGCCTCAGCCTCCCAAGTAGCTGGGATTACAGGCGCCCACCACTATGCTCGGCTAATTTTTTGTATTTTTATTAGAGATGGGGTTTCACCGTGTTAGCCAGGATGGTCTCGATCTCCTGACCTCCTGATCTGCTTGCCTTGGCCTCCCAAAGTGCTGGGATTACAGGCGTGAGCCACCGCGCCCAGCCGACTTTTTAAAGATATATAAAAGAAAGGTTATTGGTATACTAAAAGAATTAGAAAATAACTTCTTACAAGACAATAATTTAGTTGTTCAAGGAAGAGACAAAGGATTACCCAAGTGACAACCTAGAATTATGACCAACACCTCTCTCTTCAAGGGGGAATGTATCAAAGGCACACAGACATGGTTTAAATCACATACACATAATCTTACTGCTATTGGCTGTGTAAGTCACAGGGTTGAGGCTCACAGGCCAGTGACCAAGATGGTCACACACAGAGAGATGAACACAGTGATTTCTTACGGTTCTTCCATTGTGATAAAATTTTTTTGATGATCTGATGTTCCTAACTTGGCAAAACCTTTTGGGATATCACTTGGAATAAGTCTCATCAGGATAATATATTGGCTAACCCAAATCAAATGCACCCAAGATAAACACAACTTTTCAGGACTAATTAAAACATACAAGCTTTCAAAAAACAATGACTTTCTTGGAACTACTCTGGCAATAAACACCACTTTCAGGAAACAATAACGAATACATAAAATTTCTACAAACAACTTGCCTTCTGAGAAATAAGTTTTGCCACCACGTCTCTGGCATGGACATCTATGGTACAAATAGTCATGATCTTCTGTCTGTCTCCAGGTGGAAGTTCTCCCAGCAAAAGTGTAATCAGTGTATTCAGCTGAGAAATCTAGAAGGAATCATTTTTTAAAAAGGGGGGAAGGCTTACAAATACAGAATTTAAGAGCCCCAAATTCTTCATATTTGTAAAGACTGATTTAGTTTGCAAAACTATTTCTTTCTTTCTTTTTTTTTTTTTTTTTTTTTTTTTTTTTGAGATGGAGTCTCACTCTGTCACCCAGGCTGGAGTGCAGTGGCATGATCTCGGCTCACTGCAACCTCTGCGTCCTGGGTTCAAGCAATTCTTCTGCCTCAGCCTCCCTAGTAGTTGGGATTACAGGTGCCCGCCACCACGCCCAGCTAATTTTTATATTTTTTGTAGGGATAGGATTTCACCGTTTTGGTCAGGCTAGTCTCAAACTCCTGACCTCGAGTGATCTGCCTACCTCGGCCTCCCAAAATGCTGGGATTACAGGCATGAGCCAGCACGCCTGGCCACAAAACAATTTCAAATGTGTTACCCCAGCTGGTCCTCAAAGAACCTTGGTGTAGAAATGACAATATTATTACCCCCTCACACAGATGAAGGACAAGAGAACCTGTGAGTAATGACAAAGCCAGGGCAGACACAGGGTTTCCTGGCTGCACTGAACTGACCCTCTACCCTAATGATAGCCTGGTCCATAACACTGTTGGAAAGGAAATGACTAACTTTCAAAAAAGCATAGTAAGAGCTAAATGACAAATTATATTTTTCTTTAGAAAAGCATTCACCTAACAATTTGTGTTTGCTTTGGTTTTTAAAAATACAAGATAGTGATAACTACTGAAAAAATATCTAAAATTAAGAGATGAAGAATATCCTCCTTTATTCTTATTCTTGTTTAGGTCCGTCGAACTTGTAGATAAATATTTTTCAAACTGCTGGTCTTTTTTCATAGAATGGAAAGGAATAAAATGGAATGCCATGAATGACAATTCATTGAAGTGAATGGAATAGAAAATACGGCATTACAGGTAGTAAGAGAATGTATTGTTTCATGCTGTTTTATTTCTGTTTTGACTACCTACATAAACATGTGAACTTGGATCTAATAGAAAATATTTCTTATGGTGAATTGTGGTCAGAGAGGTTTGAAAGATGCTGTCTTAGGTGGTCATTTTGTTAGTATGGTTATTTACACAAAAAGATTTCTGCCTTACTCAAGCCTTATTTACAAAAACAATATTTCTGCCTTATTCCAGGTATCATACTGTGAAACAATACCATCTCCTTTTCTCTTCAGCTCTGCAAAAGGACAGTCAATGACAAACTGCTAGCACCTGAGAAAGCTGGCGGTAAGTGAATATGACAGATCACCAGAGACTCAAACCTTTGTAGCCTACTGTCAAAATACAGGTTCACTACTGTACTATTATCACGCCCTGGAAAATGCAAAATCCTGCAAACTTCCCTGAGATTGCCGTGCAGCTGGAGGCTAGAGAAAGTCATACAGCTGGAATAAGAAGGGAGAAGAAAGGCAGGAAGAGATAACCGTAACATGTGCAATTTCCATGAAATAAGAACACACAAGGTTCCAGGCACTGACTAAGCACATTGCTGATCTCATTGCACTTAATCTTAAGATAATCTGTTATCCGAACTTTGCAGATGAGAAAATTGAGTCAAAGCCCTATTAACCACATTTGCCAATCCAGGGAGGGGAAATTCAAATCCCAACAGTCTGACTTCAGATTCATCACATAGACCCTCTCCAGCCTCCACAAGACCTACCCATCCCTTCAGGTCTGAGAAACTGTAGCTGTGCAAGAAGCATTCAGGACAGACTTAAAGTCAAACACAAAGGAAAGCTGGCTTAAAGAAATAAAAATACTAATATATATCCCCCAGATATTCAAGATACACGACAGCTTTCTAAGCATTTGCCCTATTTCCCCACCCCCTGGGCTTTATTGACATATGATTGAAAAACAAAAATTATATATGTTTAAGGTATACAATGTGATATTTTGATGTAGGTATACATTGTGAAACTATTACCCCAACCAAGCTAATTGATATATCCATCAGCTCACATATCTTTTAAGTGAGAATACTTGATATTTACTCTCTTAGCAAATTTCAAGTATACACTACATTATTATTAAGTATAGTTGCCATATGTTAAATTAGGTCTCTAGAACTTATTCATGCTATAACTGAAACTTTGTACCCTTTGACCAATATCTTCTGTTTTCCCCCATCCCTATCCTCCAGTAACCACCATTCTACTGTTACTATGTGTTAGACTTTTTTTTTAATCCACTTATAAGTGAGATTATGCAGTATTTGTGTTTCTGTGTTTAGCTTATTTCACATAGAATAATGCCCTTCAGATTCATCCAGGTTGTCACAAATGGTAGGATTCCTTCTTTGTAAAGGCTAAATCATATTCCTCTGTGTGTGTGTCCATGGGCGTGAGTGTCTACACATTTCCTTTATCCATCTATCAATGAATACTTGGGTTTTTTCCACATCTTGGCGATTGTGAATAAAGCTGCAATGAACATGGGAGTGTACATATCTTGTCAAGATAGTGATTTTATTTCCTTTACCTATATACCCAGAAGTGAGATTGTTGGATCATTTGGTAGTTCTATTTTTAATATTTTGAGGAATGTTCATAATGTTTTCCATAACGGCTATACTACTTCCTACCAACCACCAAGGAGGTCAAAGATCCGTACACTGAAAACTACAAAACTCCAGGGAAAAAAATTAAAGACACAAATAAATGGAATGATCTCATGCCCTTGGATTAGAAGAATTTATATTTGTTAAAATCTCTGTACTGCCCAGAGTTCTCTGTAGACTTAATGCAACTGCATCAAGATTTTAATGCCATTTTTTTTTTTGCAGATGTAGAAAAAACAATCTTAAAATTTGTATGGAATCACCAAGGACCCCAAATAGCCAAAGCAATCTTAACCAAGAAAAACAAAGCCGGAGGCATCACATCTCCTGATTTCAAATTATATTACAAAGCTATAGTAATCAAAACAGCATGGTACTGGCATACAAAAAGGCACATAGACCAATGGAACAGAATAGAGAGTTAAAAAATAAATTTTTCAACTGATTTTCAGCATAGGCACCAAAAACAGTGAAGAAAGGATAGAAGACTCTTACATAAATGGTGTTGGAAAAAACTGGACATCACATGCAAAAGAATGAAATTGGACCCTTACACTATACACACAAAAAAAAACTCAAAATGAATCAAAGACTTAAAGATAAGACCTGAAACTGTAAAATTCCTTAAAAAAAAGTGGGAAAAGCTTCATGACTTTGGTCTTGACAATGATTTTTTGGACTTGAAACCAAAAGCATAGACAACAAAATAAAAAATAAACAAGTGAACTATATCGAACTAAAAAGTTTCTGTACATCAACAGAAAAAAATCAACAAAATGAAAAAGTAGCCTATGGAATGGAAGAAAATATTTACAAACAATATATCTGATAAGGAATTAATATCTAAAATATATAAGGAACTCATACAACTCAATGTCAACAAATAGCCTGATTAGCAATGGGCAAAGGACCAGAATAGATATTTTCCCAAAGAAAACATACAAACGATCAGCACGGGAGTTTTGACCTGCTCCGTTTCCGACCTGGGCTGGTTCACCCCTCCTTAGGCAACCTGGTGGTCCCCCGCTCCCGGGAGGTCACCATATTGATGCCGAACTTAGTGCGGACACCCGATCGGCATAGCGCACTACAGCTCAGAACTCCTGGGCTCAAGAGATCCTCCCACCTCAGCCTCCCGAGTAGCTGGGACTACAGGCACGCGCCACCGCATTGGGAGATATACCTAATATTGGGAGATATACCTAATGCTAGATGACGAGTTGGTGGGTGCAGCGCACCAGCATGGCACATGTATACATATGTAACTTACCTGCACATTGCGCACATGTACCATAAAACCTAAAGTATAATAATAATAATAATTAAAAAAAAGAAAATTAAAACCAATTTGTATGTTCCTTTTCTCTATTTTCTCTTTTTTTTCTTCATGATCAATGTGTAATTTAAAAGAAAATCTCTCCATCCATTAAAAAAATGTTTTCACCACTTCAAAAAAAAAAAAAAAGAAAACATACAAATGGCTAACCAGTATATGAAAAGATGCTCAAAATCACTAATCATTAGAGAAATCAAAACCACAATGAGCTATCACCTCACACCCATTACAGTGGCTATAATAAAAAAGTCAAAAGATCTTGTTGGCAACGATGTGCCTTAACCTACTACAAGAGTGACATCAAAGATCACTGATCACAGGCTGGCCGTGATGGCTCATGCCTGTAATCCCTGTACTTTGGGAGGCCGAGGCAGGTGGATCACTTGAGGTCAGGAGTTCAAGACCAGCCTGGCCAATAGGGTGAAACCCCATCTCAACTAAAAATACAAAAAATAGCAGCCAGGCATAGTGATGTGTACCTGTAATCCCAGCTACACAGGAGGCTGAGGCAGGAGAATTGCTTGAATCTGGGAGGTATAAGCTGCAGTGAGCTGAGATCACACCACTGCACTCCAGCCTGGGTGACGGAGTGAGATTCTGTCTCAAAAAATTAAAAAAGATTACTGATCACAGATCACTATGAAAGATACAATAATAAAAAAATTAAATATTCCAAGAATTACGAAAATGTGACACAAAGACACAAAGCAAGCTCATGTTGTTTGAATGATGATGTCAATGCCCAGCATAGATAGGGTTGCCACGAATCTTTAATTTGTTAAAAAAAAAAAAAAAAAAAAGGCAGTACCTGCAAAGCACAGTAAAGCAAATCACAGTAAAATGAGATACACCTGTACTTTTAATACATTGCATCTTTAAAAAGCAGTTAAATGTTTAAAAAGCAGATGTGATTATTGTTTTATGTCTAATATGTTCACTGCTCATCATCCCCTAGATTTTATGTTCCACAAAGGCAAGGACGGCATCCATCTTATTCGGTGCCTTATCCCAGAGCCACTGAAGAACTGTCAGAGTGTGGGTGCTCAATGGGTATCTGCTGAATAGATGAATTGATGTACAATAACAACCCATACCTACTGAAGTTTCTAAGGAAAATTAATATAATACACTTTAGTGAGAAAAGAAATATTTAGGCCTTGGATATTTTCTCATCTGGGTCAAGATATCCGGTCTTCGCAGTATCCAATCTTATACCACTACCAGTATTTGGTTTAAAATAAAGTTGATTGTAACAACAGTAATAATATCATATACCTTATAAGAACATTTATAATTGTAAGTGCATTCACATGCATTGTCTTGTCTGAGCCTCCCAACAACCTGTGATTTCTGCATTATTGATTCATTTTTCACAGAAGTACAGTCAAATGGAAGATGATTAAAAACACAGCTTGTCAACATAATCTGCACAGCATCATATGTTGGGGATCTTATACTGTGTACCAAGATTAAACCTTCTCTGATGATACTCTTTTGTAAGTAATAAAATTCTGTACCCACAGTTATGTAATGTAGTTATAAAATGTCTATTATTTGGGCAGTGGCAAGAGGTAGCAATCATTATGGTCAGTACTGTACTTGTATATAAGTTTATGGTCTGTGACACAGAAAACACTCCTTAGCCGCTTTAAGAAAATATATCCTATCATGCAATCAGTACATATTCTTGCCACTGATCACAATAGTGTTACATGATGTTCTACTGGATCAAGGATGTCTGGCTCAAGTCTACCTATGCCCCTTTGAAACTCAAGTGGCTATTTTCCTGGTATATCTTGGCTTCATTAGAGTGCAAGTACAGCATGTATCTTGAACTAGAAATAAGCCCAACTTAGAGTAAAATCCAAACTTTTGTTCCTGGAGCACAAAGTCTTCCATGACCTCACACCACTCCCTTCCTGTCTCACTTCACTAACCATGCTGGCCTTCTCTTTGTTCTCCTATCACAGCTGCTTTAAGGCCATAGCAACCATTTCATGTGCCTGGAGTCATCTTCCCTCTAATCCTTGTATGACTGGCTTCCTCTCATCATTCAAAGCTGTAGTTCAAATTTATCTCCTCAAATTGGCCTTCCCTGGCCATTCTATTTACTATTACCCCCTATCTATTTATTCTAAATGTTTCTATTTTATTATCTTTGTGGAACTTATGAGTATCCTATCAATCATGTATTTCTTTGTCTCCTCCACCCTAAACTCTAAAGGAGCAAGGCCCACATCTGTCTTATTCTGTGCTGTGTTCTCATGCTTAGCATAGCGGCCAGCATAAAGCATGTGTCCAAATCAACACTCGCTGTATGAACTGATGAAGGAAGAAATGAACAAACAAACGACAGCAACAATACACACCAAAACAATAGTTTTTTGCTCTCTCATTCACTCATTCATACAAGATGACAAATGTGGTTCTTGTTTCCAGACCTTACAGGACAACAAGGAATGCAGATAAATAATTAAAATTGTTTTGCTAGGGCAAGTAGAAAGTACGCTGACAGCACACAGAAATAGGGCCTTGCCTGATCTAGGGATTAGAAAGGCACTTTAGAGGAATGTATACTAAGACCTAAAGAATGAGCAGGATTTAGGTTGAGAAGAATTTAGGGGTTGGCCAGCAGAGAGGCAGTCGTTAAGCCACAGGAAGCAGCCTGTGTAAAGGCCCTGAATGGATCCGGTGGCTCTGTGGGAAAACTGAAAGAGGTCACCCATGGCAGGAGTGGGCGGCAGAGGAAGGAGGGGTGTGTAAGGATGCTGCAGAGAAAGGCAGGTGCCCAAGCATGCAGGGCTTGCCCAGCTCAGTTGGGACAATGAGATGGTGCTGAAAGGTCTAGAAAGTGGGGTGATAATGAGATTTGTGTTATTAAATTATTTCTCTGGCTATACTGTAAAGAATGAATTGGAGGAAGGTAAGACCGGAAGAAAAGACCTGTGAGGAGGATGCTACAGTCATTTAGATGAAAGAGAGTGGCTTGGTCTAGGACATTATCAAAGCAGTTGGAGAAGGCAGTGAGACTAGGGATCTTCAGAACAGTGAGAGAATTGGTGGTTGACTGGCTATTGAGCAAAAGAAGAATCAAGCGGGCTTCTAGTGTGAGCAACTAGTGAAGAATGTTAGGTTTTTTGGTTTTTTTTTTTCTGCAGTTGGGTACGTTGGGAGGTTTGAGAAGTTTGAGAAGAGCGAATGTGCATTGGATCTTTTAGACTGGGTGTGCGCGTAAGACTTCAGTGAAAAATCCCTATCTGCTTCTGGCTGTGCTTCAGGAGAGAGATGTAGGCTGAAGCAAAGGAAACTCCCCATCAAGCTACCAATGACTTTCTTCACAGAATTGGAAAAAACTACTTTAAAGTTCATATGGAACCAAAAAAAAGCCCACATTGCCAAGTCAATCCTAAGCCAAAAGAGCAAAGCTGGAGGCATCACGCTACTTGACTTCAAACTATACTACAAGGCTACAGTAACCAAAACAGCATGGTACTGGTACCAAAACAGAGATATAGATCAATGGAAGACAATAGAGCCCTCAGAAATAACGCCGCATATCTACAACTATCGGATCTTTGATAAACCTGAGAAAAACAAGCAATGGGGAAAGGATTCCCTATTTAATAAATGGTGCTGGGAAAACTGGCTAGCCATATGTAGAAAGCTGAAACTGGATCCATTCCTTACACCTTATACAAAAATTAATTCAAGATGGATTAAAGACTTAAACGTTAGACCTAAAACCATAAAAACCCTAGAAGAAAACCTAGGCATTACCATTCAGGACATAGGCATGGGCAAGGACTTCATGTCTAAAACACCAAAAGCAATGGCAACAAAAGCCAAAATTGACAAATGGGATCTAATTAAACTCAAGAGCTTTTGCACAGCAAAAGAAACTACCATCAGAGTGAACAGGCAACCTACAGAATGGGAGAAAATTTTCACAACCTACTCATCTGACAAAGGGCTAATATCCAGAATCTACAATGAACTCCAACAAATTTACAAGAAAAAAACAAACAACCCCATCAAAAAGTGGGCAAAGGATATGAACAGACACTTCTCAAAAGAAGACATTTATGCAGCCAAAAGACACATGAAAAAATGCTCATCATCACTGGCCATCAGAGAAATGCAAATCAAAACCACAATGACATACCATCTCACACCAGTTAGAATGGAGATCATTAAAAAGTCAGGAAACAGCAGGTGCTGGAGAGGATGTGGAGAAATAGGAACACTTTTACACTGTTGGTGGGACTGTAAACTAGTTCAACCATTGTGGAAGTCAGTGTGGCGATTCCTCAGGGAGCTAGAACTAGAAATACCATTTGACCCAGCCATCCCATTACTGGGTATATACCCAAAGGACTATAAATCATGCTGCTATAAAGACACATGCACACATATGTTTATTGCGGCACTATTCACAATAGCAAAGACTTGGAACCAACCCAAATGTCCAACAATGATAGAGTGGATTAAGAAAATGTGGCACATATACACCATGGAATACTATGCAGCCATAAAAAATGATGAGTTTGTGTCCTTTGTAGGGACATGGATGAAATTGGAAATCATCATTCTCAGTAAACTGTCGCAAGGACAAAAAACCAAACACCGCATGTTCTCACTCATAGATGGGAATTGAACAATGAGAACACATGGACACAGGAAGGGGAACATCACACTCTGGGGACTGTTGTGGGGTGGGGGGAGGGGGGAGGGATAGCATTAGGAGATATACCTAACGCTAAATGGCGAGTTAATGGGTGTAGCACACCAGCATGGCACATGTATACATATGTAACTAACCTGCACATTGTGCACATGTACCCTAAAACTTAAAGTATAGTAATAAAAAAAAAGTGGATGAAATTAGTCAGGGATGTGTGGAAAAAGAAAAGAGGAAAAGAAAAGGGAAGGAAAAAGAAAGATCGTGGGAGGCCGAGGCAGATGGATCACTTGAGGCTAAGAGTTCCAGGCCTGGTCAACATGGCGAAACCCTGTATGTACTAAAACTACAAAAACATTAGCCGGGCATGGTGGTGCACACTTGTAACCCCAGTTACTTGGGAGGCTGAGGCACAGGAATTGTTTGAAGCTGGGAGGCAGAGGTTGCAGGGATCCAAGATCACACCACTGCACTCCAGCCTGGGTGACAGAGCAAGACCCTGTTTCAAACAAAACAAAACAAAACACAAAAACAGACCAGGCACAGTGGCTCACATCTGTAATCCCAGAACTTTGGGAGGCCAGGGTGGGTGGATCACCTGAGAACAGGAGTTCAAGATCAGTCTGGCCAAGATGGTGAAGCCTCGTCTCTACTAAAAATACAAAAATTAGCTGGGCATGATCATGCCTGTAACTCCAGGTACTTGGGAGGCTGAGGCAGAAGAATTGCTTGAACCCGGGAGGCAGAGGTTGCAGTGAGCCGAGATAGGGCCACTGCATTCCAGCCTGGGTGACAGGGTGAAACTCCGTCAAAAACAAAACACACACACACACACACACACACACACACACACACACACACACACACACACACACACACACACACACACACACACACACACACACACACACACACACACACACACACACACACACACACACACACACACACACACACACACACACACACACACACACACACACACACACACACACACACACACACACACACACACACACACACACACACACACACACACACACACACACACACACACACACACACACACACACACACACACACACACACACACACACACACACACACACACACACACACACACACACACACACACACACACACACACACACACACACACACACACACACACACACACACACACACACACACACACACACACACACACACACACACACACACACACACACACACACACACACACACACACACACACACACACACACACACACACACACCAAAACAGAATAGAGCCATAAGGAACAGGAATATTTAAGGAGCAGGAGTAAGACCAGCCAGGTGAAGTAAACAGCATTTCAAGTTTTCTAGGTAGAAAACTAGAATTCAAAATACATGAATATGAAGGAAGAGAGTATGTGAAGAAGTAGGAAGTATTTTCTAAGTTAAAGAAAATAGAAATAGACTCAATCAAGTGGTAGAAATAGGTTGTGGTGATGAGAAAAAGGAAAGAGCAAGTATAGGTCAGCAAGCTTGATTATAATAAAGGTTACAAAGGTAAGGCAGGAAATAAAAGATGTGGCATGAATGGATAATTTTTGGTTATTATTTTGTTTTGAGTAATGAGGGAGTTGGCCATCTTTAATTACTGATGGGAATGAGCAAGAGCGAGAAACTGAAGAAACAGGAGGAAAGAAAGTCAGGGCAGCCTTGAGAGAGGTCAGAGCAGAAGGGACCCAGAGCAGAGATGGAGAAATGCTCTGGGCAGTGGAGATCACTCTTCCCTCCTAGCTGGAGGATGGTGTGGGGGGAGGGACATTAGCCTGACGGCCATTGCTCTAGTTCCTCTCTGATGATGTCAGCAGATAATAAAAGCACTGACTGACAGGCATTGTATGGGTACATGTGTACTGTGTATGTGTTTTCTAATTTAATCATCACAACTCTGTGAAGTAGGCGCGATTAGTATTCCAGTTTTACATATGAGAATATAAGATAACCTGCCTGAAATCACACAGTTATAAATGGTGGAGCCAGGGGCTAGTACACAATTCTAAGATGTCACTGTATATTTTACAAATACAAAACCTTCTTATGTGGATAACAGGGTATCAGACCAGGCAAGAGCTGGCCTCCGGTGATTGTGGTAAGTAGAGAGAGATAACTCAGTATACCCCACTTATGAATTCTCTTATTTATATAAACATAGAACTGCTTCCTAACAAAAAGACAAGATCTTACACCTTCTATGTCACACACCATAAAAAAAGAAAAAGGAAAAGACACAATCTTGACCACCATTGGGGTTTATAGGATACACATATCTAAAGGACTATAGTGTTCCCAAAGAGGGCCAGCTAGCTTGGTAGGATGACAGTGGGTTCACCATGTAGGACAATGTCAGACCTAGAAAGTAACAGACTTAAGGTCAGAGAGAAGCAGTGGTTCCTGATACACAGTGGTTGCTGGTCCCCCATTTTTTCCTGTCCTGGCTCCTATGGCAGCATGGTAGAAAGAGGCCATACTGTGAATTTAAAGAGTGTGTCCCTAAATACTATAGGTTTAAATAAGGTAACAAAGAAAAAAAAAATCTTCCTTGCAGCAGAAGCACTGCAGTTTTACCAGCATCAGCTATGGCATATCTCCCAACATGGGGACACCCAAGCCACGGTGGCAAAGAAGCTGCAAGAGGCTACTCTGCAGAAAAGTTGAGATCTGGAGGTCAGATTTGGTGGCTCATGCCTGTAACCCCAGTGCTTCTGGAGGCCAAGGAGCGAGAACGGCTTGAGGCCACGAGTTTGAGACCAGCCTAGGCAACACAGCAAGACCCCAATCTCTACAAAAAAATGTAAAAATTAGCCAGACATGGTGTTAAGCCTCTGTAGTCCTACCTACTTGGGAGGCTGAGGCAGGAGGACTGTTTGAGCCCATAAGTTTGAGGCTGCAGTGAGCTATGATCACGTTACTGCACTCTAGCCTGGACAATAGAGTGAGACCCAGTCTTTTAAAAATAGAAAAGTAGTCTGGAGCTAGAAGTCCTCAGCTTAGCAGATCAAAGTGAACATTACAATATAACTGTTATAGCACCTTGGGGATCAGCTACCGGGATCCTTGATCCCTTTCTAACAGGACATAATACTGAAGTTCTTCTTGTTTCATAACAGCAACGAGGACCTCTAATCTTGAAACCCACCAGTTTCACCTTCAGCAATATCAGAAACAATGAATTTTCATTTCCACCAGCCAGAGCAAAGGAAATGACAAAGACACCAAGTCCTATGCTCTTAAAACTGTCAGAACATGGGTTGTTGAATCTCAATTTGTTGTCCTCTTTTCAATGCTCACTTCCTACTTCTCCTTTAATCCTACTGCTAAAACCACCAGTGCAATATTGAGCAACAATTGTCAGATATAGTGAGCATAGTTACCTGATTCTTGACACTAATGGAAATGATTCTAATATTTCACCATTAAGTATGATTTTTCTGCAGGTTTCTGGTAGATATTTTTCAAGTTATAAAAGTTCCTTTAAATGCTTATATTAGAAAAGAAAAAGGTATAAAGTCAATAAGCGCCCACCTTAAGAAACTTGAAAAAGAGGAACAAATTAAGCTCAAAGTAAGAAGAAGAAAGGAAATAATCAAAACAAGGGCAGAGATAAGTGAAATATAAAACAAACTATAGAGAAAACCAATAACGTCAAAGGTTAGTTCTTTGAAAACAGAAATAAAATTGATAAACACCTAGAAAACTCAATTAAGAAAAAAAAAGAGAAAAAAATAAATTACCAACCCCAGAAATGAAAGTAGGACATCTGGGCAGATCTAGATGTTCTGAGGATAATACTGAAATAGCATGACCAACTTACATCAATAAATTGAAAAGCACAGACCAAGAGTGGCCCTTTTTCTGTAAAGGACCAGATAGTAAATATTTTTGGATTTGTAGGCCATGCAGTCTCTGTCACAGCCACTCCACTCTGCCATCGTGATGTGAAAATAGCCACAGACAATAGACACTGGGCCAGATTTGGCCAGAGGTCTGTAATTTGCCACATGCTGAATTACTTAAAATGGGCAAATATCTTGAAAAATACAAACTTCCAAAACTGACACAAGAAAGGAAGAAGCCCAAAAAACTAAACAGCTGCATATGTATAAAAGAAATCAATTTACAATAAAAAATGTTCTATAAAGAAAACTTCAGGCCCAGATGCATCACAAGTGATGTCTATCATAAACTCTTTCACAAAATAGATATAAATGGATCACTTTCCAACTCCTTCTAAGGAGTATATCCTGATTTCAAAATCTGGCAAAGATATCACAGAAAAAGAAAATTACCAGACAAATGTCCCTGATAAACATAAATGTAGAATTTGTTAACAAAATAATAGCAAATAGAATCCAGCCAAAAATACACACACACACACACACACACACATACACTTAAAGGATAATTCATAACCAAGTGTTTACTATTCAGGAATGCAAAGTTGGCTTTCAAAAATTCACCACAATAACAGAATGGCATGGTCATCTCATGAGATTTGAGAAAGCTCAATGCTGATTTAAGATGCAAACTCTCTGCATGTGGTAATGGAAAGGATTTTCCTCTATCCGATAAGGGGCATCTCCAAGAAACATTCAACTAACATCATATTTACTGGAGAAACATTATTCTTACCAAAGAATGTAAATGGACAAGGATGTCTCGCTACCTCTATTCAATATTGTGCTGGAGGCCCAGCCAATTCAATAGCTCAAAAAAAGGAAATAAAGAACAAAAAGAAAAAGAATGGAAGAGATGAAAACTGTCATTACTTATAGATGATGTATTTCTGTACATAGGAAGCCCTGTAGAGTATATATATATATATATTTTAAAACTACTAAATGTAGTAAGTAAATTTAGCAAAGCCCCAAGATACAAGGTGAATATTTAAAAATCAATAAATTTCTATGTACCAGCCAAAAACACTGGGAAATAAAATTTAAAAATTAGTATATAAAATAGAATAAAAACACATCAACTACCTAAAAATCAATCTAGTGAGAAATGTGCAAGGCTTCTACATTGAAAACTGCAGAAAACACTGCTGAGAGAAATTAGAGAAAACCTATATAAAGAGATACACCACGTTCTCGAGTTATAAGAACCATAATTATTGAGATGTTCATTCTTCCAAAATTTATATTTAGAGGCTGCCTCAGTCACAATTTAATTAGGCTAAAAATTAATTAGGTTTGTACAAATAAACAATGTGATTGTAAAATCTGTATAGAAAAGAACCTCAAACAGTCAAAACAATATTGGGGAAAATAATGAACAAAGTTGGAGGATATATATAAAATGACTTTAAGGATTACTATAAAGCTATGGTAATTAAGAAAGGTGGATTTGGCACGAAGGCAGAAAAACAGATCAATGGAATAAGAGAATCTGAAAACAGACACACATATATATATATAGTCACTTGACTTTTGACCAAGGTATCACATTAATTCAATAGAAAAAGGAAAGAGGTATGGATTGTAGACCTAATGGGAAAAACCCAGAACCATGAAGCACCTTGAGAGAAATAGAAGTATATTTTCATGACTTTTGGACAGGCAATAACATCTATCTCACACACACACACACACACACACACACACACACACACAGAAAAAAAATTTTTTTTAAAGACACAAAAAGCACTAGCCATGAAAAAAAATTTGATACACTACACTGCATCAAAATTATAACTTTCTGATAAAATATGCCATTAAGAAAATGAGTAGTCCATTTTCAAACAGAAAACTTGTATCCCAAATAAATAAAGAAATCCTACAATCAATAATTTAAACAGACCTGGCTCAGTGGCTCATACCTTTAATCCCAACACTTTGGGAGGCCGAGGCAGGAGGATCACTTGAGGTCAGGAGCTCAAGAGAACCTGGGAAACATAGCAAGACCTACAAAAAGAATTTTTTAAATGTTTAACTGAGCATGGTGGTGCTTGCCTCTAGTCCTAGCTACAAAAGAGGCTGAGGCAGGAGAATCGCTCGAGCCCAGGAGCTTGAGGCTGCAGATTGTGCCACTGCACTCCAGCCTGGTTGACAGAGTGAGACCCTGTCTTGAAAATATATAAGGCAAATCATCCAATTATTTGAAAATGGAGCAAAAGATCAAAAGATTTTAATAGACGCTTCATAATAGAGGATGTACAAATGCTAATTACCTCATGAGAAGTTGCTCAACATCTTTAGACATTAGAAAAATGCCAGTTAAAATCACAATGATATACTATTTTATACCCACTGGAATGGCTGCAATTATAAAGACTGACAATATGAATATGGGCAAGTATAAAAAGCAACTGAAATTCTGTTACATTGTCCATGGGAGTATAACAATAGAGAACTGTTTGGCTGTTTCTTAAGTGGTTAAACTGTACACTTTCTCTGTGATCCAGCAATTTCACTTTTAGGCTTCTACCCAGGAGAAATGAAAATATATGTTCACAAAAAGACTTAATCTAATAATGTTTAAAGCAGACTTAGAAATAATAGCCTCAAACTGGAAACCCAAATGTCAAGTAAGAGGATAAGTAGAAAAATTGTGGTACATGTATACAATGTAATATTAGTAAGCAATAACAAATAATGAACAGCAAATACATGCAACAACAAAGATGAATCTCAAAAATATGTTCATTGAAAAATGTGAGGGGTGTGAAATTTTATCCTACTTGCAGGCTAACAAGTCATGGATGCTGGCAGAAGACATGAGACTCCTGGGTCAGAGATAAAGCACAGTTTATTACAGCAATACCATGAGTAATATTAGAACATTAGCATTTGCACTATCTCTGAGTACAAATTTTCAAAGGATATTCAAAGAGGGCTAGCACATGCAATGAGCTGTGTTACAAGAGAAACATTCTGGATTTAGGGAGTGCAAATCTTTTATAAAAGACAGCATGTCTGACATTTGCCCTAGGAAGAGATATTATTTTTATTATACTAAATAATAAGTCAACATGCCCTTTGCTCTGGAGAGAGATACTATCTCTATTTTCAAGAATGCTCACTATAAAAATATATCTGGAACAGGACAATCATTACCTCTGTTCATAAGAGGTATATAAATGTAAGACCCATAAGGACTGTCTCCCAGTGTTAAGTAAAAAATCCACAGAAAAAGGAAGATACGCTAACTTAGGAGATTTGCCAAAAGAATTTTCTTTTGTATTTTATCTTTGTGTGGTTTTTGTATCAAGTATATTAGAACTTTATAGAAGAAGTGGAAAATCCTTACATCTCTGTTTATATTCCAGAACAGTTGATGTAACATGGTGTTTACCTTTCCCATGATAAAATCATTGAAACAGGATCCTATTTAGGAAGGAGTGCCCATCTTTGACTACCATGATTACCATTTCAATTATTTCCATCGTTAATGGTCTACTTGAGTTTTCTAAATTATTTTGATTCAATTCTAGAAAAAGTATTCATAGAGAAACATCCATTTATTTTAGATTTTGACTTAATTATTAGCAAAAAAATCACATGTGTACACAGTTATTTTAAAATCTCTTAATTACAGGGATTATGTTTTTTCCCTATCCCTTTATGGTATGTTTTTTGATTTCTTCTCCAAACCGCAAAAATTTGTCAGTATTATTCGTCTGTTCAAAGAACCAACTCTCATGTTAATGGATCATATTGAAATCAAATGGCATATATGGGTGACAAATCCTTTTTTCTCTTACCTCCATCTCTCATTGTGGGGATCTTCAGTTACTTCAGGATTTGTTCTGCTTCTTTCTCTAAAGCAGAGGTGGTAAACTATAGGCCATGAACCAAATTTGGCCCACCACCTGTTTTTATAAACACCATTTTATTAGAGCCCAGCTATACCTATTCACTTACAAATTACGAATTGCTTCTTTGCAACCACCACAATAGAGATGCGTGCATGCAGAAGAGACTATGTGGCCCACAAAGACAAAAATAAAAATTACTACCTGATTCTTCCCAGAAAAAGTAGGCCAACTCCTGCTCTTCAGTCAAAACATATTCATGATAGAAGCCCTCTATAAATGGCTCACTTTGCTTGCAAAGCATTTCTCAGGGCTTTGTACTGGGGACAAACACCTTCACTAATAGCCTCTTGGGAAATACAGGGAAGAGAAGCAGCTACAGTTGTCCATTTCTTCTAGATTTAATCCTTATCACTAACCATAAACTCCACATTTTTTATATTTGTTTAAGGTGAGTTCATAATTTATCTGAAATTTTGCTGGGTGAAAATTGCCTTACCATTGCAATAGCTTCCTCTTTTTATAGGTTTGGATTGATTTTCTCTGTTCTTAGTCAGCTATCAATTCAATTTCACATGTTCCTAGCATTCCTCAAATCATCTGTTCCTGTATTTCTAGGAACACTATGATTTTTTTTCATATACCCTACCTGTCATTCAATGTAATCTTTGATGAGAGGGGAGGTAGAGAGTATGTGCTCTACTCATGATCTTGTGAGTTACTGCTAGATTATAAAGTATAAGGCTACCAGATCACATTGTTATATAAAGGCCAAAAAAAAAAAATACTTGTGTCCGATATACACTTGGTAGCTCCAGGCTTGACAGGCTTCTCTATTCAGGTAATAGAGCTGAAACAAGGTAAGAATGCTACCAATATGGTATCCAAATTTTTTAAAAGAATTTCTTAGCAACTAAAAGTGAGGCCCAAAATTGGCTTTCAGCAGCAAAATGAGGGTCTCTTTCTTATACGTATACTGGTATTTCCGAGTCTTTGTTGAGAGGGAGAGGATGGTTAATGAGAAAAGTTTTATATTATTTATCATGAGTTCTTAACAAAACTCTCTGGGGTAATGTCCCTGCACGCTACAGATATTAATTTTTTAAAGTTTAAAACACTTCTCTCTTTTGATGATTTTCACACAGCTCAATAATAAAAGAGAAGTAGAGAAACTTTCTTACCATATCCCAAGCCTCCAAAACAAAACACTTTCACCAAGGAAACTTCAAATCTGGGAAATTAAATTTATCATACTTGCCACTTTTTTCAAAGACTCTGACAAGGCAGCGATATATATTCAAAACGCAGTATTTTTGCCTTTAATCCCAATACTAATATGCAATAACCATAGATCCAAGGGGGAAACAGAGTTTAAAATTATTACCTTGGTTTATTTATCTCACTACAATTTGGGATAACCAAGGAAAGGAATTACTGAAAGGAATTACTTATAATCATCAATTATACACAACTCTGATACCAGTTTTAAAATTAAGCTATTTTAAATGACTAAAGCTCATTTAAAAAACTGCTTACAGTATTAGTAAGAATAATTTTAATTAAAAGCACACTCCAGCAGATGGTTACATCCATTTTGAAAGGAAGAAAACTAAAAAGGTTTCAACTTAGATGCAAACATTTCTCATGACCCAAACCACAGCTTAGTAGAATTCAAATGTTAGCTTCTGTAATATACATGTTAGTGCCAGTCACAAAACTGAAACACTGTAGTAAAGGCATCTGCTTGTCTGGTCTATCAAACATTTCAATTCATGCTAGAAGTGTTTTTATAATTATGCGGATAAATGCTTTCTTCACAAATCATCCCTTTTCTCTACTTCTCATCCAACATGAAAAAAGAAGCACTGTATAACTCTAGAACAAAGTGGAAAACTTTTAAAAGATTTTAAGAGAAGAACACTAAATTCCATTAATTAGTTGAACCAGCCAAAGCTACTGGGATATGAATAATTTTATAAGAATGAGAAGAAAAAAAGAACCAGCCCAATGTTGTTGACAGGGGAAGGAGTGGACACTTCTTATACACTGATATTGGGAAGGTAAATTTGGCACTGTCTTGAAAAGGCTTTGATCTAGTAATTTTACATCTGGAAATTTATCCTGAATAAATAAAAATACATGTAATATGTCTATACAAGGCTGTTCCTTGCAGTATTATTAATGATAACCAAAAATGGAAAAGCAATCCAACTAGCCAGTATTACCAACAATAATCATCATAATAGGTGGTCTTGCAATATATTAAATGAACATGGACAATTTCTTTATTAACACAGAAATATTAAATAAAACAGAACATATCTAAATACAAAATACATAGCCAAACATAAGAAAGGTAGAAAGGGGGAGAGGTCAATAGTAGAGTGAGAGAGAAGGAGTGAAAGGGACTGAGAGGGAGGGAGGGGAAGAGAGAGTGAGAGTGAGAGTGAGAGAGAGTGAGAGTGAGAGTGAGAGAGTGAGAGAGTGAGAGAGTGAGAGAGTGAGAGAGTGAGAGAGAGAGAGAGAGATAAGGAAAGAGAGGAGATTGATCCCTTCCTGACAACAAGAATAAGCCTCAAAGCAGAGAGGTATGATGAGGTCGATAAGCGAATGCCATGGCAGCTCAAGGAATTTGGACAGAGAGCCAAACATCTGGAGCTGAGGTTTAAATTGCCACATGGGGACAGAAATGTTCCCATTTCAGTTGTGCCTCTCATACTCCCTCAAGCAAGGCAGAAAGTTGGGACTGAGATGTTGAACATAAAGCTGAGATACTGAAGCATACAAATTAACCCTGCTAATGTGATCAGAAAATCCTAAACTGAGTAATTGAAAATTAATCTACAACTGGCCGAGGCAGTGGCTCACACCTGTAATTCCAGCACTTTGAGAGACTGGAGTGGGAGGATTGCTTGAGGCCTGGAGTTCAAAACCAGCCTGGTCAACATAGTTAGACCACCTCTACATAAGAAAAAAACAAAAATTAGTTAGGTGTGGTAGTATGCACCTATGGTCCTAGCTACTCAGGAACATGAGGTGGAAGGTTTGCTTGAGCCCAGGAGTTTGAGGCTGCAGTGAGCCATGATTTCTCCACTGAACTCCAGCCCAGGAAAAAGAGCAAGACTGTCTCAATCATAATCACAATCATCATCCAGAACTTAGAAGATCTATAGAAACCTGAAAGAATTGCGGGGGTAGGGGCGAGGGGAGATACACTGTAGGGACATTTGCTCAATTTAGGGAAGAAAATTCCTGCAGAAAAAAAACCAGACATAAAGATAACCTTTAAAAATGAACATTAAAAACAAATCAAACAGGAGATCCAGCCTCAGAACTAGAGCTAGTAGAACAATCTAAGTAAAACTATTAAACATCTCTTTAAAATAATTAATAAGATTAAAGAATAGAAACCACAATGAAAAGATAGGTGACCATAAAATTTATTTTTAAAAAAGCAAAAAAAAAAAACTTTGGGAAATTGAGATATAATAACTGAAATTAAACTGATGAATTGGGTATGTAAATTGAAGTGTTTAAAAAGGGAATCCTTGTACACTGTTGGTGGGAATGTAAGTTAGTGCAGCCATTATGAAAAATAGCATAAACTTTCCTCAAAAAATTAAAAATAGAATTACCATATGATCCAGCAATCTGACTAATGGAGATATATACCAGAGAACTGAAATCAATATATTGAAGAGACACCTGTATCTCTTCAGCATTATTCAGCATTATGCAGAATCACTAATCTATGGAATCAACCTAGATCTCCATCAATGGATGAATAAAGAAAATATGGCAAATATACACAATGAAATATTATTCTGTCTTTAAAAAAAAAAAGGAAATCCTGTCATTTATGACAATCAGGAGGACATTATGTGAATTGAAATAAGCCAGGCATAGAAAAACAAATACTGTATGATCTCACTTGTATGTGGAATATAAAAATGTCAAACTCCATAAATAAACATTTTTCAAAAGCAGTTATACGAAAACCAAAGGACATCTGAAAAAATGCTCAACATCACTAATCATCAGGGAAATGCAAATTAAAACCACAGTGAGATACTATAACAGTCAGAATGGCTATTAAAAAGACCAACAACAACACAGATGTTGGTGAAGATGCAGAAAAAAAAAGAACTCTAATACACTCTTAGTGAGAATATAAATTAGTACAACCCTGTGGAAAACAGTATGGAGATTTCTCAAACAACTAATAATAGAACCACCATTTGACCCAGCAATCCCATTACCAAGTATCTACTGAAAGGAAAATAAGTCATTGCATCAAAAAGATATCTCTACCCCTATGTTTACTGCAACACTATTAACAATAGCAAACTTATGGAATCAACCTAAGTGGCCACTGATGGATAAATGGAAAAAGAAAATGTGACATATATATACAATGGACTACTACTCCACCATAAAAAAGAATAAAATCATGTCTTTTGTAGCAACATGGAGGGAACTAGAGCTCATTATCTTCAGTGAAACAAGTGAGACATGGACAAATGTCACATGTTCTCACTTAAAAGTGGGAGTTAAACAATGTGTACACATGGATATTGAGTGTGGAATGATAGACAATGGAGACTGGGAATCATTAGGGGGTGGTAAGGGGTGGATGATGATAAATTAATGGACACACTATACATTGTTCAGATGAAAGATACCCTAAAAAGCCCTGAATTCACCATTACGAATTCAATGCAGGTGGCAAGATTGCACTTGTACTTCATACATTTATACAAATAAAATTTTAAATGAAAAAGTCCAATTTACATAAACAGCAAAATAGTAGTTACCAGAGGCTGAGGGGTAGAAGGTTTGGGGAGCTATTGGTCAAAGGACACAAAATTTCAGTTGGGAGGAGTAAGTTCAAGAGGTCTATTGTACATCATGGTGACCTCAGTTAGTAACAAAATAAAATATTTTTGAAAAGTGGTAAGAAAGTACCTTTTAAACATTCTTACCACAAAAAAAAAGTGAGATAATGCATATGTTAAATACCCTGATTTAGCCATTCCATGATACATACAGATATCAAAACATCGTGTGTACCCATAAATATACACAGTGTTTACCTTTCAATTAAAATTTAAAATTTTAAATAATGAAATATTTAGGGGTAAAGATTATGGTATCTGCAACTTCCTTTGAAATGATTCATAGATACAAAATGAATTGATGGATGGTTATAGGGTTTTATAAATGACATGTTATAAAGAAAATAAAACAAGATATTAATTGTAGAATCTAAGTGGTAGGCATACATATTGCAAAATTCTTTCAGCTTTTCTGTATGTTTGAACATTTTTCTTATAAATTACTGAGGAAAATGTATTAAATAAGTTGTGTACCACATTGCACACCATCATCATTATTGTCGTAGCATTAACAACAGCAGCAATAGCCAGCCCTTATATAGCGCATAAACTAAAACACTACTTAAAAATAGTATTTGGCCAGGCGCAGTGGCTCATGTCTATAATCCCAGCACTTTGGGAGGTCGAGGCAGGTGGATCATCTGAAGTCAGGAGTTCGAGACCAGCCTGGCCAACACGGTGAAACCCTGTCTCTACTAAAAACACAAAAATTAGCTGGGCATAATAGTGGGTGCCTGTAATTCCAGCTACTCAGGAGGCTGTGGCAGGAGAATTGCTTGACCTGGAAGGTAGAGGTTGCAGTGAGCCGAGATTGTGCCATTGCACTCCAGACTGGATGACAGGAGCGAAACTCCATCTCAAAAAAAAAATAGTATTTTCCATATATTAACTAAGTAATCCTTCTAATGATCCTATGATGCAAGTACTGTCATTGTCCGTTTTTTGCAGATGATAAAACTAAGGCATAGAGTAGCTAAATAGCTTGTCCATAGTCACATAGCTAATAAATAGTAGAAGCTGAGATTTGAGTCTACTTAATCTGGCCCTGGATTCCTCTTTCTTCTTAATCATATGCTACAAGGAAAAAAGTTTTATCAGAACCACAAAAAGAAAGAAATCTTAAAATTATCCCAAAACAAGACAGATAGCTTATAATGGAAAAATAATTTGAATGACATAAGATTTTACAATAACAATAATAAAAGCCATAAGATAAATGGAAAAATATTTTTCAGGTATTAAAAACATTATCACCTTAGAATTCTATACCCAGCTAAATTATCAAAAAGGAAGTCAAAGACAAGGGACAAGAAATTTTCCTGTAACAATTCACCACTGCACAAACTGCTAAAATATATTCTATAGAAAGAAGGGAATTTAATTCACAAATAAGGAAGCAGGTGAAAAATAATAAAAAATGAGCAAAGTCATTGGTAAATATGTTGGTAAATCTAATTAAGATCTGAAATAATAATACCACTCCCACCATAATTAATGGATAATTTTTAAAAAATAAGGTTTAAATGACTACATGTAAGATGGGGAGCAGAGAACAGAATAAATGATCCTAAGATTCTTGAGGAGAGACGTTAAGATCTATTAACGATTAACTAGAATGTAAGTGCCTGAGTGGAGGAACATCACTGCTAGAACCACAGAACCTAGAGCAGTGCCTGATAAGAAGTTAAACAACCAGAGTAAACCTAAACAAACGAGAAGAAAGAAAATAAATTCTGGTATATCCACATAAAGAAATAATATTCAGTCACTTTTAGTGTGGATCTGATGTATATTTATGACAAGAAAAAATGTAGATAATATATTGAGTGAAAATATAAAGTAATCAAATAAATGTATGGAATGTAAAAGAATTTTTTTAAATGTATATCTGTAGACAGATACATAGCTACATAAATAATTACACTTATATATAAATAGCTACAGATTTATATGTTTATACCTATAAATAGGCATGTCTATACATTCATAAAGACAGATAAAGATAGTAAATAGAGAAAAAACTTTTGATGTTTGCATGCCAAAATGTTAATAATTTTTCTCTTGAAAATGAATTTATGAGTGTTGTTTAAATGTTATGTCCCTTCTTTTCATTTTCTGTGACTATATTTTCTTTATCATCTTTAACAGCAAAAAATAACAAAGAAATAAAAAAAGCTGATATAAATAATAAATATCCATAAAACATCATTTAACCTTGTAAGCAATAAAACAGTCTAGAAACAAAAAAAGACAAGTTGGAGATAAGAGTTAGAAAAAAAAAAACAGAGTAAAATAAGTAGGAATATGCTTGTAGAAAGATTTAAGTTTGTGTAGTGATTGAGGATAGCTGAAATTTAAAAGAGGATATTATTTTAACCAAGTATTTTTAAATGTCCTTACTTAAATGCATAATGAAAATGGTCATAATAAAAGCATAAATATCAATAAATTAACTAACCAGAGGCTATTTTATAAGAAAGTCATAGCAGAATTGCATTTAATTAATTATCTCAGTTATTTATGTCCATGAAAAAAAATTTAACTACTCAGCTTCAGCATCCAAGTGGTAGTTACTAGAATTGCAAAGATGGCACCGTAGGAAGAAACCAGCCACTTCTTTAAATTGAATCCTGTAACTTCAAGCCTATTAAATAGAAAAAATTACCTTATCTTCCTAAGAGTGTAAAATCAAGAATTTTTTTTTTCTCCAAAAGTAAGTGGTACCAAAACTTCTTTAGTAATATAAGTTGGGTGGTCGCTATGCAAGATTGAAAGAGCAAAATTAAAAGGAATAATCCACACTTGAATCTTCAAATGTGTTAATAATACAAGGATCACTCACTATCCAAATCTATTTGATTCTTAAGTTATCGAAGTAAAAGTACTGCTAAAGCAGAAAAGGGGTGATGAGGAGCATTGGGAAGCATTCTAACTCAGTACCAGGAAGAGGGTACAATCCTACCAGGTTCACTTATAAACTGTGCAACATTGGGAAAGCCACTTCATATTTATGGATTCAGATTTTATCCACTGAAAACCAGAAGAGTAGACAAACTAATACTTAAACTCTTTTTCAAGCCTAATATACTCTGATTCTATAAGACCAAAGAACAGTTCAGATCTCTGAACCGTTATACAGCTCACAGCACATATTAAGATGAAAGACTTAAGGAAAGGTCACAGGATAACTGGGATCAATAAAATAGAATTCAAAATAGATTATTTTTCAAAGTTCTCATCTGTAATTTATAATTAACAGAAAACCAAAGCCCATGAAAATATTTGCTCTTGCTGAGCCACCCTCCACCATTTTGAGTAATGCAAATCATGCACATATTTTCTAATAAATACATGATCTGCCTAGTTGGAGAGTCTTACACAGAAGAAAATAAGCATGTACAGTATCTAGTATGAGTGCTTTCCTAGAGCCTTAGAAGACAATAGACATGATGTACTTTTTAAAAACCCATACAGAAATGTAGAAGGATACCACAAAGGTAAAAAATGATTTAACAACTGATTGCTAAAATCTTCCCAGCATACTATTTTGCACACAGAAGACACTCGGTAAATGAATGACTAAAAGAATGAATGAAGCAAGCTTACGTCTTGAAGTTCCTTTATGTCTCAAAATCACAAATCTATAAAATACCTGTTTTTTATGGAAATCCTTCAGGGCTGTTTCGTAGCCTTCTTCCAGTCTACTGAAGGCTATTCCTACATCTGTGGTCCACCATATTTGTGAGCTGGTTAGTCCAACTTGAGCCGGGAAATCAAAAATCCACAGTTCCCTAGGTTTTTCCTCATAGGCCACTATGGCTTCTGTGATAGAATGACGCACCGTTTCTTGCATAGTCTGTTCAAGCTGCAGAAGCCATGTTTCCACCTTTGGAAGCAAGTTGAAATGTTATAACTTAGGCTTAACTACGGAAGGATAATTTCATCCTCCTACTGGCTCTAAGGCCATGCAGAGGGTAATGCCCCAGGTGGATTCATTTTAAACCCAGGTAGAAAACTTCAAGAGGCATAACTCAAAGGGGAAAGTGAACAACTGATTGGTGAAATCAGGCAGGAACCTGCCTTCTCCCAGGAATAATGCTCATCTGACTTTACCCACCAGCTGGCTAAAAACTTTCCACAGCCTAAACAGAAAAGGGGTTCTTCATTATTCATTTCTCAGCTTTGAAGGCAAGGAGGTTCTAGACCAAGATTCCCCTCTGGTAACACATAGTGTTTTCAGAAGCCAAACATAACAGACACCTATAGAGGTATGAGTCATATTCTAGAGCTTTAATAATAAAAATTCAGTTAAATTTTTTTCTATTAATTTTTAAATCTACTGAAAATTCTTCTCTAAAATCTTCATAGTGCACAGTTTTAAGATAAAATGTTTTCAGCAAGTACCTTAATTATATTCCCTTCTGGCTCTAATCTTCACACTTGTCAGAAATTAGACCACGGGAGAATATTAGAGATAGGACAACTGCTGACTTGTAAAAATTAATCTTTTTTTTTTTTTAAATTGAAGCTTAGTTTGCTCCCACAAATACAACTTAGCCCAGTTTCCATCCTGTTCAAATGTATTTTGTTATATTAATCCAGGCATTTATTTCCTTGGGATATCATATAATTAAAATGATACATATATTATTTGCAAATAATTGACCATAGCAATAAAAAGTGACTATAATAAATAAATACCAAGAATCACATGAGATTCTGAAGATGATACAACTGATTTCTTCCTCCACCCCTGTGAAGAGAGCAGGAGCATTCCTAGAGCCTCTGGAGAATTGGGACAGAGTGATATGTGGTTAATGAGCTGACAACCTCCTCTCTTGAAAGAAACAGCAAACACTGCCCTGGCAATGGCCTCGGTATCTCTTCTTAAGGGTCTTCCCTCTGGCTTCACAACTGTGCTCTGTTAACAGGCATGAGTTCAGATTAATCGAATTAGATCAGGTTGTTCTGATCTAACCAATGGGGTCTGGTATCTCTGCCTTAATAACTACGGGTAACTCTTAATGTCACCAAGCAACAAGTTCCCTCATTAATTTAGTCATTATTGTATGTCTCCTGGATACCCTGGGATCCATATCCTCCACATGGCCACCTGTTCTCAAGAACTTTGCAGTCCATTTGGGAAGACGAAACACACATATATGTCAATCTGTCAGCTCACGTACAGATGATTGTGCCAACAATGGCAACCTAACTCAGTATGGTTTGAGAACTAAGCTCTGATGAGGTGCTTGCTGGATCCTTCCCTTTTTGGTACTTCTCAACCAACCCCCTATAACAATAATTGCTACCTCTATTATTATGTGCATATCCATTTTCTCAATGGGCCTAAGACCTCCTCGAAGACAAGGGCCAATTCTGAACTCCCAAAAGCCTGACCTAGCATCTGATGCATAGTAGGTATTCGACACTTGCTGAAGAATATACTAATGGACTAAACTAGGGGGGAGCCAATGAAAAGAGTGCAGAAATACAAAAAAGCACCAAATTAAAAGCATCTTTTTATAAAACGAAGGCAATTAGGGGGTGAATTTGTATATGTTTACAAGTCTCTAGCATAAGTTGCTTATACAGAATAAATTAGAGCACTGTAAAAACTTTCAATATCAAGGGTTCCTGCTAGTGACAACCACATCCATCAATTGGACTATCCCCCTCCAGGCATCATGCCAGTCGGTGAGCAGTTTGCTGGGAGGGAGCAGACAGCAACACACTTTTGTCAAGAGAGTTTATGGCAACTTTTCCTAATCATTATAATATCATCCTAAAAAGCCCAAGAGATCAAAAAATATATTTTAATCAAAGTATTCCACCATCTGCTTCTCCTTCATTTGGCAGGATTTTTCTGGTACAATATTAAAAAGCAACAGAAAGGAGTAAAGAAAACCCTTGTAAAATAAGGTTGCCACTCACATTTCTGCAAATACTTTCAGGAACACCTGCCCCAACCCAAATGGTTCTCCACTAGACACTATTCCATCAGTTACTCTGTGGATTAACCCAAGCTACGCAAGCTTCATCATAAAAAGATGCAATTCCCCTAAATAATCTGAACACACCAGAAATGCTTTCATAAATCATAATGAGCCATTCTTGTGGATAACTGTTAAGAATATTTTTGAGGTATTTGGCTGTGAGAGGAGAGAATATGCTAACTTAACTCTGTGCACATGGTAATTAGAGTACAGGACATCAGCTTGCTAGACTCAATCAACTTTATTTACGAGGAGCCATTTATAACATTCACAATGGACTACTGAAACACAAAGCCTCTTTAAAACAAGCTTTATTGCAAGGTGCTGCTTCACTGTAACTCTTCTCTGTTCTCTGAGCAGTGGTGAAAACAGAATAAGCTTTGTAGGAGACTCAGTCACTAAGTTGCATTTGCTACTAATTCTGGGGTCACTCATTCAATCTATGACAGTTGCTTCTGTCTAGCTCAATTCCTAGCGTCTCTGAGACCCTGCTGGGTGCCAAAGTCACATGAGTAGAAACTGGAACGCATGGCAGAAGAGCCCTCTGTCACAGTTGATACAGATAAAAAGGAACCTCCGAGCAAAAAACTAAGCAGAGCCTGATTTGACCTGGGTTGAATTTTTTTCTTGTTTAACTCAACCTTCTAAGAGTATGCTGAAAATACTCCCCTAGCATAGAAAACCTCATAATCAAATCTTACATGGCCCACACATTCACACTCGGCTTGGAATGGGACATACTCCTTTTCTTTGCTGTACATTCCAACTGCCCTGTGTGCAGAAACATCCTGATTGTCTTCAAACTGCAGATCTGCAATGCTGTCGAAAAGTTTGGCAAGGTGATGTGTTACCTAAAATGAGAATATTAGGAAAGATAAGAGCATTTCTTGCTGTAGGTATATTCTGATAATCTAGAGATGATGCCATATGAAGTCATGAAACTTTATGGAGTTAGAGTTGTCTCAAAATGTTTTCCCTCAAGATAAAAGTCACTTCTAAAATGTCAGAGCTTGAAAGGATCTTGGTGGAGAAGTGGCCAGTCACTCTGGCCAAATCATCACATGTTGGCTGATGAAAGCTTACCATGAAAAGTGACCTATTTTCTACTTGATGACTGGAGGCTTACTGACTTCTCTATCTGTACCATATTCCTGTAGACAGGCATCCTGCTGGGGCTTCTGTAGTCAAGTTTTAAAAATTCAAATTCACAGCATTAGTGTACACTATGAAAAAGCTATTAAAACGTCTGAAATGAAAAATGTCAATTAGAAAGAATTTTACTTTTGGGGGAGGTTATCTGTTAACATGCACTTGCCTTGATACTTTGGTGAGCCCCACAGTATCCTTGGTACATAAGAAAGGTGAGTAGGATTTCTCCCTTTTCATTGATGAGGAAATTAAAACTAAAATATTAGGTAAATTCTCCAAGTTGACATAACTAAAAGTAAGTGGCAGTTAGACATTGAATCTATAATTCCAGGCCACATCTAAAAACATCAAGTTCTTCCGGTATCATAACCTCTTACATCCTAAGTTTTGCATTCTCCAATACAAAACCAGTAAATAGCAAGCACATTGAACTCTATGCAGGTTCCAGACAATTTGGGGGAAAAAAAAAACCAACAACAACAAAGATCAGATCAAAGACAAAACCTTAGCATTTATTTTGCAGAAGTCAGTTTGAAGAACAAAATCTAACTGGCCTCCAACCGCAACCCCAGAATGAACAACACTTATTCATCTTGTTATGTTAGCACGGACCAGAACAATCCTCCTCTGGGGAGCACTGCCCTATGTTTTTGTCATGGAGGAAAGGAGAGAATGACATGTGTTGTGTGGGTAAATTCACACCCAAGGAGAAAAAGAGAACAGACTTTATTAATCAGGGAAGTTACTCTATCATCTCTCTATGGGTAGACTGAGTAAAGGGCAAGGGTCAGCCCAGAGGAAGTATCAGAAATGGGAATACATGTTCCCTGGTTATTCATAGTGCACATAAAAGCTGCTAAGTGGAAAACAGTTTTGTGGTTCCTCAAAAACTTAAACATAGAATTAGCAATGATCCAGCAATTCTTCTCCCAGGTATATACCTACAGAGTTGAAAATAGGAACTCAAACAGGTATTTGTACATCTCTGTTCATCGAAGCATTATTCACAATAGCCAAAAGGTGGAAACAACCTAAACGTCCATCAAATGATGAATGGATAAACAAAATGTGGTATATCCATACAATGGAATATTGTTCAGTCGTTAAAAGGAATATTACTGATACATGCTACAACTTGGATGAATCTTGAAAATATAAGCTAAATGAAAGAAACCAGTCACAATATACCACACATCATATCTTGTATTATCCCATTATCCCATTTATATGAAATATCCACAAGAGATAAATCCATAGATACAGACAGCAGATTGGTGGCTGCTAGGGGCTGGAGGGAGGGGTATGAGAAGTTACTGCTTAATGGATAGGGGGTTTTACTTTCAGCTTGATGAAAATGTTTTGGACTTAGATAAAAGGTGGTTGCATGACACTGTGAATGTACAAAATGCTATTGAATTGCATACTTAAAACAGTTAATTTTATGTTAAATTTTACCTCAACAGAAAAAAATAAATATGAGCTGCTGATAACCAGAAGATAGGGTGAAGCAATACAAAACATTTCCAAGCATATAGGCTCCACTGCTGTAACAAACTTTTCTTGAAATGCAGTTTAACTGGACATGATAAGTATACCATAGCAGCTTCTAGAAACAATAGCAACCTGCCTAAATTTTCTGCATGCCAAGACCAACACCAATATTGGTAAGGAACTTCTTTAGGGTGATTTAATCTTTGAAGCTTTCAGCCTTTTCATTTTTGCTGTACATGCAGTTTTATTATCAAAGAAAATCACAGCAAGAAGTCCTCCGAGTTTAAAATAGATGAGTTTTTGAGACTCTCACTTACTTTAAACACAGATAGAGTGGTAGCTACCTGATCACAGCTTGGGTTCTATTCTCTTCCATCTCTGTACATTACCCAGAGGATATTAATATAGAGAAAGTCTCCACTAATCTCATAATTCACTCTTACAGCTGAAGTGGCCAGGAAGTACACAGATGTTGAATGGCTTCTACTGTGTAATGGGCCTAGATAATATTCAACTGAAAAGCCTTTGGATAAATGAGACTTCAGCCATCAGACACTCTCACACATTACTGCTTGGGTGAGAAAATAATTTCGAGAACTTCTAGCTCTGTAGTAACTCAATGACCAGGAAACACAAACCTTAGGCAGAGTTCTCCTATTTCTTATACATGGCATAGTTGAAGTTAGATGTTTTCATATTGTCTTCTATTTAAACTTTCTGAGGGAACAAGACTATTTTTTTAACAAGTGTGGCCCCTGTTGCCCTCAGATTTGTTCTATTTTTAATGAGATCTCTCCGTGTTTGTTAACCCAAAATTAAAATTCCTTCTTCCCAGTGAGCTGTTTGGAAAGGCCTTTCATTTTACAACTAAAAATAGATTAGGCTGGGTGCAGTGGCTCATACCTGTAATCCCAGCACTTTGGGAGGCCAAGGCGGGTGGATCACCTGAGGTCAGAAGTTCGAAACCAGCCTGACCAACATGGTGAAACCCTGTTCCCACTACAAATACAAAATTAGCTGGGCATGGTGGCGCATGCCTGTAATACCAGCTACTCGATAGGCTGAGGCAGGAGAATCACTTGAACCCGGGAGGCAGAGGTTACAGTGAGCCGAGAAGGCGCCACTGCACTCCAGCCTGGGCAACAACAGCAAAACTCCATCTCAAATAAATAAATAAATAATAAAAAATTAATACTTCGTAGGCTCCTCTTTTGATAGAGAAAGGATATGAGCACCTCAAATCATTTTTTAAAAAGAACCAATAACTCATCATGTATTTTAAGTAGGTTTCTAAAAGATTAGTGCAAAAACTGAATACAGGTAGTCCTGACTTTGCATAATAGTACAAAATCATAAAAATGACCACACCGGCTGAAATCACATTATGCAATCTAAATGATCAATGGGAGAAACTTATGATGGGACAATGACCTTTACAAATTTGTGTCAAAACATTAAAGCTTCTCACTGTTGGTTATAAACATACAGGGAGATCAAAAAAACCCATAAACTAGTATTTTGTCGACTGCATTTTAAAACACTAAACAGTTTTCTTTGCAGAAAACAAGTTATTTGAATAGCACTTGCCTCCTTCTCATCTTACTACTTAAGGTACAGAACGAGCATCTTTTCTCTGCCTTGACAAACTCATACTCCCTTTGAATTTATATCCGGCCATCAACATTTTACCTTTGAAGCATTCAGTGTCATGAAATTTCTTGTAAGTCTCTTTAATGTGAAGTCAGTTTTTGTTGTTTGGGAGGTTTGTTTTTAATATGTTCGTTTTTCCTGGCATCACTTCCTCTGGTACATCTTCATTCTTTTTGTCAAAACCACTGTTGTCATTTATGTTCCCAAGTTTATCTTCACTAAGTTCCCCTGGCTGCATATCACTCTCTCTGGTGGTGTCTGGTCGTCACTGTCCATCAGCTCTCTCTTCTGTGACTCCCATCTATGTTTGATTCCATTTTCGCTTCTAGCATTATCAATTTTCATTTCTGTGCTACACTTCCAACTTTGTTACTATTTCCTTCTGTCCATTAACTAATGAAAAATGTCATGCGGGTTCATCACAGAACTACAAGCTTAGCTGCCTGTGTGTGAAGTGAGTAAAAGCAGCACAGTGGCTGATCACTGACAGAATTAGAAAGATGTGACATGACTGTCACTGATCATGATGCACATCTGTTACTTAGGCAGTGATTTTTGTGGGCTGGAGAGTTAGTAATCAACTATGTGCTTTATGCAATCACTCAGAGTTAATTTACCATAGTAGCTGAAATTTGAACCATGTTGTCAGGGCACTGGCATTATTTAACCGAAGCTTAGTAACTGAAATTCATAAATATCAGAACTGTGCACAGGGAGAACCTCTTATGAAATAAAAGAACTTACATTTATCTAATTGTAAATAAACTGAAAATACTTAATCATTAGCTAATTTTATAATTTAAAACGCATGCAGTGATCAGTTGATCTACCTTCAGGACTTACAGCTACTGTTCACTTAGAAAACAAAGGGAAAAGTGGCACGCGCCTATAATCCCAGCTACACCAGAGGCTGAGGCAGAGAACTGCTTAAACCTGGAGGGGCAGAGGTTACAGTGAGCCGTGATCGCGCCACTGCACTCCAGCCTGGGTGACAGAGACTCTGTCTCAAAAAAAAAAAAAAAAAAAAAAAAAAGGGAAAAAAGACAAAATTACTACAGCTTACAATTATATTCTCAAACTGTACCGCTTGCTTTCTGCCTATATCTAAATTCGTATTTGCCCTATCTACCTAAAGATGCTGCTGCTGCTTATTAATGGGATAAAATATACAGAAAGCCTAGTGCCACTCCTGGCCTGGTGAGCACCTCAGGACTCATTCATATGTTTTCATTAATTAATTTATTCGTAATGACAATATTCACGATAACATTTTTAAGAATATAAATCATGACCAAAATACGGGCAGCCCTGGTCTTTTGTGGATGATATTCTCTAGAATGAGATAAAGTGAGTCCATGATTTTTACATGTGTAAAAACTTAAGTCAATGTGTCAAAATAGTAAATAGTTGCATGTGTTTTTTTAAAAAAATAACAGTTTTGGGCCAGGCGTGGTGGCTCACACCTATAATCCCAGCACTTTGGGAGGCAGAGGCAGGTGGATCACCTGAGGTCAGGAGTTTGAGACCAGCCTGGCCAATATGGTGAAACGCCAACTCTACTAAAAATACAAAAATTTGCTGGGTGTGGTGGCATGTGCCTGTAATCCCCGCTACTCTGGAGGCTGAGGCAGGAGAATCGCTTGAACCTGAGAGGCAGAGGTTGCAGTGAGCTGAGATTGCACCACTGCACTCCAGCCTGAGCGACAAGAATGAAACTCCATCTCCAAAGAAAAAAGAAAAATAAAATAATAAAATTAACAGTTTTGGTGATGGTACAGAGACATAGGCATACAATATGGTTAAGAGTCTAAATCTGAAAAAAAAAGGCCTTCTAGAAGCTAGTTAAATCGGTATGGCACATTCATAAAATGAAACCTCTTATAGCTACAAAACATCAAATTGTAGAGGAATATTACAGTTTTGATTAAGTATATATGTCATAACTCACAAACACAGACACATTTAAAAAACTATGATCGATCAAAAATAGCAATGAGTATATTAATCTCAACTTTTTAATGTATTTCTATATTTTTCAAACTTTCAATAATGAACATGCAATTACTTACATAATCCAGATTTGCTTTTACCAAAAATAAAATCACAGTATAATATTTTATAATTTGATTTTTCACTTATTACTATAACTTAAACATATCCATATATCATCAATGCATATAAGGTTTTGTGTTTCTTTCATAAAATGTTTACATGCATAAATGTATAATTTTATATAAATGTATTCACAACACAAATGCTGGGTTTTTTTAAAATAAACTTTTAGAAATTGGAATACATATGCAGAAAAATGGGAAAAAATTATGTGTATACAACTTAATAAATTTTAACAAAGTAAGCACAATTCTTGTGATTACCACAAGATTAAGGAATAGAATAGTGGCCGGGTATGGTGGCTCACGCCTGTAATCCCAGCATTTTGGGAGGCCAATGCAATGCAGGCAGATCACCTGAGGCCAGGAGTTCAAGACCAGCCTGGCCAACATGGCAAAACCCCATCTCTACTAAAAATACAAAAATTAGCCAGCCGCGGTGGTGCACACCTAAAATCCCAGCTACTCAGGTGGCTGAGGCATAAGAATTGCTTGAACCCAGGAGGTGGAGGTTACAGTGAGTCGAGATCGCACTATTGCACTCCAGCCTGGGTGACAGAGTGGGATTCCATGTCCAAAAAAAAAAAAAATAGGATCCCAGCACCCACAAGACTCCTCATGGTGCATGCCAGTTACTATTTCTCTAAAAAGGGACATTATCTTTACAGAAGTGAATTCACATAGTACGTACTCTTTTGCATCTGCCTCCTATGGTTCCTGATGACTTCTGAAATTGAGCAACCTTTCTTATGTTTACTAGCCATCAAATCTTTTTTTTGTGAACTGTCTGTGTAAGTATTCTGCCCACTTTTATATTAGATTATCTGCCTTTTTTTGTTGGCGTTCTTTATATATTCCATATATGAGTCTTTTGTTTATATTGCAAACATCTTTTCCCACTTTGCAGCTTGCATTGTTATTCTCTTAACAGTATCTTTTGATAAGCTAAAGTTTTAAAATTTTAACATAGTCAAATTTATCCAATTTTTTGTTTATAGTTAGGACTTCTGTGTCCAATTTAAGAAAATTTTGCTTAGCGCAAGATTATGAAGATATCCTTCCTCACATGTTGTATATCGTTTGTTTCACCTTTCACATTAAATCTACATCCATCTGGAATTGATTTTTAGATACGGTAGATATCTAATTTTTAGATATCTGATTTCGATATCTGATTTTTAGATATAGTAGATTCCTCCTCCCCCTACTCTGGCAAATTTCTGTCCAATCCATCTTAGAACCATTTATTATTATTGTTCGATTCTCTGTATATATCCTCCTTAATGGGGCCTGAGTTCCAGTTTTATTTTATTTTTCTCCTTCTTTCAAGTTCCATGAGCCTCTTGAAAGCTCTGATCAGCTTCTCATGCCGTTGGCCACATCTACGAATTATCAAATGTCTTGAGGAGAAAAGCAGCACCAAACATTAGGCAAATCTCTTTGTGCTTTCTTCTGCTGCTATCTTAGCCCCTGGAACACTAATTCTTCAATACTCTTTAAATGCTCTTCAGTGCATTTAAGCAGATTTAGTTAAATATTTTATCCAGCTTTTCTAGTTGTTTTCAGAAAGAACAGTACTCTGTTAAAAGCTAATCTGTTATAGCTGGAAGCTCTACCCACTGAGTTTAAGCTGGAACTGAACAACCTTCATCAAGTGACATCAAAGCAAGCCTGAGACCAGAACAATTTCAGATTCCACAGAAGGGCCTAGAAAATCCTTGCTGGCAGGACCTCACATTTATAACATTTAATTTTTGGACCTCATAACATTGAAGTGATATTTTACTTTAATCTCATATTATAATAACCTTAATGTTGTTGTACAACTTATACATTGGCTATGGAGAGAATTCCAAAGGGGCTACAATAGAATACAATGCAGTGGCAACACATATGCAAAATGAAGAAAAAATTGTGCATATTGTTATACAATTTGTGATTAACCACATATTCATCATTTTGAGAAGATAATCAAGGATAATCTCCATGGGATTATATAATTTATGGCATTTATTTTGAAAGTAGATTCTCTATTTTCTTGTCATACACCTGAATACCTGAACCTCTAGGTGAATCAGGCTGCCTTTATGTTAAGGTATCCATTTAAAATATTACATATTCATAAGTCATGCCAAGCAGAGTTGCTCTTACACTGTACTTTCTGTGACAGACTACACTTTCATGAGCAGCTTCTATTCCTTCCTCCTCAGCTGCAGGTAAATAGAGCCAATGGCAAGATGGTCAAAACCAGGACCCCTTTTCTGTGTCCTTTTGCTCCTTCTTTCTCATTCCTTCTTCAGCCCCAACTTAAACTCAGGAGCAACCACTTCCTCCACATTAGATACGTCTTATCTTTCCAGCTTTCTACTTCCTTTAGGAAAGTTAGAATTTTTTTATGGATTTCATTTTAACTAAAACTAATTCATTCTTGCATGCCCTCAACTTACCATGTACATTTTGAGTCTTTTTCCTATTAATTTTCTAAAGAAGAATATCCTCCTGTCAGTGAAGGTTTTGGCATACTATGAATGATTATTGAGCTCCATCCTCTTAAAATTCATATGCTGAGACACTTTTACTCTATCAGGAAGATAACCAAATGGAAGCTCTGCATAAAAACATACTGTGCTTGTGGGAATGTGGGGTCTAGATATTTGCTCCTTTAAGATCCGATGGTGCTTTTTATCACCTAATATAAAGCTCATTTCTCACAAGCACCTTTTTGAATGCCAATATTTACAGTCTATTAGAGGTATCAGTTGAGTGCCATCTGTCTCATCGCTGCAATTTAGGGGATTTCTCCAAAGACAAGTTGGCAGATTTCCTTGTGTGTAGATTGGTGCAGATGCCCTTGAAGGGCATTTCTTCATGCAAACATTAAGCATTCCTGAGTACATGTATCTTGTCATTTTAGAGAATGCATTGTGGCTTCAATTTCCACAGCTACAACCATCTAGCAGCCACAGTAAGTCATATTTTAAAAAGGTGAAATTAATTTTAATGTATATTTAATCCAGTATATCCCAAAATATTATCATTCAACATGTGAGTAATATAAAAAGTGAGATCTTTTCCATTATTTTATTTGCAGCAAGTCTTTGAAACCAGGTATGTATTTTATATTTACAGCACAGCTCAATTTGGATTTTTCATCTGAAAATGGTACACCTGTATTTGCGTTTCATACAATATGCAGGGGCAAAGGTAGATTCACACACCCACGTTGTTTCAAACACGCAATGTTTTCCAATAACTGAATCAAATATCAATTTTTAGATTTAAATCAATTGCAATTCATTACAATAAAAAGTCAGTTCCTTAGCTGCCACATTTCAAGTGCTCAGTAGCCATATAAGAATCACAGCTACCCCATTAGAAGCACAAGTAGAGCCAATCACGTTGACGGCGAGTCTTTCTTTAGTATAGCTCTATTGTGGATTAGCTTCTCCAAACCTAACTTTATGGAGAAGTTAAATGTTTTATAGACGAGAGAAAGAAAATGTGCAAACTGTTCTCAGACAAAAAGACCTTTCACATCATTAGGAATCAGCGGTTAAAAACACCTTGATTGCCCAAAGTTGTCAGTTATTTTAAGGTAGTATATAACAACCTGAAAGGGTGCAAAAGGGTAAACTGATATTATTTTGTCTGACTTTAACAACTATACTAGTTCGGTTAAAAAATACAAATGTTTTTCTGAAAGGGGAAAAAAATACCAAATAATGTTAATACTGAATCCCATAAGGACTTCAGGCCAGTTGTCCATAGCTATCGCACCATGTCAATGAATCCTGCAAATACACCTTTAAGTTTTATTTCTACAGCAACTACGAGAGACTTTTACCATTGAAGTTAAGCAGCACCTGTATCTACCATCCTTTAGTTAATCAATAACCTTGGGAGGTCAGGCTAAATTTTGAGGGAAGGAAATTTTTAAAACTTGACCTTAACCAAACTTACTCCTAAGCTGATAATTACTGACAGCATTCTAGACACACCAATTTTATCACTCTGTCATTCCAACTCTTGTATCTTAAACTGGGGGTTTCTGCTTACAGAATGGCTGTTGTAGTGGTTATCAGACCTCCCTGGCTGGTCTATCCAAGCTGATCACATTCCACAATTAACTGCAGAAACTCTCACTCGGACCAACACTCTTAAATGGAGTGTGGGTGAGTAAAGGAGGGACACCTGGAAAATTCGTCATTCACAAGATGTCAAGATGAGTTATCTACCCACAAAGGGTGCCTTTTATGGGGAAATTGCATTGTTGCTCCACAAGCTGCAGTTGCCATGTTATCTCGGTCACACTACAGGGAGCACATTCAGGAATGTTAGCACAAAAGGCAGAGACGGAAAGACTAAGTCTGGTGGTCTGAAACTGATTCTAATATTGAAAAGAGGGTAAGAGAGTGTGGCAAGATCACACTCTCTGGCATAACAGCCTGTAGCATTAACTATTCCATAGTTAGTGAACAAGAATTCAGAATGCATGTTGAATTTGCAGAACCATTTCTTTCAGGGAAAGAAGCCGACTATGGCTCTAGATGACTCAAATGGCCCTTAGCTCCTTCTCAACAAGTCACTCTTGGATGGTTATTTGTACCACAAAGGCTGCTAAACACTTCTTCTAATAATAGACCTTTAGTAACAGTGTGATAGCATTTTATGTAAATTTTAATTGTTCAAAATTTAAGTAGTGTACACCAAAAGACCTCAATGAAATCACATTTTGAGCACAACTTGGAATACAAATTTTCTCAAAATTTCAAAATATATCAAAAATATATGTAACCACTTCAAATCTGTGTGTCAGAACTGTAAGCATGTTTATACTGTGGCCACAGGACTGGATCCTTTTAGCCGGCAAGAAGAAATACCCACCTCCCTTTGTTAGCGTGGTGGCATTTATCAGCACAGTTGTGAGGGAGTTTGGAGAGCTCCATGCTATGATTTTAACATTCAGCTTCATCATCATTTCAAATGTCTCAAACGTCTTATATAATCTAGTCATTCATTAAGGAGGGGTACTAGTACTGAGCAATGTACCTGGAATTCAGGGATTTAGAACGCGTAGTTAAAATGCTATGAATGGGGTAGGTGAGGAGACATCCACAGTAAGTCACACTGATAATGGAGAAGATAGCACTCTGTAAAATACCGAAGTCATGTTGTAAAAAATTTTTTTAAAGGATGTAAAAACCACATCACTGAAATGTGAAAAATAAACTGGCATCAGGGATGCACAGACTGTGAGTCAACATGTAGTTTAGCTAAGGCATGAAGGATTTTTTGATGATTTAAAAGGAGGGTGAACAGAGTTGGTGACAAGAATTCATTGAGTGATCTTTTCCTCTAACACAGACTAGGACTTCAATTAAGGACAAAGAGGTAGTGACTATGTGCACATTCTGAAGGTAATGGACATGGGTTAGGACCGTTAGTCCTTCCAGGGTTTGGTAAGACACATCTCAATACCCCACCCTCCTCCACCTCCATGCACGCCTTCTACAGAAAGTACCATAGGGAGGAAGAGGGCAAAGGAGGTCATCTGCACAGTGTGAGTTATCAGCCACGATGGGGAGGCCATGGCATCTCCCTCCCCTTTTGTGGGTAAGGTAGAAGACTGGATCCCCCAACCTCCACTCTAAGGTCAAGGAAGAGGAATAGGAGAATCACTCATAAAAACTCTGGGCACCAGTAGGAAGTGAATCTTTGATGTGCCCCTTGTTTGGACATCTGCCTAGGTAGGAAAAGAGAAGGAAGATGGAACCAGGTGGCTGGTTACACTGCCAGGAGCAAGAACTGGGAGGATTAAAGTGGGAGTGGCTCTGGCATATATATCCCTGGGGAGGTTCCCTTTGTCCAGAGGACCTGCACACATGTTCCACCAGAAACCCAGCACGTGGATCCTTGCTGCTAAGGGTGAAGATGGACAGTCACTGCTGCCAAGGGAAGGAGGAGCAGTCATTAAGAAAGGGCAAGAACTGATAGATCACACCCCTAAACCCCTCCCCATGATACATGGGCAGAGATGGGGGGTGAAAGAGCTGAAGTCTCCCTCCCAACCCCAAGTTATTAAATGAAAGCTTGGCCTTGACATGGAGATGAGATGGAAATTTCCAACTAGAATATGCTGAGTTGCTTTTGGTTTATTTTTTAAGTTTTTAATAATAAAGGGGGACCAGGAAATTATGATACCTGCCTGAGCTATTATTTAGGGGTCTGCTACGTGTGCAAAGAGATTCGGCAGGGCACATGTGAGATTAGTAATTGCAGAAAGATAAAACTGTTTCATGACTGTTATTCCATGGAATTAATATTATTCAATAAACCAGTCACATAAGTGTTCACTGTGTTTAAATAATATGATTAAAAGAAAAAGAATGCCTACCTACTTACAGATTTATGCACCTCTCTGCTAACTTACTTATTGAAAATTCATTTTGCATTATAAGCATTTCAGATTTGAAAAGTATTCAGAAACATGTACTTTCATGAAATATAATACCTGCTACCCTCATATAGTCACCCTGGGCAGAGGGTTCAGCTGCTGGTCATGAGGATAACCTCAGGGGCTTATTGAAGCATAGTGTAGTTACAACTATTATGTTTCAAAATAGTTTTCTCAAAGGCATCCAACTGTGTGCTAATAAGTATGTAAAAGATGGAGATAGTAGATTCACAGTCAATTTAACCACAGAGATTTTATTTGCAAAGCCATCTGGAAATTAGCATGAATATACAAAACAGTACTACCTGAGTGGCGATCCTGAACACGTTGCCCAAATTGTCCAAAAATTCTGTTACTAATAGCACGACTGCACTTGTATTATCAACAACAAGAATAGCCAACCAACTGAATTTAGGTTCAAAGTTAAGTGACGAACAAGAGAGAAATAATTAAGATAAATACTGTGCCCAAAGAACAGCAAAATTCAGGGAACTGCAATGTGAAGAGACACACATTCTAAAGAAAATGGCACAAAAAATACCTAGAGAAAAATTTTTCTGAGAAAAAAAACATGGAGAAAAGTCCACAATTATATAGCACAAGCTTCAGTTTCAAAATAATCTGTAATATACAGTCAACTCTAGGAGTGACCAGCTACGTCAGCCACAACAACTGTAAGATCTAAGTGAATAGGAATGATTGAGTAGGTCTAAATGAAAGGCAACATTCTCTTAACGTCTGTAGGAAGGAGTGCTTTGGAATTTGTACAGTTTGTCCCTGATCTGAGCTCTCAGATTACACAAGCTAGTATCTGTTTTTATTTGCTTTAAATATTGACACGGGAATCAGCAAAAAGATGATGCATTATTTTTGCAGAGATAGGGGAAAATTAGAGGGTTAATTCGGGATGATCCTGAAATTATACAAATCTAACTTGGACAGCACGGAAGATTAGCCCAATGTCATAATTATGAAGATGACTCTGGAGGGAGGAGTAAGAAGGTACCAGCCATGATCTTGTTCCAAGTGACCCTTTCTCCCCTAGGAAAGCTGCTAACCAGGCAATGGATGCCCCAGCTCTTGTCCCAGAATTCCGGGGGATTTGGCGACAGTGTTTCTTTCCATCAACTTCTTTCAGCACTCTAAGCCTTACACACTTAATATAGTTCCTCTTTACGGAGCACCAGACAGTTATTCTTCCTACTCCCTTTTGCACAGCCTCTGACATCCCTCTGATGCTACATTACAAATTTTAACTGCAGATTTTCTAGTTCCTGGCCCATGTGACATGACAGGTAGCATTTGACAATGATAGAGACACTATGACATTCCTCAGCGAACACGGTACAATACGAGACTTTCAAAAAAAAATATTACCTGTTTAGGCTGAGCTCCTTTTGAGAGAATGTCAAGTAAATCAGCAGAAGAGATGAAATAGAAGCGAGGAAAGGCTATGCGCTTGGTTTCCAGGTATTCAGTGAGAGCTTTTTCACAAAGAGAAAGCCTACATGAATGAAAAATATTTTTAAGCATATCTTATCCATTCAGTCATTAAAACTTCAGCAAAACAAAACTCAAGTCCTCTCTGTCCATTCATTATAGTAAACTCACTGTTTAATAGGTAGCTTACTTCCTTCTGACACCATCATCTATCTTGCTTATGACTAATATACAAGTTATGCCAAGTAGAAGAGTACTATGCCAAATACACACACACACACACACACACACACACACACACACACACACCATTAGTTGTGGCTAAATATGAATTAGACTTAGGTTTACGTTATTCATTGCTTTTCTGAATGACACTCCTAAACAGCAGTGGAGAAGACTAGGCCGCCATCCTTCAACCTGAGAGCAAAATGCACTGGTAAGATGTAATTGGTTTACAGCCTTCTTTTCCCCCACTGGATGTCTACAAAACACAAGTGACTTCCCTCCTGTCAGGTATTCAGAGGAGTCATAAGATCCAGAGTTGGTTCTACTTTATTGCCCTTAGCAGAGCAGAAATGACCCAGAGGCAGAGCCCCGAAGCCCCAAAGAGCATCACTCAAATGAAATAATTAACTTCGCCGTTTTTATTACCAAAAAAACTTTCAGACTATAAAACTGCTTTGTTTATAAAATATAAAATTGTATCTAGATCTGTTCCTTACCTTGCAACAAAAAAAGGATCGCAGTTCCACAACCCATCATTTTAGTAGCAGATCTGCCCATTTTTAATCAAAAGCCAGAATATTCTTATGACCACTAACTGTTATAGAATTAAATGTGAAAATTACTTTAGAAATCGCCCTTGGGACAATGATTTTAAAAATGCTACTGTGCTCCCTCAGGATAATTTCTAATAAAATGAAACTATATAGAAACTGAAGGACTACATTAACTGAGTGCAATCCCAGTTCCTGGCACACAGTAGGTGCTCAATCAATATTTACAGGATAGTTTGATGAAATAATTGATCAATCAGTCATGTCAATTCTCTTGATAATAAGATACTCTAATTTTACTAGTATAATACTCCTCTCAGAAAACAAATATTTTTGGGTTTATTTACATTAACTTACTATATATATGTTCCATGTCATATGTACGAGATAACTAGATAATTATAAGCAAAATTACAAAATAATTTAGTAGAGGTTGCACCTCCATAACACAGTATTAAATACTATTAGGTATGTGAAAAAGACTTCATAAAATTCTAGTAAATTGATTATCTTACATAGCTTTATTCTTACCTGGACTGTAAATCTTTAAGTTTTTCATAGAGATTAGGTCTGCACGTTGCTTCTAACACATTTTCTACTTTGGCTGTCTTGAACATTAACTCCTGTATGAAAGTACAATACCGGGCCGTGGATATTAGAACAATCTTTTCTAAACTTTTAATCATTTCGAGAATAAAAAAATGAAGAACAAAGAATGAAGAGGCAAGGTCACAGATACTTCTAAGAATGTCTGACACCACATCTGCTTACTCTTGCTTTTCAACTCTTAGATGAAGATCAAAAGCAATGTACAAGCACACCGTTTTTATAAAAATAAATGTGATAAGCATTGTCACCACTTTAGGCCCACACAGAATTTTTCTCTTCTAAATCAAATGAAAAAGAGTGAAGGCAAAAGGAGACAAGGAAGGGAGAATGGGAAGAGGAAAAAGAAGAGAAAGGGAGACAGGTAGGAGGAGGCGGGGGCGGGGGAGGGGCGGGGAGGAGAAGGAGAGAGAAAGGCAGAAAGGGAGGAAGGGAGAGAGAGAGAATGAGAGAGCACCCAGAATCTTAAAAAGCACACCTACGTATAAAAACGAGAGAGATCTAAACAATCTATTTTTTCTTCCTCAAAAGTTAAATGGCTTAAAATTTATCTGTGACTTCTACTTTAGGTAGAAAGAAAAAACCTTTTAATCTCAATTTTTATGAGAAATAGTCACTCTCCTTTGCTAGAAATCTCTCCAATCAATTATCATTATGGGCACCATGCCACGCGCTTTCTATGGCTTTTACAGAAAAGAAAAACCCAAACTAGTAGTATTATTTTCTACCTGTTGTCGTTTCTCAGTCTTTTACTTCTGAAGATGAATCTGTTTACCTTTATTACCACAAGGGTCAGCACAAATATGGCCTGATGTTTGTTTTTGCATGACCTAGCAGCTAAAAATGGTTCTTAAATTTATTTTGGAGACAGGGTCTCATTCTGTCACCTGGGCTGGAGTGCAGTGCTGCAGTCATAGCTCACTGTAACCTCAAACTACCTTGGCTCAAGTGATCCTCCCACCTCAGCCTCCCGAGTAGCTAGGACTGCAAGCGTGGGCCACCTTGCCCAGCTAATTATTAAAATTTTTTTAGTAGAGAAGGGGTCTCACTATATTGCCTAGGCTTGTCTCAAACTCCTAGCCTCAAGCCATCCTCCTACCTTGGACTCCCAAAAGGCTGGGATTATAGGTATGAGCTACCGAGCCTAGCCTACGTTTTTAAATCATTGAAAAAAATAAAAAACAGTACATTTTGTGACACATGAAAACTATGTGAAATTCAAATTTCAGTGTCTACAAGTAAAGTTTTATTGGCATATAACCATATCCATTTGTTTATATATTACCCATGTCTTCTTTCATGTTATAATGGCAGCATTCAGAAGGTGTTAGAGAGGCTGCATGATCCACACAGGCTGAAATATTTATTACCTGGCCCTTTGCAGGAAAAGTCTCCTGACTCCTGCTTACTCATGCAAAAATACATTCATTTTTATAAATACGATGCTCCAAATCATGTTTCTTTACAAAACTTTGCTAGAATAGCATACAGCCTGTCTTTGACAAACCTTAAATTCAGCATCCACCCCATCAAATCTTCTAGCATCTTTCACAAGCTGGATTCGAATATCTTCTGAACAGACAAAAATGCTTTCCAGGTGAGACCAAGTTCGCTGGACTTCCATCCAAGTGAAGATGACCAAGTCTGCTATGTTTAATTTATTTTGCCAGCTTAACACTTGCTCAATGAAATATTCTACATACTTGCTTTGAAGAAGAGTCTGCAACTGAACCTAAAATAAAGGCAAAGAATTTTAAATAGTAGCTAAATTTAGTAGAATGTGAGTGCTATGAGGGAGGGACTATATCTACTCTGTTTATTGCTGGATTCTTAGACTGAGCAAGTAATATATGGAACTGGCATTTAATAAGTTTTTGCTAAATGAGTGAATGAGTGAATTAATAGTAGTAAATATTCATATTAACATTTTTCCAAAAAGAAAAAAAAGATAAATATAAGCAGCTGTATCTCATATGTCTTTCTCAAGAAGGCCCTGCATCTATTGCAGGCAGAAAAAAAATACTGTGTATTGGGGTTCAGCACTGGGAATTAAACTGTATTCTTTCATTGCTCTTCCCCTCATCCCTGCCTATTAGTCATGCCAAGATTGTGTAGGTATGTGTTTATTAATCTTAAAAAAATAGGCTGGGCACGGTGGCTCACGCCTGTAATCCCAGCACTTTGGGAGGCCAAGGTGGGCGGATCACGAGGTCAGGAGATTGAGACCATCCTGGCTAACACGGTGAAACCCCATCTCTACTAAAAATACAAAAAATTAGCTGGGCGTGGTGGCGGGCACCTGTAGTCCCAGCTACTTGGGAGGTTGAGGCAGAAGGATGGTGTGAACCTGGGAGGCAGAGCTTGCAGTGAGCTGAGATCACACCACTGCACTCCAAGCCTGGGCAACAGAGTGAGACTCTGTCTCAAATAAATAAATAAATAAATAAAATTAAATAAATAAATGAATAAATAAATAAACTGCCCCCCATCAGCCTGCTAGGCCCTTGAGCTTCCACTTTCCTCCCTTTTCAGTTTACTGCTAAGCTCCACAGCTCTCCTATCACCAGCGCTTGTTTTTGTTTCGTTTTTTCAAGTATTGGTTGCAGTTTTATTTTGAAAAGAATGCTATAATTAATGTGGTTTTTGTTTCTCATGTTTATATTAAAAGAAAAGCTAACAAACTCTATTTTAATTAAATATGGCTAGTATGTCTGAAACGCTTCCATCACATAGCATTACATATCTGCCTAACTTAAATGTTTTAAGTCTGTCCTCATACGTCTTTTTTTCCCTTCCAACATTTATTTTGGGTTTGGGGGGTACATATGCAGGCTTGTTACATAGGTAAATTGCATGTTATGGGGGTTTGGTGTGCAGACAATTTTATCACCCACGTAATGAGCATAGTACCTGACAGGTAGGTTTTTGATCCTCACCCTCGTCCTGCCCTCCACTCTCAGCTAGCCCCCAGTGTGTATCATTCCCCTTCTTTGTGTCCATGGGTACTCAACGTTTAGCTCAGCAGTGCTTGTTTTAATGCCATGCAGTCTAGATAGAATAGTGAGAAGTATTCTATGACATTGGAATCTCAGAAAGTCACTGAGTAGAATGACCTCTACTCCTCATTTTTCTCTACTCTAGGTATTTAACATACTTGACTCTTCTTTGAGGGAAAAACCTCATGCCTTGACTTCTCTATGATGTTACAGTATCCTGTTTCAAGCATTTCTCTGACCACTCTCTTGCTGCCTCCTTTTTGTCTTCTCCTCTTGCTCACTGAAATCAGCCTTTTTCAACGCTCTATTCTCAGCTGGCTTATCTCCTTTACTCTCCTTAACTAGTTCATCAAGTCTCAAGATACTGACAGTGAACTCCCAGCTACCAGTTCTTGGCTGAACCTCTGTATTGAGCTGTGGTCTGGTGTTTCACCCTTGCATAAATGTCCTTCACACTGAATAAACCAATAATAACAGTGTCATCTCTCCAAACCAGTTTCTTTTCCTATATGTCTTATGTCTAATAATAACACTACTGTTATTTCCTCTGAATAGTTTGTCTCTTCTACATTTCTTCTCATGTCTGAACAGATGCTAACACTGTAATTTTAGAATTCAAGACCATATATCATGTGCTCAATGAATAAATAAATACATGTTGAGTATTAGAACTAGGAAAAAGTAAAAGATCACAATTTAAAATTTAAAAAATCTGATTAAAAATGTATATGAACCCAACATCAGAGAACCTAAATATATAAATCAAATATTAACAGATCTGAAGTATGAGATAGACCGCAATACAGTAATAGAAAGGGACTATAACATTCCACTTTCAACAATGGATAGATCATCTGGACAGAAAATCAAGAGAGAAACAGTGGACTTGAACACCTTAGACCAAATAGACCTAATGGACATAGACAGACTATTTCTTCCAATAGCAGAATACAGATTTTTCTCAAGTGCAAATGAAACATTCTCCAAGACAGACCATGTGTTAGGCCAGCAATATGGTTTGGCTGTGTCCCCACCCAAATCTCATCTTGAATTCCCACATGTTGTGGGAGGGACCCAGTGGGAGGTAACTGAATCATGGGGGCAGGTCTTTCGCATGCAGTTCTCATGATTGTGAATAAGTTTCGCAAGATCTGATGGTTTTAAAAAGGGCAGTTTGCCAGCACAAGCTCTCTTGTCTGCCGCTATGGGGGACGTGCCTTTCACCTTCCACCATGATTGTGAGGCCTCCCCAGCCACATGGAACTGTAAGTCCAATAAACCTCTTTCTTTTATAAATTGCCCAATCTTGGGTATGTCTTTATCGCAGCATGAAAATGAACTAATACAGTAAATTGGTACCAATAGGGTGGGGTACTACTGAAAAGATACCCAAAAATGTGGAAGCAACTTTGGAACTGGTAACAGGCAGAGGTTGGAACAGTTTGGAGGGCTCAAAAGAAGATAGGAAAATGTGGGAAAGTTTGAAACTCCCTAGAGACTTGAATGGCTTTGACCCAAATGCTGATAATGACATGGACAATGAAATCCAGGCTGAAGTGGTCTCAGATGGAGATGAAAAACTTGTTGGGAACTGGAGCAAAGGTGACTCTTGTTATGTTTCAGCAAAGAGACTGGTAGAATTTTTCCCCTGCCCTAGAGATTTGTGGCACTTTGAACTTGAGAGAGATAATTTAGCATACCTGGCAGAAGAAATTTCTAAGCAACAAAGCATTCAAGAGGTGACTTGGGTGCTGTTAAAGGAATTCAGTTTTATAAGGGAAGCAGAGCATAGAAGTTCAGAAAATTTGTAGCCTGACAATGTGATAGAAAAGAAAATCCCATATTCTGAGGAGAAATTCAACCTGACTGCAGAAATTTGCAAAAGTAACCAGGAGCCAAATGTTAATCTCCAAGGCAATGGTGAAAAGGTTTCCAGGGCATCAGACACCTTTGTGGCAGGCCCTCCCATCACAGGCCTGGAGGCATTGGAGGAAAAAGGGGTTTTCTGGGCCAGGCCCAGGGTTCCCGTGCTGTGTGCAGCCTAGAGACTTGGTGCCCTGCATCCCAGCCACTCCAGCCATGGCTCAAAGGAGCCAACATAGAGCTCAGGATGTGGCTTCAGAGGATGTAAACCTCAAGCATTGGCAGCTTCCATGTGGTGTTGAGTCTGCCAGTGCACAAAAGTCAAGAACTGAGGTGTGGGAACCTCTACCTAGATTTCACAAGATGTATGGAAATGCCTGGATGCCCAGGCAGAAGTTTGCTGCAGGGGCAGCATCCTCATGGAGAACCTCTGCTATGGCAGTGCAGAATGGAAATGTGGGATCAGAGCCCCCACACAAAGTTCCTACTGGGGCACTAACTAGTGAAGCCATGAGAAGAGGGCCACTGTCCTCCAGACACCAGAAAGGCAGATCCACCGACAGCTTGCACTGTGCACCTGGAAAAGCTGCAGATACTCAACACCAGCCTGTGAAAGCAGCCAGTAGGGAGGCTGTACCCCAAAAAGCCACAGGGGCGGAGCTGCCCAAGACTGTAGGAACCCACCTCTTGCATCAGCGTGACCTGGATGTGAGACATGGAGTCAAAGGAGATCATTCTGGAGCTTTAAGATTTGACTGCCCCGCTGGATTTCAGACTTGCATGGGGCCTGTAGCCCCTTTGTTTTGGCTAGTTTCTCCCATTTGGAATGGCTGTATTTATCCAATAGCTGTATCTCCATTTTATCTAGGAAGTAACTAACTTGCTTTTGATTTTACAGGCTCATAGGTAGAGGGACTTGCCTTGTCTCAGATGAGACTTCGAACTGTGGACTCTTGAGTTAATGCTGAAATAAGACTTTGGGGGACTTTTGGGAAGGCATGATTGGTTTTGAAATGTGAGGACATGATTTGGGAGGGGCCGGGGGCGGAATGATATGTTTTGGCTGTCTCCCTACCCAAATCTCATCTTGAATTCCCATGTGTTGTGAGAAGGACCCAGTGGGAGGTAACTGAATCATGGGGGCAGGTCCTTCCCATGCTGTTCTCATGACTGTAAATAAGCCTCAAGAGATCTGATGGTTTTACAAAGGGGAATTTGCCTGCACAAGCTTTCTTCTCTTGTCTGCTGCCATGCGAGACATGCCTTTCACCATCCACTACAACTGTGAGGCCTCCCTAGCCACATGGAACTGTAAGTCCAATAAACCTCTTTCTTTTGTAAATTGCCCAGTCCTGGGTATGTCTTTATCAGCAGCATGAAAACGGACTAATACAGCCACAAAACAAGTCTTAACAAATTTAAGAGAAAAAAGAATGAAAAGCAGTGAAGATTGTCTACGAGATAAATAATACTAAAAACTTTTGAAAACCTAAGATATAAATATCCAGGTACAAGAAGGTCGGAGAACACCAAATAGAACTGACCCAAATACTACTACCCGAAGTCGTATAATAATCAAACTCTCAAAGGTCAAGGACACATAGAGAATCCTAAAGCAACAAAAGAAAAGAAGCAAATAAGATATAAAGGAGCACCAATTTGACAAAAGACATCTCAAAAGAAAGAATACAGGCCAGTAGGAAGTGGAATGACATTTTCAAAGTGCTAAATGTAACAACAAAACAAACCCCTGCTAACCAAGAATACTGTGTCCTGCAAACTTACACTTCAAATATGAGAGACAGATTAAAGTATTTTCCCTGACAAACAAAAGCTGAGCTAATTCACCACCACCAGAATAGTTTTACAAAAAATGCTAAAGGAAATTCTTCAATCTGAAATAGAAAAACACTGACATTAAACAATGTATTTAAAGCCATAAAACCCACTGGTAAAATTAAATATGTGAACAAACACAGAATATTCTAGTACTGTAACTACGGTGTGTAATCTACTCATACCCCTGGCATGAAGCCCAAAAGACAAATCTATCAAAAACAATAGCTACAGCAAACTGTTAAGAGATAGACAATATAAAAATATACAAATTGAGACAACCAAAGCTCAAAATGTGGGGTGGGGGGAAGGAATGGAGTTTCTTCTTCATTTTTTCTTTGGGTTTCTTTTCTTTGTGATCTAATATAAGTTGTCATCTCTTTAAAATAACTTGGTATAGTTTTTCTAAGCCTCATGGTAACCACAATGCAAAAACCTGTAACAGATTCACTAAAAATAATAAGCATTGAATTAAAACATATTAACAGAGAAAATCGCTTAACAATAAAGGAAGACAGTAAGAAAGTAAAAAAGAAAAATTATAAAACAACCAGAAGATAAGTAACAAAATGGCAGTAATAAGTCCTTAATAACAACACTGACCATAAATGGACTCAATTCTCCAATTAAATGCATAAAGTGGCTGAATAGCTAAAGAAACATAACAGAACTATACAGTGCCTACAAGAAACCCACTTCACCTATAAAGACACATATAGACTGAAAGTGAAAGAGTGGAAAATGATATACCATGCAACTAGAAACCAAAAAAGAGTAAGAGTAGCTATACTAAGATCAGATAAAATATATTACAATCAAGACTGTAAAAAGAGGTAAAGAAGATAACTACATAATGATAAAGGAATCAATTAGGCAAGAGAAAATAATAATTATAAGTATTAAATATCTGTGCACCCAACACCTAAACTCCCAAGTATATAACACAAACATTAATAGACCTAAAGGGATAAAGGGAAAGACAGGCTGCAACACAATGATAGTACAGGACTTTAACACCCCATTCTCAGTAATGGACAGATCTTCCAGATTTTAAAAATCAACAAAGAAACATCAGAGTTAAACTACACACTAGACCTAGTAGTCCTGACTGACTGACACAGAATATTTTACCCAACTACTGCAGAATACAAATTCTTTTTGTCAGCACATGGATTCTCCAGAATAGATCATATCTTAGGGCACAAAACAAGTTTCAAAAAATTCTAAAAAGTAGAAATCATATCGAGTACCTTTTCTGATTACAATGAAATAAAACTAGAAATCATTAACAAGAGGAACCTTAGAAATGTCACAAACACATGGAAATTAAACAACATGCTCCTAACCAACCAATAAATCAATGAAGAAATTAAGAAGGAAATGTAAAAATTTTCTGAAACAAATTAAAATGGAAATAAAACATATCAAAATCTATGTGATACAATAAAAGCCAGTAATAAGAGGGAAGTTTAGAGCAACAAGCACATATATCAAAAAAGTAGAAGGCCTTCAAATAAACAACCTAACAATACACCTCAAGGAACTAGAAAAGCAAAAACAATCCCAACTGAACATCAGCAAAAGGAAAGGAATAACAAGGATGAGAGCTGAAATAAATAAAATTAAAACTGAAGAAAAAATACAGAAGATCAACAACACGAAAGTTGGTTTTGTGAAAAGATAAAATTGATAAGCCTTTAGCTAGACTAAGAAAATGAAGCCAGCATTACCCTGATACCAAGAGCAGAAAAGGACACAAAAGAGAAAATTACAGGCCAATATTACAGATAAACATAGATGCCACAATTCTCTACAAAATATTAGCTGATGGAATTCAACAATACATTAAAAAATCATTCACCATGGTTAAGTGGGAGTCATTCCAGGGATAGAAGGATAGTTTAATTTATGTGAGTCAAGAAATGTGATGTAGCACATCAATAGAACCAAGAAGAAAAACCATATGATTATTCCAACAAATTTCAAAAAGGCGTTTGATAAAATTCAACAACCTTTTATGATAAAAACCCTCATCAAAATTGGCACAGAAGGAACATATCTCAAAATAGTAAAGGTCATATACAACAAACCCACAGCTAACATTGTACTGAATGGGGAAAATTTGATAGCCTTTCCTCTAAGATCTGGAACAAGACAAGATACCCTTTTTCACTCTTTGTATTCAATATAGTATTAGAAGTCCTGGTCAGAGCAATTAGGCAAGAGAAAGAAATAAAAGGCATTCAAACTGGAAGGTGGAAGTCAAATTAGCCTTGTTCTCAGATTACATGATCTTGTACCTAGAAAAACCTAAAGACTCCACCAAAAAAAACTGTTAGAACTGATAAACAAGTTTAGGAAAGTTGCAGGATACAAAGTAGACATACAAAAAACAGTTGCATTTATATGTACCAACAGAAAACCTTTGAAAAAAGAAATCAAGAAGGCAATCACATTTACAATAGCTACAAATAATATAAAATATGTAGGAATCAAATTAACCAAAGAAGTGAAAGATGAAAAGTGAAAGTTTCTATATGAGAAACATTATGAAACACTAATGAAAGAAACTGAAGACACACACAAAAAACAGAAAGATATTCCATGCTCATGGATTGGAAGAGTATTGTTAAAATGACAATATTACCCAAAGCAATTTCTAAATTCAATGCAATCTCTAACAAAATACCAATGACTTTTTTCCATAGAAATAGAAAAAGTTTCAAAATTTATATGGAATCACAGAAGACCCTGAATAGTCAAAGCAATCCTGAGCAAAAAGAACAAAGCTAGAGGCATCAAACTACCTGTCTTTGAAATTTACTACAAAGCTATATAGTAACCAAATCAGCATAGTACTGGCATAATAACAGACACAGAGAGCAATGGAACAGAATAGAGACCCAAGATATAAACCCATACATTTACAGCCAATTAATTTTCAGCTAAGGTGCCAAGAACATACAATGGGGAAAGGACAGTCTTTTCAATAAATGGTACTGGGAAAACTGGATAACCATATGCAGAAGAATGAAACTAGATTCCTATCCCTCAATGTAAACAAAAATCAAATCAAAATGGATTAAGAGTTGAATCTAAGACCTGAAACTATAAAACTACTAGAAGAAAACACTGGAGAAATGCTCCAGGATTTTGGTGTGGGCAAAGATTTTTTTGTGTGTGTAAGACTTCAAAAGCCCAGGCAACAAAAACAAAACTGGGCAAACAGGATCATGCCAAGACAAAACGCTTCTGCACAGCAATAGAAACAATTAACGAAGTGAAGAGGCAACCTACAGAATGGGAGAAAATATTTGCAAACTACTCATCTGATAAGGGATTAATAACCAGAATACATACGAAATTCAAACAACCCAGTGGCAAAACAAAAACAAAACAAAACCCCAATCTGATTTTAAAATGGGCAAAATATTTGAATAGGCATTTCTCAAAAGAAGACATACAGGCCGGGCGCTGTGGCTTACGCCTTTAATCCCACACTTTAGGGGCAGAGGCAGGCAGATCACAAGGTCAGGAGATCGAGACCATCCTGGCTAACATAGTGAAACCCCATCTCTACTAAAAATAGAAAAAATTAGCCAGGCATGGTGGCGGGCACCTGTAGTCCCAGCTACTTGGGAGGCTGAGGCAGAAGAATGGCGTGAACCCGGAAGGCAGAGCTTGCAGTGAGCCAAGATCACGCCACTGTACTCCAGCCTGGGTGACAGAGGAGACCCCGCCTCAAAAAAAAAAAAAGACATACAAATGGCCAACAGTTATATGAAAAAATGCTCAACATCACTAATCCTAAGAGAAATGCAAATCATAATACAATGAGATATGATGTCACCCCAGTTAAATGGCTTTTACCAAAAAGGCAAAAATGGATGCTGCTGGCAAGGATGTGGAGAAAGGGGAACACTTGCCCACGGTTGGTAGAAATGTAAATTAGTATAGTCACTATGGAGAACAGTACGGAGAGTTTTCAAAGAACTAAAAATGTAATCCAGCAATTCCACTACCAGGTATATACCCAAAAGAAAAAATCAGTATGTTGAAAAAACACCTGCACTTCCATGTTTTTTGCAGTACTATTTTACAATAGCCAAAATAAAGAATTGACCTAAGTGCCCACTAACAGATAGATTTAAGAATGGTATATACATACAATAGAATATTATTCAGCCATAAAAATAATAATGAAATCATGTCATTTGCAGCAATGTGGATGGAACTGGAGGACATTATGTTAAGTGAAATAAGGCAAGCATAGAAAGACAAATATCACGCATTCCCACTCATATATGGGAATTTTTTTTAAAAAGTGGGTCTCATAAGACCCAGTATTAGATAGATCAGTAGGGTGGCTACAGTTTACAATAATCTATTGTGTATTTCAAAAGATCTAGAAGAGAAAAATTCCAGTAGTTTTAGCACAAAGACAAATATTTAAGATGATGGTCATCCCAATTACACTGATTTGATCTTTACGTTTTATATGCATATATTAAATTATCACATGTATCCCCAAATTATGTACATCTCTTATGCATCAATATGAAAAAAATAAATGTTTTCTAAGTCTGCCAGATAATCTTAGATAAAAACTTCAGAAGATCAAAAATAACATCAAGTATTTTTCCAATCACAGTGGCATAAAAGTATAAATTAGTAACAGCAGGAATTTTGGAAACTCACAAATACATGAAAATTATAACATGCTCCCAAACAACCAATGGGTCAAAGAAGAAATCAAAAGAGAAATTTTAAAATATATTGAGACAAATGAAAACAGGAACACAACATACTAAAACTTATGGAATGCAGCAAAACCAGTTCTAAGAGGGAAGTTTTTAGCAATAAATGTTTACAACAACAAGAAAATCTCAAATAAACAACTTAATGCTAACCTTCAGGAACTAGAAAAAGAAGAACAAACTAAGCCCACAATCAATAGTAGGAAAAAATGATAAAGATCAGAGCAGTAATTGATGAAATAGAGACTACAAAGACAAGAAAAAGACCAATGGAATGAAGAACTGGTTTTTTGAATAGTAAACAAAATCAACAAACCTTTAGCCAGACTAAGGAAAGAAGGGAGATAACTCAAAATCAGAAATGAAAGAAGAGTTATTACAACTGATATGACAGAAATACAAAGGATCATAAGAGACTACTATGAACAGTTATATGTCAACAAATTGAAATGGTTAAGTTCCTAGAAACATACAACCTACCAAGACTGAATCAAGAAGAAATAAAAGATCTGAACAGATGAGTAAAGACACTGATTCAATACTAAAATATTTCCCCTCAAAAGAAAGGCCTAGGACAGGAGGGCTTCATGGTGGAATTCTGCCAAACATTTAAATAAGAACTAATACTAATTCTTCTCAAACTCTTCCAAAAAAACTTAAGGAGAAATACTTCCAAACTCACTTTATGAGGCCATGATTATCCTGATACCAAAGCCAAACAAGGACACCACAAGTAAAGAAAATTAGAAGCCAATATCCCTGATGAACATAAATTTAAAAAATCATCAGCAAAATACTAGCAAACTGATTTTAACAGTACACTAAAAAGGATCATTCACCATGATCAAGTGGGATTTATCTCAGGAATGCAAGGATATGCAAATCAATAAATGTGATATACCATATTTAACAGAAAGGACAAAACAATATGAACATCTGAATACATGCAGAAAAGGCATTTGATAAAATTCAACATCATTTCATGATTAAAAACTCCCAACAAAATTGGCATATAAAGAATGTACTTCAGCACAATAAAGGCTGAACATGAAAAGCACACAGCTAATATACTCAACAGCAAAAAATCAAAAGCTTTTTGTCTAAAATCAGGAATAAGACAAGGATGCCCACTCTCATGCTTCTATTCAATACAGTACTGGAAGATCTAGCCAGAGCAACTAGACAAGAAATAAAAAGCACTCAAATGGAAAGGAAGAAGTGAAATTGTGTCTGTTTGCTGATGACATAATCTTATATTTAGAAAATCCTAACAGCTCCATCCTAAAACTGTTAGAACTAATAAATGAATATAGTAAACTTGTAAGGTACAAAACCAACACACAAAAATCAGCATTCTTTTATACTAACAACAAACTATCTGAAAAAGAAATTAAGAAATCAATCCAATTCACGATAGTATCAAACAATAAAATACTTCAGTAAATTTACCAAAGGAGGTGAAATATCTGTATACTAAAAACTACAAAACATTGATGAAAAAATGTAGATAATACAAATAAATTGAAAAGTATTCAGTATTTAAAGTTATCCAAGTATTTAATATTGTTAAAATGTTCATACTACCTGCTACTGTACTACCTGTTATTGTGTCTCAAAGCTCATGTGCTGCAAACTTAATCAACAATGCAACAGTGTTTGAGGTGGGACCTTTAAGAGGTATTGTGAGGGCTGTGCCCTCATTAGTGGATTAGTGATATTAAGAAAGTGGATTCTTGTCAGTCACCATGTGCAAAAAAATTTTACAGAAGAAAAAAACATGTAAAAGAAAGTGGGTTCATTATAATGACTGGGTTTGTTATAAAAGTAAGTTCAACCTTCCCTTTCTCTCTCTTACCATGTGACGCCTTCTGCCACGTTATGACACAGCAAGAAGGCTCTCACCAACTGCAGCCCTTTGATCTTGGACTTCTCAGTCTTCAGAACAGCAAGCCAAACAAATTACTGCTCATTTTAAGTAACCCAGTCTGCGGCATTCTGTTGTAGTAGCACAAAACAGACTAAGACACTACCCCAAAGAGATCTATAGAATCAATGCAATCCCTACTAAAATTCCAATGTCATGTTTTCCAGAAATAGAAAAAAGAATCCTAAAATTTGTATGAATTGACGAAAGACCTAGAATAGCCCAAACAATCTTGAGCATAAAGAACAAAGCTGGAGGCATCACACTACCTGACTTCAAAATCCATTACAAAGCTATAGTAATCAAAAGAGCATGATATGGGCATAAAAACAAACACATTGACCAATGGAACAGAATACGGAGCCGAGAAATAAACTTACATATTTATGGTGGATTGATTTTCAATAAAATTTCCAAGAACACACAATGGAGAAAAGACAATTTCTTCAATAAGTGGTGCTTTGAAAAGTGGATATCCACAAGCAGAAAAATGAAATTGGACCCTTATCTCACACCATATAAAAAAACCAACTCACAATGGATTGAAGACTGAAATGTAAGACCTAAAACTATAAAATTACTAGAAGAAAACTAGGGGAAGTGCTCTACAACATTGGTCTACAAAAAGATTTCTTGAATATGACTTCAAAAGCACAGGCAAAGGCAAAAACAAAGAAATCAGATTGCATCAAACTAAAAAGCTTCTGTATAGCAATGGAAACAAAAGAGCAAAGCTACAATTGATGGATTGGGAGAAAATATTTGCAAACCATAGATATAATAAGGGGCTAATTTCCAAAATATCTAAGAAACTTAACTCAAAAGCAAAAAACCAAGTAACCCAATCAAAAAAATGGGCAAAGGATCTAAACAGTTATTTCTCAAAAGGTGACTTACAAATGACCAACAGATATTTGAAAAAATGTTCATCATCCATGATCATCAAGGAAATGCAAATTTAAACCACAATAAGATATCACTTCACACCTGTTAGAATGGCTATTATCAAAAAGACAAAAGACAAGGGTAGGTGAGAGTGTATAGAAAAGGGAACCCTTTTGCACTGTTGGTGGGAATATAAATTAATACAGCTTTTATGGAAAACAGGATGGAGTTTCCTCAGAAAACTCAAAATAGACTTACCATATGATTTGACAATCCCACTTCTGGGTATATACCCAAAGGAAATGAAATCAGTAGGCTGAAGACATATCTGTACTCTCATGTTCATTGCAGCATTATTCACAATAGCTAAGATATGAAAGCCACCTAGGTGTCCATTATGAGATGAATGGATAAAGAACATGTGGTATATAAACACAATGGAATATCACCCAGCCTTTAAAAAGAAAAAATCCTGATTTGCAACAACATGGATGACCCTAAAGGACATTATGCTAAGAAAAATAAGCCAGGAACAAAAAGACAAATATTGTATGATGTCACCTACACATGCAATCTAAAAAAGTTGAACTCATAGAAATAGAGAGTAGAATGATGGTTACCAGAGCCTGGGGGAAGGGGAAAGAGGAGCTGTTGATCAAAGGGTACAAATTTTCAGTTAGACAGGAGGAATAAGCTTTAGTGATCTATTGCACAGTTGGTGACTACAATATATAATAATGCATTGTACTTTTCAAAATTCCTAAAGGAGATTTTAAGTGATTCACCACAAAAAAAATGTTAAGTATATGAGATGACGGTTAGCCTGATTTAATCATTCCACATTGTAAACATATATCAAAACATCACATTGTACCCTATATATACAATTATTTGTCAAATAAAAATAAAATTAAAAAATAAATGCAATAAAAATATCAATCTTACTTGGTTGTGCTCTAGAGTTTCAAAAAGTTGTTCATCAAACTTTAGTAATGGAATGCCTGTTCGATAGTGAACTTCATAAGAAAACTTCACGGTTGCCCAGGTCTGACTGATTTCAGTAATAACCTAGTAATCAACAATATAAACTAATTAATGTGCACAAAATTTAATTGAGAATCAATATCTAGACTATTATCTGGAATTAATTTTTTTTCAATTTTCAAAAAGGCAAACTGATATCAAATATTACTGGCTTCAGTTTTTTCCTCCAAGTAATTCATGTTAATGGGGTTTGAAGAATGAATTTTATCACATCAAAGGAATGGGCATCACACTAACATCAAACTTCTATTGAATGTGAGTTTATCATCCCTAACCAAAACAGAATTTGAGAGCAGGAAGGGACTTAAATGTTTGGTAGATATTATTTACAAATTAGCCAGCATGAAACAGGTAATGCCTTAAATGGGAATCAATCTGTCTTCTGTGTGAATCTGGGTAAGTTAATTACCTCTTTATACCTCAGTTTCCCCATCTGTAAAATAGAGATACTATTACTTACCTCAGAAGATTAAATGGATTAATATAAATAAAGCACTCAGAGTGGTGCTGGCTACAAAATAAAGGACATGTAAGTATTTTCTGCTATAACCATCATCATCAACAAGACCAATCCTCCAGTTTTACTGTGGCTTAGAATGATTCTAGTTCCTGCTCATCCCACACCTAATGAACAGCAAGGAACAAACTGGGACTCGTCTCTCCAGGCTCCCAGGACATCAAAAGGACTTTTCTCTAAGTTGGCTTCTATGCAAATACCCAAAATTAGCCAAGTAGAAATGACTCAGCCCCGAGGACACTACCTTCTCAGTCCCCAGCTCTTTTACCGCCTTGTCCACAATCCTTCGGACATCATCTTCCACTCTGTGTAACTGCAGTGCTAACAAATCTGCCAAAGTTGTGGCTTCATTTATTAAAAACTTGACCTGATTAGGGGGAAAAAAAAGGTAGACTTTATATTCCACGTATATTAACAGTTCCTTTTGCCTAAAGACTGGTGAAATGAATCTTAACTAAAATATACTCAAGTCAGGTGCTGAGTACATCTCTCATCTTGAAAGATGTGGACAATCTAAGACATTCCTTTTTAACTCACAATTCCTGAGGCATCACCTGCCGGAAGCAAGGGCCAAAGTTTAGTCACATCCGTGCTACACTATTTTCTTTGTTTCACATCTTTCCCTTGTCAGCACGTTTCTTATCTCCTTTGCCCACAAAACCTATTTTTAAAGAGAATCTCATTGTTCATTTATTACAATTTGGTCGAAATCCCAGGAATCAGGTAGTGGTTCATTTGTCTTTTCTTCCTAAAGAACCCTATTCACTGAACATAATTCCCAGCTGCTTCTGTGATTTAACCTAGTTTTATCACTAATTTAATCTCAGTTCATTGGCAAAAAAATAATCTTACTCACAGTGTCATTATTCATATTTACCATGTGAAAAATAATTCTCATTTCCACATTGTCTTGTGACAATGACTCCCCCTCTCTCACGTTGACTCTCCTTCCCTCCCCTATATTTGGTCCTTGAGACATCCTCAGCTCTTCGACATACCCAAACTCACTCATGTCTCCTGTAAGTGAAGAGTTGAGCCAGCCACATGGGTTGCAGGAAAGCCATTTTCTTTCCGGCTTTTGCTAAGAATATCCAGAATCTGCTTCTTGGAGGCTGCCACCCTCTGTCCCTCCCTACCCTCTAACATTCCTTAGCACCATCCACCCCTCTGCATAAGAGGACCAAATGCCCTGATTTGCTCAGGACTGAGGGGTTTCTAGCAAGTGGATTTCAGGGATGTGAGACTTTCAGTGCTAAAACCTGGAAAGTCCTGAGAAAGCTAGATGAGTTTGCCAACCTATCTCTGTGTCAACTTTGGCCTCACTCCAGAGTTGCTGGGAGCCAGGGAGCTAGGTCTGCCCTTGAGAAAGAATGAGCAGAGATGTGTAATAGGGCCGCCCTGATTAGTTGTGCAATTTGTGTACTGAACATGGACACCAGCCCAGACGACAAATGGAGATGGAAGCCAGCCTCCGCTCTGCTGTCCTGGGGACAGCCTGGAGGAGGGTGCCTTTTTAAAAATTGTCTGTCAGATCAGGTGACTTTTTCTAGCTGGCAAAAAGGCATAACACAGCAAGTAGAGGCTATGCTGAGGGGGGTCTTTTCATAAATTACACTTCATCCCAGATGATGCAAACCAAGAAGTAACACTTCACAGTCACAAAAATGTTCAATTAGTGAGACTGAGGATACTGACCCCAATAGCTTTCATCAGCTGGTGCCAATGCCTGTCCCTGAGGGCAGGGCTCTGTAACTCTGTGATGGCCCTCAGGGAGGCTGTCATGTCCTTAACTGTGCCTTCCAGGCCCGTGTAAGCATCCCAGACGCGGACTTCCTTGTTGAGTGACCAAATTTCCTAAAGAAAAGTGGAGGAAAAAACCTAGCTCCCAAGATATAACACAGTATATATTAATAATTTACCTCCTTTGATATACATTTCCCAACTCCTGGATTAGAAAAGAGTGAAAGCATTTGAACTCCTATACTAAGGACAAAAACCAGAGAAACAAAAAGGGATCCACTCATTTGTACATTACAAGCCCACTCTGTACAAGCCACTTGTTTACACTGCTTTCTCATTCACAAGATCTAACTGAATGTCCCATGAGGAAACATAGGTAAGAGTTCACGGGACATGTGCAATGAAGAATGTTTCCTCTATAAACATAAATAAATGGAAACAGACTGTTATTAGATTACTAAGACCTCCTTCGGAATACCTGACTCATTTAAACAATAGCCTTGGAATGTTGATTATCTTTGAGTGCCTGTTTCTTGAAACTTAAATATTTCATCATCTTAAAATGCCAAGTAGGTCCCTTGACTTGGCTGGTCCTCTCAGCCCAAGGAACAACATCAGCAATTGTGAATGAGAAAATCCATAGGAAAACAACTAGAACTTAGCACGAAATAAAGGACAATGTGACCCCATGACATCCAAAATAATGAAGGGACATTTTAGTTTGGGTCTTTGGGACTGGCATAATATAGGGGAAAATACAGGCAAGAGTGGGTAGGAGCTGAGGCAAGGAAGCCCCAGGGTGGAAAAAAAGCAAATGGTCCTGTCACTTTTAACTGCCTTTCACTGATAGGCAGTTTGCCTTTATCCAAAGATGCTCTGTCTTCAGAGGGCATACGGCTATGCAGAATAGATATCAAATTCCAATAAGTACCAAATTACAATAGGCTCAGTTCTGTATATGTTGAACCCCTTGGGATACCGGAGTCATTAATAAGAACAAAGATCATGGTATTCCGCATAAATCCAGAAGTGGCATACTCCTATTAGTTGCCCCAAATTCCAAAGCCAAAAGGTATCTTTTCAGATACAAAATGTTTATGGTTGCTAAGTAAAGAAATCAAAAGCTTTCAGAAGCCTGACCGCTTGGCCCTGATAATGTTCCTCTCTGTTCTAGGAAGCTGTAGGAAGCTCATAATTAGAGTAGCTTCTCATAAATTCATTAACCCTAATATGCTTCTATCAACTAACTCACAGAAAGACAGGCTTGATTAGAAGTGCAACTGGCTAAGGGTGAAAAAAACACTGTCTGCTATCACTCTGTTAGAAGTAAATAAGTACATGCAGCCCAATACACCAGATACTAGGTTAGGGAAGATGGAAGGAGGTGGTGCTGAGAAAGATAAATTGTTGTAATAGACAGTTATGGAACTCGCCTTGGCAAACCTTCTGAGTTCTACATCCATCTGTTCCACATTAATCTGTCTCCACTGGGTTTTAGTCCAATTATCAATGCTTCTCTGAAAACGCAAAAGCAGATAAAAGTGTCAACAACATTTGGTGAAAGCAAGTCTCTGCAGCAAAATATATAAACTGATGATACACAGTAACTCTATCATCCAGTGGAAAGTCAATTTTTAAAATATTAACTGCACTTGTCAAAACTTTCCTATCACCAAAACAAAAAAGTTGTCAGAACATGTCAAGCTAAAGGCTAAAACATTATGATATATTAATTTCTAGTAGCGATGATAAATTCCATACACATACCATCATTGTCACTTAATCCTGTGTACTTTGAATAAATTGATAAGTAGATTATTAAATAACAGACTTTTATAATTCTACATGTAACTAAGCTTTCACATGACAATTTTCAACCATTATAAACAAAAATCTCATCAACCATTTCTTGACCATATTTTATATTTTGTTAATATATTTCTATATGGCTTTCAACTAACATAAAAGATTATAGTGCTTGTTGCAATACGCCTCATTCCCTAGAACTTACTTTTTCACTTAAGTTTTTAACTTAATTAACCACATACAAATTATTTTTAGTAAAGGTCTGTTTGTGTATGCCCAGGCATGTAAGTATAAGCATAGGTATATGTATGAGTTGGTATGCACAGATGACTACACATGTAATATATATTTTATATTAATTTTGATTTTATTTATATTCTTTACAATCTCCCCAAAGGATTTGAGGCAGTCAGCTTATTATACAAAGTTTCATCCTGAACTAAAAATAAAAACAACTGGTATTCAAAGAAGAATCATCCACTAACAGAGATATATGAACTCTAATTCGGGGCTGGGGTGAGGATCTAATTTCCACATATTTCAAGGCATTATAAAACCAAAATAGAATAATATAGGCTCTACAAACTGCATATATAAAACAACTACTAAATAAAAAGCATGTTTTAAAAAAGCACATCTTACTCGAACATAAATAATGACATCCCACAGTCCCTTGAGCAATTTTATTTCTTTGCGACACTGTTTCATCTGTTTGTACTCTGGAAGAGCCACTTCAAAAAGACGAGTAGATTCTTGCATCTGCAACATTTCTTCTTCTAAGGCCTCAAGCTCTTCATTTGCCTAAGGAGAGAACATAAACACCTGCATACAAACTGCCAGAGAAAGAGAAGACACGCAGTTCTGTAGCTCTGGTTGTCTCGACATTTCAATCTTTGATTTTTAAAGGGAAAATAAAAATAAATCTGCAGCATAATTATTGGCAAAATGTAGAAGGTTTTAGAAGAGCAAACTCAGCTACTCAAAAAGTGAGAATAGACTACTGTTAAACACAGTAACTTCAACAATACTCTCCCTATACACATATTAGCAAAATTTCCTCTTCATCAGATTTCTCTGAATACAATTTTTCCTCTTGGTTTTTGTACCGAGAGCTGGGGAATTTGCTGAAGAACAAAAGGTGGGGCTCTAGAAACTTCCACGTAAGAATGAATTATATTTTAAGTAATGACTTAGTTTATTAAAACTTTCAGATTTAAAAAATACCCTACAGATTATCAATAATATCAAATGCACTCAAGAGAATTTGTGAAATAAAGCACAAAGTTAAAAACACAGTCCAGTATGAAAACATCACCATATGACTATCTTTATCAAGGTTCAATTATATACCCCATCTACGTAGAATAGTTTACATTTTACACCAAACGTAAATGCTGACATGTTTTTTCTTTTGTGATGACCAACTCTTAATTTTCATCTTTAATTAACAAAATGGTACTATGCTTACATGGTAAAAGTTCAAGGTGTAGAGGAGCATTTGCAAGGCAGGAAAGCAATCCTTCAGGTTCACTCTCATTCTTTTGGATGCTATTTCTGTAACTCCCAATTCTGTGCTCAAGCTGCTCTTTCTTGATTGATCACATTTAGACATTATACTAGGTTACTACTGGCTTTGCAAAAGAAGGACTTAACTTTGTTTTTCCACTTTTTATTTTCTCCCATCCTCCTCCCAAGATCCAACAATAGTATTACTTTAGTTTCTTTGAACTTTAAATACCTATACTTAATGCTTTTGTGTTCCATCAACCTTCAATTCTTTTTCAATTGATAAATAAAAATTGTATATAAAAATTGTATATATTTATCACATACAACATGATGCTTTGGAATTGCGAGGCCAGGCACAGTGGCTCATGTCTGTAATCCTAGCATTTTGGGAAGTCAAAGTGGGTGGATCGCTGGAGCCCAGGAATTTGAGACCAGCCTGGGCAATGTGGCAAAACCCCATTTCTATTAAAAGCGCAAAAAAAAAAAAAAAAATTAGCTGGGCATGGTGGCATGTGCCTGTAGTCCCAGCTACTCGGGAGGCTGAGGTGGGAGAATCACCTGAGACTGGGGAAGGTTGAGACTGCAGTGAGTTGAAATCGCACCACTGCACTACAGCCTGGTCAGAGTGAGACCCTATCTCAACAAAACAAAACAAAACAAAAAATCTATACATTGTGAAATGGCTCTATAGAGCTAATTAATATATGCATTACCTCACACACTTCATCATCTCACACTTTTTGTGGTGAGAACACTTAAAATCTACTCAGCAATTTTCAAAATACAATATGTTGCTATTAACTATAGTCACCATGTTGTACAAGAAGTCTTGTGAACTTATTCCTCCTAACTGAAATTTTCTATCCTTGCCTAACATCTCCCCAACCCCAACTCTGTCTCTCCATTTCCTACTATGTAAAGAAGAATCTTAGCATCCTGCTTTCATTTTCACTAGTTATATCTTCACAAACAAGAACTGCAATTTTCAGTTTTAAAATGTTTTATTATGAAACATTTTATACACATAAAAAGGATATATGCGTTTGTTCCCCATCTAGCCTAAGAAATATGACTAATAATTTTTAATGCCTTTTCGCAATTTTATCCCTCTTTCCCTACTATTTAACCACAAAACCTAACTTTTTATTTAATAGTCTAATTTTTATATTTTCACATTAATTTACTAAGTGCTAAATGTTAAAATTTGTTTGTGAAATGCAGTTTACTACATATATCACATTTCAATTGATATTTATGTTCACCTATATATTCACGATGATGTGTGTGAAGTTCATTTCCTCTACCGCATAGTACTACATCATATGAATATACACTATTTTTTTTACTTCTGATAGTCATTTTGGCTTTTCCTATGTTTCACCCTTATTACTAATGCTTCTGGAAATTTTCATGTTCCCTATCATATAGTACTTTATGTAGAGTTTTAATTCTTTTATTAGGTAAAAAATGTCTTCTAAGTGTTTCCATCATGAATGAACGTTGAATGATAGCTAAAGTTCTTTTGGCATTTCTTGCGATAATCATACGATTTTTTCTCCCTAATTTGTTAATGCAATTAGTTATACTGATTTTCTAATGTTAAGCGAAATTTATTTTCCTTAAATGAAAACTTGTTTATAAATTGGCGTAATTTGATTGTTTTGTTTAGTATGTTTGTATCTATATGTACATGAGAAAGGCTGATCTATATTTTTTTCCTTTCTCATACTATGCTTTTATAAAAATCAGACATGCTTCATAAAGTAATTTTTGAGTGTTCATTCTTCTTCAGGTTCCTGGAATCATGTGAATGAGATCCGTTTCTTGAAAGCTTCTGAAGATTCACCTGTAAAGCCATCAGGGCTTCTTGGTCTTTTTTTTTTTTTTTTGAGACAGAGTCTCACTCTGTCGCCCAGGCTGGAGTGTAGTGGTGCAATCTTGGCTCACTGCAAGCTCCACCTCCTGGATTCATGCCATTCTCCTCCTTCAGCCTCCCAAGTAGCTGGGACTACAGGCACCTGCCACCATGCCCAGCTAATTTTTTGTATTTTCAGTAGAGACGGGGTTTTACCGTATTAGCCAGGATGGTCTCGATCTCCTGACCTCATGATCCACCCACCTCGGCCTCCCAAAGTGCTGGGATTACAGGCATGAGCCCCCGTGCCCAGCCTTCTTAGTCTCTCTTTTGGAAATTTTTTTGTTTTTTAACTACTGGTTAATATTTTTCTTTTTATTTTCCAACTGGCTAAGTTTGAATAGTTATATGACTACTCAGATTTACTAAGACAGTTTTGGTAAATTATATTTTTCTAAAAATTTATCCATTTTAAGTTTTTAAGTTTCTTATTAATAGTGCTCTATATTTTTGAATGTCTGCTATTTCTCTACAACTATTCCCTATTTTATTCTAATACTGTTAATTTTGCTGTTTTTCTGTTTTTCCCTTGATGATTTCACCAGAGGTTTGCCCATAGAGTTAGTCTTTTCTAAGAACTAAATTTGGCATTGTTTGGAGTATAACTAGTTATTCATCACTATAAATAACTAGAGTTATTTTAGTGATGGTTCACTATAAATAACTAGAGTTATGTTAGTAATGGTTTATTGGTGGTGAATATATTACATTTTTGTTTACCTGAAATATCTTCATTTCACTATTATTATTATTTTTCCCAGTAGAATTGAAAGACATCACCTACTACCTTCTCGCTCCCATTGTTGCTAATGAGAAGTATGCTGTTAGTCTAATCATCATTTCTAACAAGTGACTGGTCTTTTCTATCTGGTTGCTTTGAAAATCCTTTTACTTTTGGTATTCTGCAGTTCACTGTGATGTGTCTAGATGCAGTCTTTGTATTTATTCTGGTTGGGATTCAGTGAATTTCCTGAATCTATTGATTCATATTTTGACCAGTGTATTAGTCAAGGTTCTCCAGAAAGATAGAACCAACACGAAAAAATAAATAGATATATGAGGGAAGTTTTATTAGGGGTATTGGCTCACATGATTATGAAGGCTGAGAAGTCTCACAATAAGCCATTTGCAAGATGGAAACCCGGATGCCAGTAGTGTGGCTCAGTGCAAGTTCAAAGGCCTCAGAACCAGGAAAGCTGAGAGTGTAATCCTCAGTCCAGGGCCAAAGTCCTAAGAACCAGATGCTGAGGGTGGGGGGCTGTAGGTTCAAGTCCTGCAGTCCAAAGTCCAGGGACACTGGAATTCTGATGTCCAAGACCAGGAGAAAGGTATTCCTTTTCCAGAGGAGACAGCGAATTTGCCTCTCCTTTGCCTTTTTCTTCTATCTGGGCCCCCAGCCAATTGGACAATGCCCACTCGCACTGCAGGTAGATCTTCTCCACTCAGTCCACCAACTCACAAACCAGTCTCTCCTGTGTCCTCAGACATGCCCAGAAATAATGTTTTACCAGCTCTGTACGTATCCCTTAATCAAGCTGACACCTAAATTTAACCATCACAACCAGTCCTTTAAAAGTCTCAGCTATTATCTTGCAGACTATATTCTGTTCATTCTCTCTTCCAGGAAGTACAAATAGAAGAGTTGGATGGCATTCTAACTTCTGTGTGTCCCTTAAGCTCTTTTATATTTTCTATCTCCTTACACCTATGCCTGCATTCTAAGTGATTTCCTCCAACGTAATTTGTATATCACTAATTCTCTTTCCAGTTTTAATGAGCTCTTTAACCCATCTGCTGAGTTGTATTTTTTTTTTTCCACAACTGTATTTTTTCATTTCCATAAGTATCTGGCCCTTTTTCAAATTCAACTGATCATAGTTGATAGTCTCAAAACTGAGAACTTGCTCATTTTTTTCAATATTATCTTTTATTTCCTTCTAATATCTGAAGCTTTGTATGAATCTCTATCTGTGGTTTCTTTCAACTGACTCTTATGCGTAATGGTGTGTTTATTGTTTTATTGTGTACTCATATCTGACTGAACTTAATCTGTTGGACCCCCTAAAGAGACTGAATGAGAGTACTTTTTTTCAGAGATGATTTAGGTTTGCTTCTACTAGTTGCTAGGAAGATACTTGTAACCATTTCAATTTCCTGGCTTAGAAATTCCTTAAATCAGAGGGGTAGCATAAAACTGGACCATAGACCCTTGTGAGAACAGGAATATGTTTATAAACTCCCAGAGTATCTTTTTCTGTTTTTATTTTATTTTATTTATTTTTTTCTGAGACGGAGTCTCACACTGTCGCCCAGGCTGGAGTGCAGTGGTGCAATCTCGGCTCACCGCAAGCTCCGCCTCCCAGGTTCATGCTATTCTCTTGCCTCAGCCTCCCGAGTAGCTGGGACTACAAGCACCTACCACCACGCCCGGCTAATTTTTTTAATTTTTAGTAGAGACGGGGTTTCACCGTGTTAGCCAGGATGGTCTCGATCTCCTGACCTTGTGATCCGCCCGCTTCAGCCTCCCAAAGTGCTGGGATTACAGGCATGAGCCACCGCACACGGCCCCTTTTCTGTTTTTTTCACCCTACTCTGAGAATTAGTGAAGACCCACAGCGATCTCATCGGCTTCCTTTGCATGCTGCAGACCTTCCCTAGCCCACTCTCCAATGAGGGTGTTACCCTTAAGAGCATCTTCTATTTTCCCATGAGAAATTTAATCTCATAGTTCTAGACTTCTGATATTTTCATTTTCACTACAGCAGCACAGCCTTCTGCATTTGCCTCTACTTTTTCTTGCCCTTTAGAGATTTGTCTTATGTTCTTGTGAACTCAGCAATAGATTAAAAATTATACATTTGTGAATATGTATTCAGCATCTGTTTTATGAAAGAGGGCTTTTCAAAATGTCTGGTCTACCATAATCTCCAAAGCCAATATCCCCTTGATTTATTTTTAATCATTTTTTTCCTATTACTTACACTAATTGCATTATTCCTAGAAATATATACCCAGTTATGGCCGGGCACAGTAGCTCATGCTTGTAATCCCAGCAAGTTGGGAGGCTGAGGCAGGCAGATCACTGGAGGTCAGGAGTTCAAGAACAGTCTGGCCAACATGGCAAAACCCAGTCTCTACTAAAAATACAAAAATTAGCCAGGTGTGGTGGTGCGTGCCTGTCTGTGGTCCCAGCTACTCAGGACGTTGAGGCAGGAGAACCGCTTGAACCTGGGAGGCAGAGGTTGTAGTGAGCTGAGATCATGCCACTGTACTCCAGCCTGGGTGACACAGCGAGACTCTGTCAAAGAAAGAAAAGGAAAGAAAAACAAAAGGAAAAGGAAAGGGAAGAAATACCCGGTTACATTAATTCAGCTAGTTATTATACAGTTACTATATCTTTGGCTGTGAAGAAACGGTAGTACTTTACCAGGGAACCTCATTTTAAAGGGAGGGATTCACTGCACTGTTCCCCTTATTTGTGGAAAGTCAGTGTTTTCTGTCTTGTGGACTGAGATGCCTTCAGAACCAGGGTCCACCACAACAGCCCAGAACAAGAATACATATGCCTTTCGCTGAGTCTAACTAGATTTACATTAGATATGTCTGCTGAACAAACACACCAAGAACATGACTTCAAGAAAAAGTTCACCCAGCCCTACTACATTCAAAATATTCCTGTAGTTACAAGCGTAAGCATCTCTGACTTTTAAATATGTAGCTATATGCTGTTATAGTATAGCATGAGCATGATACAATTCAATAAATAACTGTAGTAAATGTTTACATACAGCATGTTGGTTAGTCAAATAAAAACGTTTCCCCATCCGCAATCTGTTCAGACCACCTGCAATTTAGACATAATCTTTAAAAAATAAAAAATAAAACCAAGTATATTAGCATACTCTAACCTACTCCCTTTTCAATGAATATGTTAACCAATTTTATTCTGCCAAGTGAAAAAGGCAACATGATGCTATAGAATGGTATTTTCTGAATAAGTTTAAAGCAATTAAATCTAAATTCAACCCAAAATTTGGAAAGAGAGGTAAGGGGTCTGTCAGCTGCACCTGGCTAAGGAGTTAAGACTATCTCCAGCATGAAGTGAAATCAGGGTGACAGGCTAGATGAGCAACTCAGAAAGGTGCCCAGCTCCTAAATCTAAACTTCACACAATTATTTTCTTATTTTGGTTGCTAGGTTAAGTTCCTAGAGAAACAAAGACACCATTTTTCTAATAAAAGTTTAAAACATCTTTTCAAGTGTTCTGTGAATTACTCACCATTTGGATTCTTTGCCCACCATATTCATTCTTATAGTCAACTATAATAAAGTATAGTTGTTCATTATAAACTAGGATTGAATGACTCAACAATCTTCATGTCTAGGGTTAAGAATAAGTTATGGGCTTCCTTGACAATGGTTAAAAGTTACGGGCAAAAGAATCACAAGAGAAAGGGTATAGTGGTTAAAATTTCTGATTTAAAAAAAAAAAAAAAAGTTCAGATAGCCAGAATGTTAATCCTGGTTCTGTCACTTACTAACAGAAATCTGCAAGGAATTACTTAATTATACAGGCCTTTTTTTTTTTTTTTTTTTTTTGAGATGAAGTCTTGCTCTGTCGCCAGGCTGGAGTACAGTGGCGCAATCTCGGCTCACTGCAATCTCTGCCTCCTGGGTTCAAGAGATTCCCCTGCCTCAGCCTCCTGAGTAGTTGGAACTACAGGCACCCACCACCATGCCCAGCAATTTTTTTTTTTTTTTTTTGGTATTTTAGTAGAGACAGGGTTTCACCATGTTGGCCAGGATGGTCTTGATCTCCTGACCTCGTGATAAGCCTGCTTCGAATCCCAAAGTGCCTGGGTAACAGGTGTGAGCCACCGTACCCGGCCACAAGCTTGTTTTTTTAATTGAAATAGGAAAAGTAATACAAGCCATATCATAGGGAGACTGTGAGAATTAAAAAGAAATAATGAAAGTCATATGCTTAACAAAATTCTTGACATATAGTAAGGACTCGAAAAATAGTAGTAGTTGTTACTCTCTCTAGTATGATTACTATGATGATTGTGATAGTTAATACTGAGTGTCAACATGATTGGACTGAAGGATACAAAGTATTGTTCCTGGGTGTGTCTGTAAGGGTGTTGCCAAAGGAGATTAACAATTGAGTCAGTAGACTGGGAGAGGCAAACCCACCCTCAATCTGGGTGGGCACCATCTAATCAGGTGCCAGCACAGCTAGGATAAAAGCAGGCAGAGGAACGTGGAAGGACTAGGCTGGCTGAGTCTTCTGGCCTCCATCTTTCTCCCGTGCTAGATGCTTCCTGTCCTCGAACATTGGACTCCACGTTCTTCAGCTTTTGCTCTCTTGGACCTACACCAGTGGCTTGCTAGGGACTCTGGGGCCTTTGGCCACAGACTTAAGGCCGCAATACTGGCTTCCCTACTTTTGAGGTTTTGGGACTCAGAGTGGCTTCCTTGTTCCTCAGCTTGCAGACAGCCTACTGTGGGACTTCACCTTGTGATGGTATGAGTCAATACTCCTTAATAAATGCCCTTTCATATACACATCTATCCTATTAGTCCTGTCCCTCTAGAGAACCCTAATACAATGATGATGATGGTTTTGGGAGGCATGATTTGAAATACAATACAATTTACTTAAGGGGAAATTGCTTATAACTGGGTTTTAAATAAATCAATTACTATAACAGCAAAACGAAGACAAAATGTGGCAGTATTTTGTATCTAAACTTACATTTTTTAAAGTAGCTATTTTAATGCACACAGGATATTTGAGATCTGTATTACCTTATCAAGCGCTGTGTATGGATTTTCTGCATTAAATCCAAGAGGGGCATAACGTCTGAATCTCTCTCTGAACTCTGCCTGCTTTCCCTAATCAGTGGGAAAAAAAAAAAAAAAACCAAAGTGAATTTTAAACAAATACTTCAATTATCTTTGTAAAACCTTTCTTAAAGTAAAAGCTTGGTAGCTAGCTTACGTCAAACAAAATACATTTTTTCCTTATAAGAGTGACTTCTGCATTATGGAGAGGTGAGACTTCATGTCTGACAGTTGCTGCGATCTTTTTGGTAGTTTCCCATCTTTCAGGTAATTCCTGCAAAAGCAAAGGTACAAATGGGAAATTACTTCAATTCCTAAAACAAATCAACCCTACAGGATTAAATTACTCTAATTTCTTTCTTTTTTTTTTTTTTTTTCCTCTTGAGAAAAGGTCTGGCTCTATCCCCTAGGCTGGAGTGCACTGGCATGATCCCAGCTCACTGAAACCTTCACCTCCCAGGCTCAAGTGATCCTCCCAGCTCAGCCTCCCCAGTAGCTGGAACTACAGGCGTGTACCATCATGCCCAGATAATTTTTGTATTTTTTTGTACAGACAGGGTTTCAGCATGTTGTCCGGGCTGGTCTTGAACTCATGAATTCAAGTGATTCACCTGCCTCTGGCTCCCAAAGTGCTGGGATTACAGGCATGAGCCACCATGCCCATGTAAATAATTCTCATTTCTTTACACTAACCCATGACATCTCTTCATTCTTATATAAGGAGTTTATAAGAAAGGATGAAAGTGATGAAAAGGCTTAGAACCAGGGCTGAAGTACAGGCTGATTCACTGGCACTGCTGGGTTCAGAACTCCAAAGCATGTACCAGAATTGTTCTCATCTCAGAATCCATGGAAATCTTTTTAAAATAAACACAAATCTCCTAATTGTTTTGCTGCTGTGGGAATAAAATTAAAGTGCTCTGGAAATGACTTTGTTGATCTCTAACAACTAGAAATGGAAGCCAGCCATGTTTAGTAATTTAGCAAGTGAAAAAAAAAGATGCTTTGAAACTGCTGGGGCAAGGATGAAAATGTGAATCAATCTCATTCGCGGCTTTTCTCTAGCTCCCAAAGCTCTGTACGTTCTCCTTCTTTCTGGAGAGTTTGAGGATTGAGGTTGGGTTTATTTTAGGGGACTAGGAGTTTTTGAAGGGAGAAGAGGCAAAGAGAAGAAAGGTTAATTCCTACTCTATGTAGGACAAAAGACACAATAAATAGTTCAGGTACCAGCTCAACTCTGCTCTCCCTGCCTACAATGCAAATAGGACAAAAGCAAGTTATTTTCTTTGAGGAGCCATGCATGGGGCATAATTACTGTTGAAAAGCATTCCTTGTGTCCCAACTAACAAAGCATTGTTCCTCTGGGTCATCTCCTGGGACACTGAAATTGTTTTGTCATACAAACCCACCCATAGTGATGGAACTCTACTTGTAGCTGAAGTGCAAAACTCAAAGGTTCTAAAGACTATTTTGTAACCCTCAATAAATATTTGATGAATGATTCAGTAACTGCCAGTTATGAAAAACACACTGTGCTCAGTCTAAATACTATTTGTGTGGTGAACAGGGTGCTAAAAAGGTAAAACACGTTCTCTCAAATTGTTTTATAATCTGTCAGAGTGAGCAAGAGGCACATATAATAACTATTCTACACAACAGAATGTGTTAACTATCAGGAGGTCTATGTGTTATGGAATCAAAACAGTTGGGAGACAATATGGTGACATGACAGGAATACCAAACCAGCTCAGGAACCAAAGGACCTGGGCTTTAAACCCCCTTGTCCTTCCCTCTCGTGGCTTCTCATCAAAACTCTGCATCCGCCCTCTGTACAGACAGCCTCATTTTGCATTTCCAATTCCATTCCATTGAACCTAAGTATTCCATGGAGTCCCTCAGAGGCCATGGCTGGGAAACCAGGAAGAAGTTACATCCATGAGCTCAGGCCCCCTTATCCCTCTTCAAACACAGCAAACCTGCTTTATACTGGGGATTCCAAACAAGTTTTTACTTGATAAAAATAAATTTTCTTGAAACCCAAAAGATCAGATGATCTCCAAGGCCTCTCAAAGTCAGAAGATCCACTCAAGGAGGAGGTAACATTGAAACTGAGGCTCAACGAAATGACTAGGTTTCAACAGGCAGAGATGAGGGTGAGATCTCTTGAGGTACGACGACCAATATAGGATGGTGTGAGTGTGTGAGCTCTTATGGAAGCTGGACAGCATTCGGGAAGTTAGGGGCAGTTAGTGAAGGTTTCTGAGCAGAAAAGGGACTGGATAAGTCCTGCAGATTAGAATATTCATCTTGTTTCAGAGTATATTGTGGGTGAGGTGTGAGGAGGAATGGGATGAATTAAGGAGCTATTGCTGTGAGGTGAGAAGTAACAAGAGCTGAATTAAAGTGGGTGTAACAGCAGTGAAAAGAGGCAAAAGACTGAAAAGATGCTCCACCAAGACAAAGATCTTGCTGGTGGCGAGTCCTCATGACTTTAAGGAAGTAATACTTCAACTCTTAGTAGGCATAGCCAGACTTTAGGGTGTTTTCACACAGAACTAAGCATAGACAAGTATGTGGAAAATGTTATGACTTCTCGTAATAATAAAGGAGAAACTGAAAGTAACTATCACTTGAAGTTGCTTAAATTAAAATAAAATTGGGCCTCGTTACCCTCCAAATACACCACATACCGCCTATGACTCTTATTTTTCCTCCTGACAAGTCTAAATTACTGATACACAGCTAAAATTGTATTCTGCTTTTGAAATGTTGAAAAGCCTAATGCTTTCAATACTACCATCACCCGAAAGAGTGAACCAAACTTTTAAAATACAAATTCTGGAGGCCAAATCTAAATTTCCCTCATCAACTACTTATTATGACTACTTTCTCTATGAGATATAGTTTAAGGTTCAACATCTGATTCAAGGAATATCTAAATCTTCCTAGAAACAAGAAATATTTATAGTTGTTTCTACTGTAACTGTTTTATCTCTTAGTCTTGTTATGTATCTATCTGTCTAGAACTTCTCAGCTTGCTCCATGTCTAACTGGCTTGCAAGCTCTAAGGGCAGTTTTATACTTAAATAGAATTTAACAATTCATATACAGTAATTCTCATAGTCTTTACAGTCAAGAGAGCACTTGTAAATACCCTGCTGCATTTAATCCTCACAAAGCAAAATGACAGAATATAAAACAAAACAGCCACTGTGAAAAATAGTTTGGCAATGGCTCAAAAAGTTAAATATAGAATTACCAGATTACCCAGCAATTCCACTCCTAAGTGTACTGAAAAGAATTGAAAACACATACTCAAATAAATACACACCAATGTTCATAGCAGCACTATTGACAACAGCCCAAAGATGGAAACAACCCAAATGTCCATTGACAGACGAGTGGATAAGCCAATGGTGGTACGGACATACAATGGAATGTTATTCAGCCATAAAAAGAAATGAAGTACCAATACATGCTACAATGTGAATGAACCTGGAAAACATTATACCAAGTGAAAGAAGCCTAACAAAATAGGTCACATATTGTATGATTCCATCTATATGAAATATCTAGAGTAAGTGAACCCATAAAGGCAGAAATAGATTGGCAATTGCCAAGGATTGGTGGGTAGGGGTTTGCAGGGCTTGGCAGGGCATGGAGGAGGATAATGGGGAGAGACAGAGAAGTGGTATGGGATTTCTGGGAGCGACGAAAATTTCTGGAACTAGATAGAGGTGGTAGTTGCACAATATTGTACTAAATTGTACATTTTTAAATGGTTACTTTTATATGTTATCTGAATAGTACATTTCACCTCAATAAAAAAAAACAGAAATTGATGGGAGCAAGTATAGAGAAATTGTTTAAATGAGGGATCATGAGGCATATTTTAGCAAAAAGGAAGTGTGGTCTTAGACATTAACAAACTTGTCAAGGCAAGCAGAAAAGATGAACTCATACAGTACTTGAAAACAAATCTAAATTTGAGTTCTGTGCTCTGACTACTAAACTAGATCAACTAGAATCCAGTGAAAGCTTTTTGGCTAATGTGTCCACTGATCACATTTGCAAAATTCAAGTACGTGTGTACACACACACACAAACACATACAATCTATAAAATATCAATACTGGCATAGAAAAAGAACCTCAATTGTGAGACTATGGTTCATGGTTTCAGTTACAATTAAAGAGACTTTGTTGTCAAAAAGCCCCCAAATCTTTCCACAGCATGGAAACAGGAGGACGGCATAGAAATCTATTTAGAAAGCATAGTGATTTCCCCATCCAAATTGAGTTTCATTTACTATTATTTTGAGACAGAGTCTCGCTCTGTCCCCATGCTAGACTGCAGTGGTGTGATCTCAGCTCACTGCAACTTTCACCTCCCGAGTTCAAATGATTCTCCTGCCTCAGCCTCCTGAGTAGCCGGACTACAGGTGCATGCCACCATGCCCAGTTAATTTTTGTATTTTTAGTAGAGACAGGGTTTCACCATGTTGGCCAGGCTGGTCTTGAATTCCGGACCTCAGGTGAACTGCCTGCCTCGGCCTCTCACAGTGCTGGGATTATAGGCGTGAGCCACTATGCCTGGCCTATTTATTCTTTATTAACATGTCCATGATATGTTTGCAAGACTAGGACACTTCTTGACTGACAGGTAGTTTTTTTGAATGAAAAAAAAAGTATGGATATATTTCATGTGTGAAAATGATGGTAAAACTGAACTCAAAAAAGCAACTCACAGGTTCTTTACAATCTACATTCTTTCTAATAAGAAGGCAGTGGAGCACAGTGGTTAAGTATTTTGTCATAAAACACACCTAGAGTGTTGGCTGGCTTTACTGTTTGTATGACCTTGAGTAAGTTATTAAATCTACTTAAGTATCAGATTCCTAACCTGTAAATTGAAAACATCAAATGTGTACAGTATAGATTGTTGTAAGGACATCATAAGCGAGTACATGTAAAGTACTTTAATAAAAGAGATGCTCAATTTATGGTAATTACGATTATTTCACCTCTGCACTTACCTCTAGCTGAATATAGACTTGCTCAGGCATCTTCTGGCCATAGCTTTCCAGGAGGGTGATGGTTTCTTTTAGAGGTTCAAAGAGTTCATCAGTAGCTCTCTGTCGGCTTCTTACAGCCAGAAGATGGCCCATGATGTCAACTAAACCATCATGATCACCTTCATTTAATTCTCTCTGAAGTCCGGAATCTGTCTCCTTTATAAATTCTTGTAGCTCATTCAGACTATTAAATATATACGTACATAGATACACACAAATTAAGTTTATTAAAACATTTAGCAGTATAAGACTTCTGATTGAATCTTATTTTCATTATGTACCTGATTAAACATTATTTATCTCTACCATGAAACTGGCAACATTAATACGCTTAAAAGTAACATCTCAGTTTTAGAAAGCAGTTTAGAAAGTTATAATTCCAAATACCAAAGTACAAAGGCTACCTGTCAATGACAAATCTCAAAAGATGCTCCTGAAACATCCAGCTCCATTTCTTAATTGTGGTTAACAAGCTCACTTTGAAAGGCTTCATGTCCACCTTGAACCAACTATCAAACACTCTGAAGTCATCAAATTTGCTCATCTGAACATACAAAGCTTCATAAATGTCGATCTGTAGTTAGAAAAAAAATTAATTAGAATAACTCAATGAAAAGCCATTTCACTACATTAAATGCTAAGGGTTTTCCTTGCCTGTTCTTTGAATTGCTCAAGAGTTGGTGGTTGTTCGGGAATTTCTTCATTTGCATGAGCATCCATTTCATCGGAAGACACAGCATGGCCATACAAAAGAAAATGCTTCATAAACTCAGCTCGATCATCCACCCAGAGGTAAGCGTGGGTCTCCAGGGTGTTTCTGAAATCTAAGACTTTGTTGATGACATTCACCACTCTGTTCATGATCTCCTGCCTGACCTCTGCCAGGCCTAACATGTTATCCATATCATTCTAAATGAGAGGAAAACACAGCACTTACTATTCAAATCGACCTTACTTTAACAGTTATCTACAACATAACATTACCGAGGTAATTCTTCAAAGGGAGAGTAGTTAGAAAAATTAAAAATCATGTTGCTTTTTCCAACTTCTCTTTTCCCTGTGCTTCCCATTTTCCTAATTTGTTCTGGGTTTTGTTTTCTGGTGGTTTTTGTGTTTTGTTTTTGTTTTTTTGAGACAGGGTTTTGCTTTGTCACTCAAGCTGGAGTGCACTGGCTTCATCATAGCTCACGGCAGCCTCTAACTCTTGGGCTCAAGCAATCCTCCTGCCTGAGCCTCCTGAGCAGCTGGGACTACAGGTGCATGCCACCACACCCAGCTAATTTTTTAATTTTTTTTAGAGACGGTCTTGCTATGCTGCTTAGGCTGGTCTTGAACTCTTGGGCTCAAGCAATCCTCTTGCCTCAGCCTCCCAAAGTTCTGGGATTCCAGGCATGAGCTACCATACCCAACCACAATTTGTTTTTGAATCATTAATATAAAAGCTAAATACCCATTTACTAAGAAAATACCTGATAATTTTTAATTTCCAGGTGTGTTGCTATTCGGTTCATCTGGGCAGACATTCTAAAACTATTGCATAACATTTCTTCTACCAGATCATAGAAGCCATCCCCAGCCTCTCTGTCTAGAGAAGGTTTAAACACAATCTCAGGAGGCAACAAGATCATTTGTGCTTGAAAAAATGGTGCCGGTTTCAATTGTTTCTCTGTATTCTTCAGAAAGAAGTCCAAGTCGTGCATTATAGCCTGAAAAAAGCCTTCCACCACAATGTCATCAATGAATTCTACATAAATTTTCCAGGTATCCAGGGAGGGATCGGCTTTGAAGAGCTTCCTATTTTCCTAGAAACAGACAAGTATTAGTAGATGAATATAAACAAATAATTAGCATAAAAACTAAAACTCTCCATTTAAATAGTTTGTAAAAGAAGAGACTGCGTTGTTGTGCACAAGACAGGAACATTCAAATACTAAGTTGCAGAACCTTAAGCTAGATGTCAAAGATCTAAGCAGGAATTTAGAACATTAAGTTCACACACGAAATACATTCAAAAGTTGTTTCCAGGAAAGTTCTCTGTGAAGATTGCTATCTTCAGAAACAGACAGGAAATACACTAGTTCCCAATGAATTCTAGACATTTTGGACCTGGGCTCTAGTTTTTGCTCTGTCACTAACTCTGTGTCCTTAGACCTTGCCTTCCAGGGCCTTCCCTATAAATAAAGAGATCTGTCAAACTGGTCCTTCAGAGAACACCATTCTGGAACATCTCAAGATTATCAAGTCAGGGAAGTACTATGTACTCTATGCCATTCTTGGAGATTCACAATGTACCTATTCTATTAAAGTCCATTGAGGCTATTATTAAAAAGTCAAAAAATAACAGATGCTGGTGAGGTTGCACAGAAAAAGGAATGTTTGTATACTGTTGGTAGAAGTGTTAATTAGTTCAACCACTGTGGAAGACAGTGTGGAAATTCCTCAAAGACCCAAAAACAGAAATATCATTTGAACCAGCAATCCCATCACTGGATATACACCAAAAGGGATATAAATCATTCTATTATAAAGACACACTCATATATGTTCACTATAGCACTATTCACAATGGCAAAGACATGGAATCAACCTAAGTGCCTATCAATGATACACTGGATAAAGAAAATGTGGTACGTGTACACATGGAATACTATGCAGCCATAAAAAAGAATGAGATCATGTCCTTTGCAGGAACATGGATGGAGCTGGAGGCCATTATCCTCAGCAAACTAATGCAGGAGCAGAAAACCAAATACTGCATTTTCTCACTTATAAGTGGGAGTTAAATGATGAGAACACATGGACACATAGAGGGGAACAACAGACACTGGGATCTAAAGGAGGGTAAGGACTGGAAGGAGGGAGAAGATCAGGAAAAATAACCAGTGGGTACTAGGCGTAATACCCGAGTGATAAAATAATCTGTACAACAAACCTTCATGTTTTCGGACCTTGTTTAAGCACTTTTTTTTTTGCAAACCATCTATGATAAGCAACCTGTGGAATAGACCCAGTTTGGAAAACACTGGACTGAGGAAGTTCTAAGCTCCCTTCTTGCATCAACAATATGAGCTTCTTGCACCTTAGCGTCTCCCAAGAGTTTGGGCGACATAATGGACAAGCCAGTTGGGGCAAAATAGGGCCTGAAAACAAAGGTGTGGTTAAGGACCACTACAGGCTGAGCATGCAGTGTGCTTGGCCCAGAGACACAGCTTTCAAAAGATCAGGTGGGCAGCAAAGTTGATTCTAGAGAGGCTGAGTGGCTAAACTTGCATGGTCTATACAGACCAGACAGCAGATGCCCAAGGGAGGAACTGAAGCACAGGGCAAAGGAGACATTGGAATAAGAGCTGATTATAAGGTGACATTGGAATAAGAGCTAATTATAAGGTGGACTATACTCTCTATTTTCTTTGATTATTCTTTACTATGGATATATGATCCAGGATGCAAAGGTGTATGTTGTAAGCAAGAATCAGAACTAGAGAGGTGAGTATAGATCCTAATAAGGCAGGGGAGAGATAAGAGAACCCTAGCTCTCAAACAAATTTAAGAACTGCTCCTTCTCAGGAATGCTGTGTTGCCCACCAGCCAGGTGGAACCATTCACATCTGTGTAATCATGTGACATGCACCCCTGGAATTGTGCAGTACACATCCTAGGAAAGTATACATAGCTGCCCTGGTCCCTTTGTAGGCACTACAAGAGAAAAGTATAGATCTTACAGCTGAAGAAAAATCCTTAGAGACCATCTTGTTAAGTCTCCTCATCTTAAACATATTAATACGGTTTGACTCTGTGTCCTCACCTAAATCTAAACTTGAATTGTAATCCCCACGTGTTGGGACAGTAGCCTGGTGGAAGGTGACTGAATCATGGGGGCAGACTCCCTGCCCCAACCCCCCACTTGCTGTTCTCGTGACAGAATTCTCATGAGATCTGGTTGTTTGATAAGTGTGTGTTTCTTCCCCTTTGCTCTCTCTCCTGCCACCATGTAAGATGGACCTTGCTTCCCCTTTGCCTTCTGCCATGATTGTAAGTTTCCTGAGGCCTCCCCAGCCATGTGGAACCGCAAGTCAATTAAATCTCTTTTCTTCATAAATGACCCTGTCTCAGGTAGTTCTTTTTTTTCACAGCAGTGTGAAAACAGACTAACATAGACATGAAAACAAAGACCTAATACACATTCAGCATCACACTAGTAGGAAGTTAATAGCTGAGCTAGGACTAGAAACCAGCCCTCTTGATCTCCCAGAGTAGGGCCTTTCCCATCATGTCACAGTCATATACACTTTTTCATACCAAGAGATCCAGTTTATCTCACTACAGTCACATTGATGAGAAATGCTGTATCTTCAGCACATTAGGATAACGGGAGAGAAAGGAAAGCTTTAGATAACTGAATGATCACTCAGGTCCCTTCCAGGCCCAATATTCCATGGTCCTGCTCCTCTCTTCTATCCATCTTTAACTCTGACTCCAGACCACTCGCTGACATCCCACCGGCCAGAAAACATGCAGCATGCAAAAGGCAGAACTGACTCACCCTTGGCCATATTTCTACAGCTTTTCCCCAAACCACGTTCCTCACCAGAAGCCTGAGAACTAGGTTCAACATCACGTGCTAAGTCAAGAGGAAAATAATCACTTAAAAGACCCAACTTATGGAAACAAACAATCATTTCATTTCCATTTTAAAGCTGGCTTACATTCCCTCAAGGCAGAAGCTCTCTTCCATTCTCAGATTGAGAACAGTGATTTCAAAGCTTCTTAGTTTTTGCCTTAAGGACAAAAATAGGAGAATCCATTTCTTAATAGAAAAAATTCTAACATTTTTCTCTGAGATGACAATGCAAAACCTTGTTTTATGACGATTTCTAGTCATGTCTTGGCCATACTTTTAATGCATTTTGATCAGGATTCATATCTTAATGGTTTAAAATCCTTGGAGTTTGGGGAGTACATTTTTTTATTATCAAGAAAATGTAACAGAAAAAACTAATTGTAATCCATCATCTGTCCTCTATGAGACAGATTCTAACACATAAACAGTTGTAGAGGTGTCTTAAAAGTCACAGAATAATTCAAAGCATTTCAGTGAACAACTAGAAATAGTCCATGGCATGACTTAGTTAAGATACTGCTGAAAAACAAATTAATTTCCAGATAAATGCCTCCTTTACATGTCAGGACACCCCTGAGATTCTCTCCAGGCTACCCAGGACTTTGGCAGAGCCTTCGGAGGGAGCATGACCCTGCCCACACTTTGATTTCAGACTTCAGCCCTCTAGACTACGAGAGAATAAACTTCTTTCATTTCAAGAGAACCTGTTTGTGGACCTTGTCATGGCAGCCTTGGGATGCTATTCCGGGCAGTACTCAAAGAAGACAGAAACAAAGTCTTTGTCCTAGCAAATTGTCATCGATGGGAAAATTAAAACTTTCTAGAAATTTCAGAAAACATTGGAAGTCAACAGAAACATTGAAACCCATGTTAATTATGTACTTCTTTTTATTTTCTTTTCCATATCCACTAGAGCATATCAAATGTACTGTACTTTACGTTTTGGTAAGAACATCTGTTACCCTCCAAACCCTTTCTTCACTCAGCTCCCTGTCCTGGTTTTCCTCCTACTGTCTCAGCCTTTCCTTTTCTGCATCTTTGGCTAGTCCTTCTTCTGCCTGGTCTCCTAAGAGAAGAATGGTGGTCCAGCCAATAGTCCTTGATTTTCTTCTATTCTCTAGCTAAACTCATGTTCTCGGTGATAACATCCAGTTTCCTGGCTTAAATATCATTGCCATCCACTCCGCCTTCATTTGTGATTTCAGTTTGGACCCCTCTCATTAACTCTAAATGAGTAAATCCAATAGCCCACTCAGCTCCTCTACTTGGCTAATTAACACCTCAAATTCAAAATGCCAAAACTGAAATCTTGACCTTCCCTGCTAAGTCTCTTCCTCTCACACCCTTCCCCAACCGAATAGATTGCATCTTCACCTTTCCAGTTGATCATGACAAAATGTGTAGAATAATCTTTAACGTGTCTTTCTTTCATGCTCCACACCCAGTCTTTAGGAAATTCTGTTTGCTCCACTTAATTCAAAATATATCCAGAATCCAACTACTTCTAATCACTTTCACTGCTACCACCCCGGTCCAGCACCATCATCTGCTACCTGCCTGTGCCATGGTCTGAATGCTTATGTCCTCCCAAAATTCGAATGTGAAAATCCCAACCCCCAAGGGGATGGTATTAGGAGGAGGGGTTTAGGAGGAGGTGATTAGGTCCTGAGGGCAGAGCCTTCATGAATGGGAGTACTGCCTATATCAAACAGGCCCAGGGGAACTTCCTCCATGTGAGGACACAATGAGAAGTTGGCAGTCTGCAACCTAGAAGAGGGGCGTTGCCAGAAACTGATCATGCTGGCACCTGGACTATGAGAAAACCATTTCTGCTGTTAAGTTTACAGTATTTTGCTATAGCAGCCTGAACATACTGAACCCTTAGATTACTAGTAAGAATGGCAACCTACCAGGTCACCCTGCCTCTTCCCTTACCTCCCTACAGAGGGTCTCAACACAACAGCCAGAAATCCTTTTAGAATGAAAGTCAGATTGTATTTCTTCCCCTCCTCAAAGTTCTGCAGTGTGTTTCACATACCTCAGAGTGAGCCAAAGCCAGAGTCTGCACAAAGGCCTATGAAGCCTCCCCTGAGCTGCCAGTCCCTCCCCACGTAGCTTAGCATCTGACCCTTACCTCAGCAACTCTCCACTCAGCTCCCTCTACTCCCCTCACACTTACTTCCTTGCTCTTCCTCGAGCATGCCCAGGGATCTCCTGCCCAACAGCTATCTCCTCTGCCTGGAACACTCTTCACCAAAGGCCCACTTGGCTGACTCTATCACCTCTGTCAAGTCTTTGTTCAAATTTCACCTTCTGGTTGAGTCTACTCTGATCATCCTACTTAAAACTGCATCCTCGACCCCACCCTCCAGAATTCCCTTGCCTTGTTCCAATTTGATCTTTTTCCTGCAGCATGTACCAGTTCTAACATAGCACAACTTACTATGTCACTGCTTATTATCTCTCTCCTCACTTGATTCAAGTTCCATGAGAGCAAGGATCTTTGTCTGCTCTGCTTTCTTTCATATTTCAAAAACCTACAAAAGTTCTGGGTACACACAAGGCTCACAATAAATATTTCTCAAATAAGTGAATGATGATGGACTGCAAAGACTAGATAGATAATGGGTTGCGTACAATTCCCAGCAGGAAAACCGTAATCTATTTCTTGTTCTGCTGAGAATTAGCCTAGAGACAAGGACCTTCATTTTACACATGAGAAAATTCAGGCCCAGCCTCTGGAAGACTCTGGTTTCCAGCCTTTACCAAGGACATTTTCCCTACCCCACACTGTGGTACTTCATGACAGCTTCAGAGTGTGTGTGTGTGTGTGTGTGTGTGTGTGTGTGTGTGTGAAAGAGTGTGCATGAGGGAGAAAGAGTGTGTGTGTGTGATATGTGAGAGGAAGAGACTGTGTGACAGTATGTGACATACAGAGAAAAAGAGTATGTGTGTGTGAGAGAGAGAATGTGTGTGTGTTAGAGAGAGAGAGAGAGTTTGTGTGCATACGTGTGGAGGGGGGTCTGTCTGTCTTGCCCAAAGTAGAGCATTCATGGTTTAATGACTGTGCGAGTCTATAGAGAAGACTTCACATAACAAGGATGCTCAGAGGAAACATGAAATACGCTCTTTCATTCTTATCCCTTTTTTTCTTAATAGGAACAACAAGAAATCAACTCCCCATGTTCCTATCATCAGCATTGCATATCTGTGAGCACCACATTCCTACCTTTGCCTTCCCTCCATCCTGTACTACAGATGAATGCTCTGTGCTCCTATCTAAAGACACCTTCTACAGGTATTTCTTAAATCCCATTCCCTCAATGGCTTTCTTCCAACCATTTTTTCTCCTTCTTAGATTACTGCAGTTAACATACAAACATCCTGAAACATCAACCACTATTAAAAATAAAACCCTCCCTACCTTGATACACAGGCCCCAGGTACTGCCCAGTTGTTGGTTTGCCCCACAGCAGAGCTCCTCAGGATCTCCTTGGCTGCCTCCACTCACATTTCCCCATTCTCTCATCAGCCCACTCCCACCAGGCTTCCACTCTGCCACCATATGAAATCATCTCTTCTCATCCCAATGACTTCCATGCTGCCAGATCTGAGGGTTAGCCTCTGTCTTTATTTTCGGGTCCTACGTCAGGATGGGACAGAGTTGAGCTCTTCCTCCTCCTCGAAATCCCTTCTTTATTGATTTCCAGGGCATCACTCTCTCTTTTTCAGTATCCTGTGTGGGATTTTCCTCTTCTCCCTGATGTAGGGAGGACTTCGAGGCTAGTTTATGGGCCTCTTTTCTATCTACAATTCCCACATATTCTTAATCTAATTATATGGCTCTAAATACCATACATATGTGCATGAATCTCAATTCTCTGTTACTTACCTGGATTTTGCCCTGAACACAAGACACATTTGCAATTCTAGTCTACTCAAAATGTCCCTTAGGACAAGCATCTCTAACTAACTTGTCCAAAACCAAACCTCCTTTTTTTCTCCCCTGCAAAATCTGCTCACCACAGTCTTCCTCATATCATTAAAGGGCGACTCCAGTCCAGTCCAATCACTCAGACCAAAAACCTTGAAATTATCCTTGACTTCTCTCTCCTCTGATTCCTCAAAGCAAATTCTGCTGGATCTGCCGTCAAAATATATGCAGGACATGAACTGCCTTGATCACTAGCACTATGACCCAAGGCAGCATCATTTCTCACCTGGATTATTAGCATAGGCTCTGAAGAGCCTCCCTGCCAACCACTTCTTTGCTTGCCTGTGGCTTACCCTCCACAGGGAAAGCCTTTGAGCAGAAAGTCTCTGGCTGCTCTTTTCCCTTACAGTAAAATCCAAAGTCCTCATAACAGCCTGCTAACACCACATAATGTACCACTAGTCTCTTCTACCTCACCCTCTGCTACCACTCCCCTTGCAAATCCTGATCTCAGTTTACTGACTGATCATGGAACAGGCCAGGCTGCTCCTGCCTCAAAGTGTCTATACTTTCGCTCTCCAGAACGTCCTTCTCCTGATATCCATATGCTTTGTTCCCTGTCAGTTCTCTGCAGAAATACTATCTTAGGAAAGAGGCCTACCCAACCACCCTACCCCCAAGCGACTCCCTATCCCACCTGCTCTGCTCTATCTTTCATCATTGCTCCTATTACAACTGACATATCTATTTGTTCTTTTCTCTTGCTAACTTCCTCTGACTAGAGCGTAAGCTCCATGAAATAAAGGATTTGGTGGTGGTTGGTGGGGAGTGCATTGTGTTGTTTGCTTTTATTTTCCTGCCTTCTGCCTTTTGTGTGTGTGTGTGTGTGTGTTTCCGTTTTCTCTTGAATTCATAACCCTAGATGAGTGCCTGTTACTGTTTTAGGAACTCAAATCTTTGTTAAAAGGAGAGTAATTATTGTTGCCATCCTTAGGAGATGGTTGAGAGGGTACCTTGAGATGACCTAAGCAAGGTGTTTGTTTGGCACATACGAGGCAGTCAACACACAGTGGTAGCTATTAGGAGCATCCAAAAGAGGATGCAACTGTGACAAGATAAAGATTCTATCACTAGCCTTTCTGTTTAATCAACACATCTCACATTCTAATCTCTTCCCTCAGGAATGACAGTAGTGAGGGCTACAGAAATTGCAGGCAAGTAACACAAATTCCCCCACTTTAAACGCCTAATAATACCATTCATAAAGCTCTTTCGGGCTTGATAAAAGAGTCCCACATTATTAGGTTAAGTATTTTTGCTCTTCTCTGAACTCAATGAAAAGATCTATAAATCTTGAAAGGTTAAAAGCCATTACCTTGACCAAGTTGTGGATCTTGCAGCCATCTCCTTGGATTAACTTGTATTTTTTTGTAAACAAATCACCCTTGTCCTCCAAGGTAAAGGCTGCCTCTCGTCTGTGCTCTCTCCTGGGAGGTAGCACGCACCTGGCCCAGGCCCTCATGGTCTGCTGGATCACCTTCACGTTTTCCTGTGTGCGCTCAACTCTGTGCTCCAACTCGGACGTGGCCGCCCTCACCCTCTCGATGTAGCCCCAGCAGTCGTCCTGCCACGTCAGCCACGTTGTGGCTGCTGTCAGCTGCTCATCAATAGCCCTCAGCTCATCTTCAATCAGAGGGTATTCAACTTCCAGGAGCGTCTGTTTGAGCTTATTATACCCTTGCACAAGAAGGTCAAGATTTCCAATGTACTGAGCAAAGAAAACCCCAGAACAAAAAGTGCCAAATATGTTAGCTATTTTCTCTGTCTTAAAGGTGTAAAAATGTCATATAGATCCATATAATAATTGAAATTCAAAATATTTATATTCATAATAGGCCCTACTATCTTTTTTTAACAAAAACCACAAACCTTTGAAATAGTGTTCCTTTTCTTGAAGATGGCTAAAGCTGAATCTGGTATGTCTTGTTTCTTCAACATCAAAAGATATTTCACTTCTCTCAATACAGCCACTAGCTATTAAAATACAATTATTAAAATTATTGCATATTTTCATAATGTCATTCTATTTTAACTCGTTTAACTTGAAATACTTAAGATGTTATCCAAGTATTACTATATTTCCAAATCTTCCAGGTAAATAGACTTTTGTTTCATATACTTTTTAAAAATAAAAATCATACATTCATAATAAAGGTATATGAATTATCCCTAAAACATCTCAAGAAATTAGTTCTTATATATTGGTTTTATGAAATCAGAAAATAGAAGGAATCCTCCGTTCACTATGTCATGTATTTAGGTATGTGTGCTGAGTTTTACTAGCAAAATAAAGTCAACTATTCTCTGCACATATTTTAGAGAAACAGATCAGAATTTGGATGCAGAGTATGCTTATCCAACTCAGTGAGGCTAACTTTCCCACTTCCTAGGCATGCATTTGGACTACCACGAGAGACTCCAAGTAATCACTAATAGTGAATGTATAATCTTCATCCCCTAAAAATTCAGCTAGATGTTTAAGGCATTTTGTGTTTTGTCATGGAAATTATAAACAGATATTCTTATAAGCTTGCCCCTTACCCTAAAGCATATCCATGGTGGTAAATAGAAAAGAAAGCTTATTTTGTGTCTCATATCTAACAAGCTGCCAGACTTGGAGATCGTTTGTTTAAAATATATACAATGCATATGCATACATATATACATGCACATCTAGTATTGATTAAATATATGCACATATTGTATAATTATATACACATACACATATATAAATGGTAACAAAGTCCCATTGTTACATAACATGTAATGAAATTATGAGAAAATGAATTGAGAAAATACATGAAATTTCCTTTGTTACATGATTTACCATGCATTAACAAAAGACCTGTTCAATAAAGATAATATTCATCCTGGACATTATTTAACTTAATATTTTTTATATTAATATGTTTTATGTTTTTTAAAATTACCACCAATTTAATTACCATATACAAGCTTATTGTCTCTTTGAAAGAAATGACAATAAATTAAAATCTACCAGTGCTCATCAAAAACATGACATGTCTTTCATTCGGTGTATTCTGTTGATTCCCCAAATCTTAACTTACATGATGAAATTTTAACTAAAACACTGGCATAAGTTATGAATATATTTAAGCCAGAAACTGTCTGGTAAAGACAAATGATTCAATTCAGTTGAGCTAACATTTACTAAGTGTCACCAAGTACCAGACACTAAACTAGAAACACAGAGCATAAAGATGCAATGAAATGGATGCTACTCTCAGTGGCTCATTATCTAGTGAGGGTGGCATGGTAAAGAAATAATTACAATACAAATTAATAGAGTAATTAGTAGAATTTGAGAAACAAATCTCTACAACGAAGACCTACAAGAAATTGTTTACAGTTATAGTCCTCGCAACTCTGACATTTTCCCAAATGTAAATTACAAATGACTGGAAATATCAGAAATATGCTTATAATAAAAAGGGCACTTATAAATCATCTTAAAAAATCAAATCCCTACCTTTGGGTCAAAATTGACACAGAGAAGACCATTCATGGCACTGAATTTAACCAAGGGTTGATTCAAATTGAATTCACAGATTTCATCCACATTACTTTTCCATTCATTATAGATACGATTTTCAAATTGATCAAGCAAAGTGGTCATTTCAATGTACTTTTGATAAACTAAAGCATTATCAGGATTGCCCAAAAATCTGTAGGAATAAGGTTTTTCTACTGGTTTATACATATATTAGATAGATTTCAGCTTAATAATTGTATAGTAATACAATATATAAAATATAATGCACTATAAACAAGCAGGAAGAGAAACATTCAACACCAAATTATGCACCTATGAATTGCTTTTGCTTTAAAAGATAAAGTTATAAGATGAATGAAACTCAAGATTTTACTAAATGTTGATAGCAACAAGCTGCCGGCTCCTACGAAGAGAAGAAAAAGGTACAAAGACTACATAATAAAAGCAGTGTTATTTATTGGAAAAAGGAAAAACAATAACAGCAAGAAACTCCAAATATGGTGGGTGGAAAGGAGACGTGAAAAGAAAAAAGGACCAGAAAACATGTAAGCATATGAAATTCTAAGAGTCCCATTAGAAATATTCCAAAACCATGGGAATGAATCCCTCTCCACAAACCCAACTAGTGAGAGAAGTGAACAGGGCAATGGCTTCCTAAGAGCTAATATGAACAGCTCACTCTCTTATATAAAACGTCACCCATACCATTAGAATAACTTGCCATGACCTAAGCTTAACTACTTACAGATAACGGAGAGATGCAAAGTTTGACCAAAACATTTGAAGTCGTTGGAGGACCTGTTGGGCCCATTTGATATGTCCTGAGGTAAATGGCATGTTCTTGTTAAGAACTACAAGACCACGTTCAATCTGCAAGTTGGTATTTTGGTGAAGAGGAAGAAAGGGAACATTCAGTTAGAATGGTTTCCAACCTTGTAAGCAATTTTTCATTTTGGTATTTTTACAGTAGTATAAAACGTATGTGTTTAATCACTTGATTACTAGAAGAGTTACAGTCCTAAAGCAAGTTTACCATCTCCATGAGGAAACCAGCTAAATAAAAGCACAAAAATGTAGTGCCTATATCTAATCTTTAGATATAATCACACAGAGTTCTAGTTGATGGTCATTATCTGCCTAAATGATATTGTAAATGTGTCCAACCTTATCCACCACTTACCTGTTTCATGTGTTCATTATACAATTGCTTACACACATCCAGCTCTGTATTAAACATATGCACTAGTGTGCTGTAGTGTAGGCTGAAAATTTCCATGACAACTGGCTTCTCTAGAAAATTTCCAAATATGGTCAAAAGCTATAAAAATCAAAGTAAAGGCAACATTAAGCACTATGAGTTTTTAACACAAATACTCAGCTCACAATGTCCCCCTTCAAACCTCTTACATGACTAAAGTTTAGAATCTTGAAAGTATCCTGTGATGCTTCAAAATGTAAAATGTCTTTTTGCATCTCCCTAAAATTTCTGTACATCCAATAAACCAATTCTAGATGTAAAAGAATTTCTCTTTCTCAGCAGAAAGGAACCACTGTCTGTCTGCAATTTCTGTTCACAGCTAATACTATTTCCTGTTGGGTGCCAGGTAACGTTTCAGAAGATGCTTTGCAGATATAAGAATAGAAACAAGACTCATGTACTTGTTATTGTTCTTCCCTCCTACATATGTATTCTTTAGATATAAATATCCACGTATCCATATTGAGGCCCTCTAGGTCACAGCATGAATAATTATACCAGATGTGCCAGTCACCATGACTGCATGTCTATGGCCGCTGGTACATCCACACGACCCAGCCACCCCCAACAGTGTCCTGGGGCTACAGTGGTGACTGTTACAAGGACAACCACTCCACAGGTGGATGACTCCTTTGACATGAATGGCCTGGCTCAAATCAATGCTTTGAGCTAATAAGATTCTTTCTCAGAGTCAGGGCCTGGCTGAATCCATGCCGGCTAAAATTATCAGTGAGCAGAAACTACTAGCAAGCAGAGGAAGTCAACTGATAGTGGGACAGGAGAAAGCAGACACACAGACTGAACAGGATCACATCACCAGCAAAACAGGAGTGGAGTCTCACAAACTCCTCTTGCTCAGTCAGTGGAGCCCCCTAGATTTCAAACTTACCTTCACTGCCAGTGTTCACAAGGCTTAGTTATCCAGTGAGTCTGATTTTGGATTCCCATTAGTCTCTTGTCTTGTTTACTACCCAATGTGGATTCTTTTGTGTGCTAGCATAAAATAGCTCTTTCCTTGCAAGCAAAATGATGTAACTAAAACATTTATTTGTATGTAACCAATGTTTCTATAGTGCTATGTCCCAGGTACTACATGTTAAGGGCCTTATATTATTACACACTCCAGGTGAGGAAACTGAGTTATCAGGAGGGAATGATTTTCCCAAATTTGTAACAGCTAGCGGCGGAGCTGGGATTTGAAACCAGGCAGTCTAGCATTTGGGTTTGCGCTTCACTGTGTAGCTTCTCATCAGCTAATATGCCATTGAAAGTTATGTCATTTTGTTATCTGATCATTCTGTGTGGGCTTCAAAATATGTTAGTTATTAAGCCTGTCATATGGGTATTTTCTTTGAAAGAAGACATCTCAAAATAACCAAGTATATTTACAGTGGTAGATAAACTGTATCCAAGGTCACGCCTTGTTTAGCAATATGGCAAAGGAGGGGGCTTTGTTCTTTTTGTTAAGGAGATAACAGGTATTCCCTAAAACTTGCTTCACTTAAAAAACAGCTTCGTAATAAAAATTTGCAAATATTTCCATAAACTACATTCACTGAAAATAAAACTACCACGAAAAAATTATAGAAACTAAAATGTAACTATAACTATACCTTAGGGGTCAATTTAGACAAACACATTCTGACTTTTTCTGGTAACATCAATTATAACTACAGTAGAAACTGCTAAATATTTTTAAATCTACTACTCAGGGCTACCTAGCAAAATGTAAATGATTAACTTTCTTCCCACAGCCATTGTTTTGTTGAGTTTGGGTTTCAAATAAAAATTATAAAGTAAACATTGCCTTATATATTTAACAAAAAAGTACATTCCAACAAGAATTGATAAGTGTATTTACTTCACAACATTATTTTTTTTAACACTTATCATACTGACCACAATGGAAAGAATACCATAAGCTTCCTAGCTACATCACATCTTGCCCACCAGGCTTAGCGGTCCTTAACTCCAAGTTTTCAAGAGAAAGTACATAGAGAAAATAGTCTGAGGTGAGGTTGTAAAGCCAAAAAGTAGTAGGAAAAGTCTCACTGTTTTAGGCAGTATACATTATTGTAATTGTTTGTCATCCAAAATGTATAAAAATCACCCTCCAGGAGGAGAGTAAAGGTCATTTCAAGCTCTTGCTTCTTTGTTCACAGTAAAACTAAAAGCTATTTTATGAAGAGTAGAGATGTTTTCTTTCACATTGACTTCAAGACTAAAGAGTTAATTTCCACCACGTTTCTCTTTCTAAATATCACATCTGAGATCTGCAAGGTTTGCCTTAATTTTGCTCCACTTCTCTTTCATTGCATAATACAGCTTTTCATAACACCATTGCCATTGTTCAGTGTAGTACATATTTATATTTTTCCTAGGTGTGCGTCTTTCAAAGATTTTAAAAAATCCGTGGCCACATAAACCATATACACTTCACATTTTAATACTTTTCAAAGCTGAAGTCCTTTCTAGACAATTTTTGTTTTTACACACTTCGGTTTACCTTCATGTAAATTTTAGAGAGCCATTCAGTAGTATTTGGGTTTGGTTTTTGGTGAGGACCAGCACTTCAGATTTTAAAGTACTATACTTTTATATTAGAGTAGAATAGCGCTCAGTTCCGGTGTCCTTCCTGGCCACGTCTTTGACAATAGCAGGTAGTGGAATAGTCATCTTCAGAGAACCATCTATAAATATTTTTTTCCCAGGGACCAACAGTAAATGGTCAGAGCTCATCATTCTATCCCTATGGATGAAATATTTCTCTAAGTACACAGCCTTGTAATTTTTTCCTCTGCCATTACACTTGCAGCAGTTTACCCTCATCAGTATGTTATTTCATTACTTGAACTACCAGTCAGTCCACCTAGCCTCAAGTAGTTATTAAACACCACTTTGTACAAGTCACCATGGAAGGCAATCTACACAGAAGCTGTGAGATGATGCCACACCCCCACCAAGCTTATGACAGTAGGATCTCATATTTGTTCAGTAAACAGGTCAAATACGTGAAAAGTTAAAGAAAAAAACCTTTTACCTAAGAGATTAAATTGTTTAGAAAAAAAATTAACTGACAGGTACTAGAACAGAATTCATATTAATGGTTGTGAAAAAGAGAGACTTGAATTGAAAATGGCAGAAGCCTCTGTAATTGAGATTTCACTTTACATTTTTTTAGTTATTTATAAAAGCTTGAAAGAAAACTAGCTCCAGTAGCAAAGAATATGATAGACTATCACACATTTAAAAAAATAATACTTGAATTCTGTTATAAAGGCAAGAAAAAATTTTATGACTCTTTGTTAAGTGAAGAACATTACAGTAGAGGATTAAAATATAATGTCATTTTTGTCAAAGAGAAACATGTATGCACATCTAGACAAAGAAAAAATAGTGGCAGTATTAAATGTAATAGTAATTATACCTGAGAGATGAGATTACAGGTCATTTTATAACAACAGGCTGTACATTTCGGCTGACAGCACCTGAGTTTCATTGAAGAGTTCTTATAAAACAAAGAACTATTTGATCCTCATGAATTCTTTCCTTTTTTTAATACTTTAAGTTCTGGGATATATGTGCATAACGTGCAGGTTTGTTACATAGGTATACGTGTGCCATGGTGGTTTGCTGCACTCATCAACCCATCATCTACATTGGGTATTTCTCCTAATGCTATCCCTCCCATAGCCCCCCACTCCCCAACAGGCCTCGGTGTGTGATGTTCCCCTCCCTGTGTCCATGTGTTCTCATTGTTTAACTCCCACTTAAAAGTGAGAACATGCAGTGTTTGGTTTTCTGTTCCTGTGTTAGTTTGCTGAGAATGTTGGTTTCCAGCTTCATCCATGTCCCTGCAAAGGACATGAACTCATTCTTCTTTACAGCTGCATAGTATTCCATGGTGTATATGTGCCACATTTTCTTTATCCAGTCTATCACTGATGGGCATTTGGGTTGGTTCCCAGTCTTTGCTATTGTGAACAGTGCTGCAATAAACATATGTGTGCATGTGTCTTTATAGAAGAATGACTTATAATCCTTTGGGTATATACCCAGTAATGGTATTGCCAGGTCAAATGGTATTTCTGGTTCTAGATCCTTGAGGAATCGCCACACTGTCTTCCACAATGGTTGAACTAATTTGCACTCCCACCAACAGTGTAAAAGCGTTCCTATTTCTCCACATCCCCTCTAGCATCTGTTGTTTCCTGACTTTTTAATGATCGCCATTCTAACTGGCATGAGGTGGTATGTCATTATGGTTTTGATTTGCATTTCTCTAACGACCAGTGATGAGCTTTTTTTCATGTTTCTTGGCCACATAAATGTCTCTTTTTGAGAAGTGTCTGTTCATATCTTTCACCCACTTTTTGATGGGGTTTTTTTTTCTTGTAAATTTGTTTAAGTTCCTTGTAGATTCTGGATATTAGACCTTTGTCAGATGGACAGATTGCAAAAATTTTCTCCCATTCTGTAGGTTGCCTGTTCACTCTGATGATACTTTCTTTTGCTGTGGAGATGCACTTTAGTTTAATTAGATCCCATTTGTCAATTTTGGCTTTTGTTGCAATTCCTTTTGGTGTTTTAGTCATGAAGCCTTTGCCCATGCCTATGTCCTGAATGGTATTGCCTGGGATCTCTTCTAGGGGTATTATGGTTTTAGGTCTTACATTCAAGTCTTTAATCCATCTTAATTTTTCTATAAGGTGTAAGGAAGAGGTCCAGTTTCAGTTTTCTGCATATGGCAAGCCAGTTTTCCCAACACCGTTTATTAAATAGGGAATCCTTTCCCCATTGCTTGTTTTTGTCAAGTTTGTCAAAGATCAGATGGTTGTAGATGTGTGGCATTATTTCTGAGGCCTCTGTTCTGTTCCATTGGTCTACATATCTGTTTTGGTACCAGTACTATACTGTTTTGGTTACTGTAGCCTTGTAGTGTAGTTTCAAGTCAGGTAGCATGATGCCTCCAGCTTTGTTCTTTTTGCTTAGGATTGCATTGGCTATACGTGCTCTTTTTTGGTTCCATATGAAATTTAAAGTAGTTTTTTCTAATTCTGTGAAGAAAGTCAGTGGTAGCTTGATGGGGATAGCATTGAATCTATAAATTACTTTGGGCAGTATGGCCATTTTCACCATATTGATTCTTCCTATCCAGATCCTCATGAATTCTTTATGTTAAAATGCTTGACTGGGGCCAGAGAACGTTAGTGGCTTCTCCACTGACTAGCCAATTCATTTGAAGGTCAAAATCAAACAATATCTTTTAAAAATCTGTGTCTGCTATATTGTTTGGCACTGCCATTCTCAATGAATTATACCCATGATTTCTTAGCCCTTTTTCTTCTGATATTGAACCCTCTGTTCCTCTTTTGGGACATTATCTAATTATTAATTTATACTTGATTTGTGATTTTTTTCTTTGTCAAGCAAGTTTTACATGGTGTTCCTATTCCTCATATTATAAGCTCTTCATCTGGGGACACTATTGAGATGCTTTTCTTTTATGTAACTCTTAACTGTATTTCATCAATTCTGTGACAAGCGTAACTTTATGTTTCAAAATCCCTGTGATTGAAATACATTATGCAGTCAATGAAATCACAATTATTTGGCAGCATTTCTTATGGTTACACAAAATAATGGTGTGTCTGATAATCAATGATGTCTTATGCCTGGGTAAATACATATACAAATTGCTATTTGTTTCAGTCAGAATAATAAAATAGGCAGATGAACCTAACAATCTAAACAATGGTAAATAAAAGAAATTCCTGAATTAAGGTATTTTTCACTTTTCACTGTGACTTAATTTTGAATCAATATTTCATTGGCCAGGCCAAATTTGCTGTGAAGATAATGAGAGCTAAAACACTGTGAATGCAAGAAAAGAACAGTAACTAAATGTCCTAAAATAATCTTGTCCAAAGTGTCATTATTCATTAGCACACTATTCAGTTTATTATTCAGTGAGCTGAATTTGAAGGGAATATGACTAGTTAACCTAGTTAATACTCTACCTGAATGAGAATTCACCCCTTCCATCTAACAGCCTATATTATTCATTAGTAAAACGTTTTTTATGATAGCTTCTTCAGAACTAACCTTAAATGCAGCTTCTAAGCCATTGCAGTTAAAGAAAGCTTCACAAATAATTGTCCCAAGCCTTCTGTCAAATTCCAGAGTTTTGGACTTAAATGCCACATAATCACTTTCAAATTCCTGTAAAATTCAAAGTGAAATATTAGTGTATTGGAAATAATCCAACAGTGAAAACAGCAATCACACAAGCATGACCTTACTTTAGCTCTCTTCTCGCTCGCTCTCTGTCTCTGAGTGAATTTATTTTTCATAGCAGGATTCCAGGGAAGATCAAGAAAGAGCTATATCTGACTGACTGTGCAAGTGCCACCTTACAGAATCACTGAAAGCTTAGCACTGTTCCCCTATGCTTTCCCGATTCTTTTCAGTGGCCCAGGCCTCAACAGCAGTGCTTTGGCTCACATGCTCACATAGAAGCCTCAGTCTCTCCTCCTTCTCCCAATTCATTTTGATTATAAATGAAAAAGTGAAGTTTCTCAGAAAAGAAAAAAGAACCTATCCTCATTATAACTTTAGTCCATCTATAAGTTTAAATAGGAAGAGTTTTTGTTTTTTCATGGAGTTGAAAATCTACATGGAAACACTATTTCTTCAGGTGAGAACTGAAATCCACAGGTAAGAAAACATCATTAGTGATACAGAGGAAACAAATACTCTTACATTTTCCCAGTTTCTTATTAGCATGCATTTAACATCCCTCAGTTTCCTCCTAATACATAACTATCCACTCCCATAGTTAGAATGAAACGGTGAAAGAATAACTATCGTCTTCATAGCATCAGAGTTGAGTCTCCAGTAAAGAAGTCCCAGGATTTCAGAAACATTTTGGTGCTTTACAATCAAAAGCCCTCTCAAGTACACACCACAGATTTCTCACAATGAAGGCCTAATTAGAAATAAACATCTCAGGGAGAGAAAAATATGCTAGTCTCCCTCCCTGATATCTCTCTGTCACCTCCCTCCCTCCTCACTCACTCATTCCTGAAAACAAATTTAGAACTGCACGTGGGACCTCTCCCTTGGGAAGTCCCACAAAAAATTCATACCTAATTTGTTCAAGTACAAATCTGAACTCGTTATCTTCTCTACAAAGCTGCTCTTCTTTTTATACACCCTAATAGAAACTTGGGCAACCTCCTTGACTTCTCTGTCAAGTGCTCCTCTAACTACCTCTGGAGTCTCTCTACTATCCTCCATCTCTCCAGGATGCCCGTGGTCCAGGTCACCATTATTGCTCATCTGGATATCTGTTAACCGCTTTCTAACTACTCTTTGCCTCTAGTCCTATCTCTGATTCATCCTCCAATGGCAGACTAAATAATCTTTTTTAAAATAGAAATCTTATCATGTCATTTTCTTATTTAGAATCCTTTAACTCACAATCTTAATTCAGAATTGTCAGTTTCTTATGATAACGTCCAAAGGTCTTAGCATAATCTATTGCATAAGACCCTATGTGGTCTGGATGCCACTTACTGATCCTAACTATTCTGCCACCTCTCCCAATTTCACACTCTCGGATCCAGCCACGGAGCCTTATCACATTCTGTCTCTCTCCTTCACCCACTTCTCACCTGCTTCATTTCTATTTATGTTACAGGTCTCAGTTTACATTTCACCTCCTCTGGAAAGGGGCCCTATGTAAATGTTCTCAGAGCACTCTGTACTCTTCATACCCCAGCACCAGGCACCCATGTGATAACTGCCTATCTACATTCTCCCTTGGATTTTAATCTCTGAGTGTAACTGCCGGGTTCTTTTTCTTTCACAATTACAGTACCAATATTTAATGGAGTTCCCAGGACATAGCTGTTTCTCAATAAATATACATTACAGAATAAATGATGTGCTAGTATTGTTCAGAAATCATTATAAAAATGTTGCTGTATTCTGAAAACTGCATAATTGCCTTTATTAGCATCATGAGAAGCTATTGAAGGGTTGTAATTAGAGAAAAGACATGGTTTGACTTAGTATCTAAAAGGCACTCAGGCTGCCGTGTAGAGAATAAACTAAGAAAGCCAAGAGGGGAAGAGGGAGCAGTTTGGAGGCAAGTGCAATAATCCAAGTCACAGAAAAGACCTGGAAATAATTTCAAGGCATATCTGAAAGAACTGGATGGTTGTTGTGAGAAAATGAGCAAGATTACAGATGACTCAAAGGTTTCTCACTAAGTAGCCCATTATATGTGCCATTTAATGAGTTGGAGAGACAGGCAAGAGTAAGTTTGGGGAGGGATAGGCAGGGGTTTAGATCTGAATGTAATTTTGAGATGTGCATGAAATATTTCAGTGGAGACGATGGGTAGGCAGTTGTGTTTGGCATATGTTTCTGTGGGTACACAGAAGCCAAGAGTTGAGCCTTGAGAACCTCTACCTAGATTTCAGAGAATGTATGGAAACATCTGGATGTCTAGGCAGAAGTCAGCTGCAGGACCACAGCTCTCGTGGAGAATCTCTGCTAGGGCAGTGTGGGGTTGGAGCCCCCACACAGAGTCCCCAACGGGGTACTGCCTAGTGATGCTGTGAGAAGAGGGTCACTGTCCTCCAGACCCCAGAATGGTAGATCCACTGACAGCTGGTAGATCCATACACCTGGAAAAGCTGCAGGCACTCAACACCAGCTGGTGAAAGCAGTTGTGGGGGCTGTACCCTGCAGAGCTACAGGGGTGGAGCTGCCTAAGGCCTTGGAAGCCCACCTCTTACATCAGCGTGCCCTAGATGTGAGACATAGAGTCAAAGGAGATTATTTTGGAGCTTTAAGATGTAATGACTGCCTTGCTGGGTTTCAGACTTGCACGGGGCCTGTAGCCCCTTTGTTTTGGCCAATTTCTCCCATTTGGAAGGGGAATATTTACCCAATACCTGTACCTTCATTGTATCTTGGATAACTAACTTGTTTTTGATTTTACAGGTGATCATGGAGGGTGAATTTCCTCTTTGTTGTTCTCATGACAGTGAGTTTTCATGAGATCTGATGGTTTATAAGTATGTGGCATTTCCCCCTTTGCTCTCTCTCTGAACACTATGTGAAGAAGGTCCTTGCTTCCTCTTCATCTTCCATCATGATTGTAAGTTTCCTGAGGGCTTCCAGTTATGCTTTCTGTTAAGTCTGTGGAACTGAGAGTCAATTAAACCTCTTTTCTTCATAAATTATCCAGTCTCAGGTAGTTCTTTGTAGCAATGTGAAAATGGACTAATACACTACTTTAAAATCTTTTTCAAGTAATTCCAAAATCTCTATTATCTTGGTATTGGCATCTACTGACTGTCTTTTTTTCACTCAGTGGAGATCTTCCTGGTTCTTAGTATACTAACTGATATTCTACTGAAATTTCATATTGTTATAACACTCTCTTATTTAAACCTTTTGTTTTTGCTGACTTTCTCTGATGCTGCTCCAGCCTCATTATAATAAAGTAGAGACAGAAGTCCAGGTTCTCCACTCGGCATCTATTCATCCCCCAAGGGTGGGCGGGGCTCCTTGTAACAGCTGGGCTGGGACTTCCAGTTCCCCATGTGGTCTCTACTGATGCCACAAGTGCAGGTGGCCTTGTTACCACTTGGCCTCAGGGTGATAGTCCGGACTCTCCATCAGGTTTGCTCCAACATCAGGCTGGGTGAAGAAGGAAATCCAGGATTCCCACATGGTCTCCAGATACCACAGAGAATGAAGTTCATTCCTGGCCAGCAGGGATGAAAATCATGGCTCCCTATGTAGTCATCTCTGACATCACCCCAGCAAGGGTGGGAGCTGGAGCATTTTCAGCAGACAGGGTTTAAGTCTAGGTTCCCCACTCAGCTTTTCCTGGCAAGGGGAGGGGTGGGGCACAGTTTCTTCCGTGGTGTTTGGCTAGAGTGGAGACATGATGGCTTACAAATCTTCTTTTGTGTTAAGCTCTCTCCTTCTTGAGCCTTTGGCTAGGGAGAGATCAGGCTTTTACTGGGCTTCTTTCTGGTCTGTGCCCACTGGCATTTCCTGGTTGCCAGTGTCTTCAGCTCCAAGTCTGGATTACTTCAGGCAACAGGAAAATCCAGGGAACTCATCATCACATTGTTGTTTCTTGAGTCCCAATATCCTTAGCCACTCTGCCTTTTTCTTATCACCTTTCAGAGTCTTCTTATGTCTGCTTTATATATAATGGCCAGTGTTTTTTTTGTTTTGTTTTGTTTTTCTCAGATACTGTTATTTTATTTCAGAAATAAGTAGTAACACACATAGACACATTTCTCTTCCTGCCTAGAAAACCACTACCCCAAAGTAAGTTTCAATCTTTCCCATGCATGTTTTCACACTTTTGTTATAAACATCATAATATATATACATAAGTGTGCATTGAACACTTTGTTTTTACATTTCCTTGAAATACACTTAAGAATTCTGTCTTTCTTAATTGTTTACAGCACAAAGACCAGGTCTTCACGAGTAAGCTGAAATAGAGCATTGACACTGATATTAGGCTAATTTATGCCCACAAAATGCTTTGGCCTAAAATATTCTGAGAAGCAAGGAGAACATCTGTCTTACTTCAAAAGAGCCGTTTATAAGCACAATCTCCCACTTACTTGCTTGATAGGGTCTTGGCTTAAGCCCCAGAAAGGATCAAACACATTATCCATACCCTCTATCAAAGTCTACATCTTTCAAGAGAGTCTTGAGTCAGTATTAAGATCTTCTGGGATCTCAGACCTTGGCTTCCTTTTATCTCCTCTCCCCTACAACCCCAAGAACAGTCCCTTAAACCAACTTGGTGCTTCCTTTCTGGGCTTCCTGCAATAGACATTTTCAAGGGCTGTTTGTGGCCGCCGTGCTTGCTGAGGTCTTTCAGGCAGGCAAGGAAGACACATCCTTGGAATATCTATCAATCCTGTACAAGACGAATCGCTGTCCTTCTTGGGTAATTAACTTCCTGCCAAGCAGCTGTTTGGTCTCCTCAAGGGATAATACCATGGTGGAGCCTGAGAGTTAATCTCCATCGCTGGCAGGTAGGATACTCAGCAGCAACAAGATCTAGAGGAGTCTCGGTGACAGGTGAGCCATGCTACTGTATAATGGCCAGTGTTTTAGTTGCACTTAGTGGGAGCAATAGGGAAAAGTACATCTCCCTCTTTCCAGAAGCAGAAGTTTCTAATTAAAATTTTAAACAATGATATCTACTAAATGACATTTTAAAATAAATAAGATAAACTTTAGTATATAAATCTGATGGAATGCGCAGTTGTTTTAAGATGAGCAAAGCTATTGTAGTGATACAGAATGACTGCCAAAATATAGTAAGTGATAAAAGCAAGGTATAAATGCTATTAATGCAAAAGCAGAAAACAAAGGAATAAATATATGTATATGCCAGTGCATGCACCACATATCTCTGGAACATTATGTAAGAAATTTTTAATAGAGATGCCTTTGGGGAGGAAAAATGGAAGACTAGGGAAAAGGCCATAGGGTGAGAAGAAAGGGAGTAAGTTTTTACAAATGTTACCTTTCCAAAAGAATTACTAAGGAAGGTTGCTAAATAATTCATTTAATCTTGAATAATATGCAGGCCAAACATGAAAATGCTGTGTATGACTAATAAAGATGAAATCTGTATAATTAAAATGAGAAAACACTACATAAAGTAATAGCAAAAGAATAGTTCAGTGAGTGAGAGCAGAACAATAGACTCGTTCTAGGAATCAGAATACAACCTAGTACAGATGAACTAAATAACTACTTTTAAAATATATTTTAGATTCTGATATCATGGTAAGCAAGGCACCTGAATAAAGCTTCCCACTGAAAATCAGCAGAAAAACAGACACAGCAACATGGATCACTCCATCTCAGCCCACAGGTCCTCAGGTGAGTTCCCCCAGATGAACTTATTCCTTTCATTTTAATGAGGATGCAACAAGCAAGATAAATACTAACAGGGTGGTGCAGTGAAAAGAATGCAGGGGCTGGGCATGGTGGCTCATGCCTGTAATCCCAGCACTTTTGGAGTCCAAGGCAGGTGGATCACTTGAGGCCAGGAGTTTAAGACCAGCCTGGCCAACATGGTGGAAAACCCCATCTCTATTAAAAATACAAAAGTTAGTTGGGCATGGTGGCACACTCCTATAATCCCAGCTACTTGGGAGGCTGAGGCAGGAGAATTACTTGAACCTGGGAGGCAGAGGTTGCAGTGAGCTGAGATCGTGCCACTGCACTTCAACCTGGGTGACAGAGTGAAACTGTCTGAAAAAAAAAAAAAAAGGCCAAGTGCAGTGGCTCACGCCTGTAATCTCCTCAGCACTTTGGGAGGCCAAGGCGGATGGATCATCTGAGGTCGGGAGTTTGAGACCAACCTGGCCAACATGGTGAAGCCCCGTCTCTACTAAAAGTACAAAAAAATTACCTGGGCGTGGTGGTATGTACCTGTAATCCCAGCTACTCAGGAGGCTGAGGCAGAATAATCACTTGAAGCCAGGAGGCGGAGGTTGCAGTGAGCTGAGATCGCACCACTGCACTCCAGCCTGGATGACAGAGTGAGACTCTGTCTAAAAAAATTTAAAAAAAAGGAAGGAAGGAAGGGAGGGAGGGAAAATAAAAGTATGCAGGGCTTGTGGTTGAGAGTTCTGGATTCAAACTTCCATTCCACCAACTGGAAACTATAATCTCAGGTAATTTAGTGAAACTGTCATTTGCCTGGGGGACCACCCTCTGGGTTATAGTGAAAATTAAGCAGGTATATAATGTGGGAAAGCTCTGGCACAATGCCTGGCACCAGTACTTCGTCCGTAAATATTAACTGGCTCTCATTAACAGAGACTAAGTAGAGCCAAGGGGTTACCCTCAACAAGAATAGCTACCATCTTTGCTTAGGTATCTGAGGGATTTCATCAAGAAACACCATAGAAAGACAGCAAAATTACTGAGTCTAATATTGCTGGACTAACTGTTCAACATCAATAATGAAGAAAGCAAGTCTCTTCCCATAATTGTCTAGATTTCAAACAGTCCCCTAAGAAGATGTCAAAGAAAACACCTAAAGTAACATTCAATAATTGAGAAACCCAAAACCATTTTTATGGGCACACCTGATAAAATCCCCACATTCTGTAGATGGACCACAGCAGCAAACCTTTCGGTACACCAATAAAGGCTCAAAGCCTGATTAATAGGCTTGAGATTGATGAGAAGAGAAATAAACAACAGCATTTCAAAAAGCAAATTACCAGTGATCATTTCTTTAATTTACTGGAACATATTTAAACCATGGATATACCAAAGGGCAGAATGGCTGACCCTGACACACTTCCCTGTTATATAAGCACTAGTTTTAGTCAGAGGGGATGGGGCAGGAGCAGGAACATGGAGGTGAATGCAATGGGAGGGGAAGGGCAGAGTTTGGGCATGTATTCATATGTACATACAAATACATGCATATACTAGGTTGGAAGTCATTTGTTAAAATAATGTCTCAAAAACTACCAACTGATTTCATCATGAAGTCGAAGTAAAAGGAACTCAGCTAAAAAGCACCAAAATGAACAGCTTATTAAGCAAAAATATATGATAAATGCAATATTTTAAAGTAATAATGATAGCCAAAACACATTTTTTAAAAAACAATGGTTGTTTTCAACATAAGTATGCTGATTAAGTTAACTTTTAGTTAATTCATGTTTTAATTTCAGGGAATGACCAAAATCAAGGAGCTTCTAGATTCTAAGGCAAGAATCAGACAGGAGGATGAAGGGAACTTCAGGGGAAGGTTATGATGTCTCCAACCAGACCAAAGATCAGAGGTAAACCCTGCCCACCTTATCTGCAAAATAGAATGCGCTTCCAAAATACAAATACCAAGCAGATATATATCTCAAGAGTAAATGAATTTTCTATTCCTACCTGTTTGTGACTATGCAGGCTTTAGGCAGAGACAGGAGTAAAATCAGGACCTTTGGCATGGCCAAGGTAGTGACGTCAATTAAACCTGGCCACATTCTCTAATTCTGGCACTCTGAAAACTTGCCAGTTTTTGTAACTGTAACAAAATCAAGACTCTCTTGCAATTCAAATGTCCCCAAGGATCTTGTGCAGGCTCAGTCTCACACTCCTCCTCCACTAGCTCATTCAGTGGGGCTAACCTAGAGGCTCTCTTAAGAATCCCATTCTGTACATATTTATTGAATGCCTTCCAAGTGCCAGGCATCTTACAAGGCTTTGGGGATGAGCTCACTCAAATTATTCATCACCATGATCCTAGGTTCCCCTTACTTTTTCACAAACTGTAGGGCCTTGGTTTAGCAAAGGGTCACCTATTACAGCAGTGTGCTTCTACCATTAACTCCACTTTCCAAAACTGACTATAATTGAGAGGGCTTAAGTTTGCTAACTACATCCTTATAAAGCTAACATACCGCAGTCATACATTTCAAAGAATCAGTTGTTTGGCCAAATATAAACAATAGTGAATAAACTCATATTACATATACATAATAATAAGAACAAGAGCTAAATCTTCATTCTTTTGGACTTGGGCTTCGCTGTTCTTGGCAAACTACTAAAATGAAGCTATTTTTATCCTAGAACTGCAGGGATGCTCACAGGTAGCTCCCTGGCTACTAACATGCTGGAACTGACAGAGCACAGAAGTAGCTTAAATCAGAAAGGTTCCCCCTTTCCTGTGGTTGGAAATATGAAATTATAATCAGCTCTCAAGAATAACAAAAATTATAAGAAACAACCAATATGTTAATGATACACGTAATGAATGGGGTGAAACCAAGTGTTCAGGTGAATCAAAAAAAATATCCAGTGATTCAAGAAAAGGCTAAAATAAAGCACGAGTTACATGGACATCAGATCAAAATGAATTCATGTGGAAAGTTTCTGTTTAGCATACACAAACAAGATACAAATTCAGACTGAGGTCTGCAGTTTTATCAGCCGTCATTCTGAACTGAAAATGCAAAAGCTTAAGTTCTGATCCCTGATCTACTAAGTAGCTACAAGACTTCAGGCAAGTCATTTAACCTCTTTTGGTCCTAGAGATGTTGGAATGGATGGTCCCTATTATTACTGTGACCTATCTTCCTTTTCAGCTATAAAATTATAGGATCCCATGAAATGAAAATGCAAAGGTACAACATTACCATGTTATTGCAATCAGATGGGTCATAAGTGCTCTGTTTAAAAAGTTTATAGAGTTCCATAAATTCTTCGCTCATCTCGTGGACTTGTCCATTTAAAATTGCTCCTTTGGTACCACCAAATTCCAGTCTTTCCAGCTTTTCAAATTCCAAAGTGGTGACAAATATATCCTTTGTAAAAAACACAGTAAAGACCTTTCCACTACATTGAGCAGCAAAATATTTTAAAGTTTCAAATCAAGAACATTTTCAAATGTTTAAAATCAATGAGTCAACGACAGAAAATGACAGAAAATAAATTTTTATGACAGAAAATAAGTATTATTTAATTAAACAAAGTCATTGCTAATTTTTAAAATTACTCTCCCATTTTCATGTTTATTAAAAATTAACTCTCACTGGCCAGGCACAGGGCTCACACTTGTAATCTCACCACTTTGGGAGGCCGAGGCAGGAGGACTGCTTGTGCCCAGGAGTTTGAAACCAACCTGGGCAACAAGGAAAGACCCTGTCTCTATGAAACATGAAAAAGTTAACTAGGCATGGTGGCGTGCACCTGTAGTCCCAGCTACTTGAGAAGCTGAGGCGGGAGGATCACTTGATCCAGGAGGTCAAGGCTGCAGTGAGCTGTGTTCACACCACTGCACTTCAGCCTGGGTGACAGAATGAGACCCTGTCTCTAAAAAAAAGAAAACAAAAACTATCTCGCAGTAGAAGCAACCTCTAATTCACCATAACTAGACATATAACTCCCCTAATTCTATATCCTCCTAAACATAAGTCAGATCCCCAGGTAATATCCAAAACTTCTGTTTTCATCACCCCATACCCGGCAGTGAGCCTGCTTTATTGAAAGCGAGCACATGAAACTGTTAAGGAAGGGATATGTAAGCTGCCCTTCATTAGGTATTTCACATTCAGAGACCGAAGAGGCATTCAGCCTCATTTAAGTGATTATGAGAATTCTCAAGACATAAAGCTCTAATTTTGAATGGAATAAAAGAAACCTTTATCAATGACAATGCCCAAAATTCTTAGAGCTTTACAAAGAAAATAAGGCAGTGTCATCAATTTAAACTTAAAAAAAAAAAAAAAACTAAGCCAATAGACACCATACAAATGTAAGAATGTGTAGGTTGTATATATTTAATTTTTGGTTTTAAGGTATTTGAAAACTTTTACACGGAGCACATACTTTTCCATGTTTTATTTTTACAAATGGTTTTAATATTTTTGTAGCATAGCATATATTCATATACTAAAAAACAGTGTGATAATTTAAATTATCCAATGGGTTTTAGGGTATGAAATACCAATTTTAAGCATTAAATATATAAAAGGAAAAGTGGATTTATTTACAGAGGATTAGCTTACTGCTTCCTGATTTACAACTCTCTTCCAGATTAGTAAATTCTAAGAGTCACTGATTATACTCAATGTAATAATGGAATCAAAAATGAACTTTTAAAAAATCCAAATTAAAGATTTAAAAAATGCCCTTGTATCATCATAGCATTGGCCTGCTGAGCTCCTTATGAGAATCACTGAGAAAGGAGACCTCCACCTATGATATAAAGTAAACTGTTCCATGAATCATGTGAAAAGCTACTGGCTTTTTGCACCCACCTTCCACATGAATAAATAAAATCAAAAAATGAATACCTCCATTTTTATTAAACGATCAAGAAACTTGTCAAATCTGCAAAACACCAGATGAGACTGGAAATCCCATGGTCTCAGCTTTCTTCCCATAAAATAGCTTGCCAATTTTTTTCTATAGTTGAAAAAGGAGTTTTTGAAAGTCTTTAAGATGTTAACAGCCACCTGCACCTTTTCCAGTGACTCTTCTATTTCTCCCCTCAAAAGGTCCTCAGGTGAAAGGTAAGCTATTGCCTAGGATTTAATGAAAGGGAACAATGATCAAAACTATGTTTAACAGTTTCTCCCTGTAACCATCTCTGTTTCAAAGAATCATTTTTAAATGCCAGTATCTAAAGTTGGGCCAGCAATGCTGAAAGAAAGAAAGCACAAATTCTAGAAATTCAACTACTTGGACTTCAATGACATACTTGTATAAGTTAGAATTATATACAGGAGACCCTACTATTTCTGGATTTTTACATTCTAGCAAATGACTAAATTGTTGCTAAGCCTCATTATATGACAACTGTCGTGTAATTTGCATGAGTGTGCCTGCCAGCAAATATTCTGAACAATCATTTTCTCATATAAAGAATACATAAGCCAGACAAGGAAATCTATCAGAACATGAATTTTTAAAGTATGCTCACTTTACCTGGTAGTTCAGGGCCATTTGCAAAGAGAAAGAGCTGATTAGGAGTGTGTAACAGTGGAAATTCTTTCAAGTTAGCAAACTTCTCTTCTGGGGGCTCAAGTAACATTATAGGACATACAATCTAGCTGACATGTGCCACATGAACTAGTTTTGAATAAAGGAAAAGAAAGGAAGAGAAGAGAAGGATAAAAGAAAAGACTAGAAGATCCATGTGGCACTGGTCAAATTCTCATGGGACCAACCAACACTCCCAACTTCTTCTCTCTTCATATTTGGTATAAACATTCAGAATTCCCCTCTTCAAGGACCAAGAACCTCTGCATTCTGAAGGTTCTTTTGTATGCTACCTCTTCCTGACGCATCTTAACCTCATATAAATTATAGGTTTAATTTGTGTGCCTTCAATTTTGTGGTTGCTTAGAATGTTGTTCAAGATGTCAATGGATAATGTAATGAAAGCCCTGAGTTCAAAATAGCAGAGGGAAGCACTTCTTCCCTAAATGTAGGCATATGACCTTTCATTTCCCATTAATGAAAACAGTTTTACATGCAATATAGGCTCTGTGCCATGAATTTGTAAGGCAATAAGGAAATCATTCATTTAGTGTCTAAAACCCCTACTGATTAGACTCCTTCCCAATCTATGCTTTTATTTCCCAGTCAGGTTAGATAGAAAATTAACCTCCACATGAGGGCTGCTATAATAGCAAGTCATTCAGGGCAGTAATGAGAACCACCAGGAATCCCTTAGCAATGTGAATTTTAAAAGAGTTTACACTTTGGTATGGCATATGGTGTATTCCATATACCTTTATCTCTATGTATTCTTTATAGTAAATGTGTCTTTTTAGGATGCTGAAAAATCTAAGGCAAACGACTATATCTTTTGCTTGAGTGGCCCTTTCTGCTTTAGCAGCCCTCCGTTACCTAATTACTTGTATTTAAAGTAACATCCCTAGGACAAGCCATGCTTAATGTTTATTCCTGGCTGGCCCTCACATAGATGAGACAATCATAGACAAGGACTCTCCTGTTCATACAGCCCACTGTTGAGTAAGGCCTCTTAAGATAGTACTTAATGTCCTAAATGACAACACCCAGTCTGTCTCCTTGCATGGGGAGGCAGAGTGTGTGAAGGAAAAAGCATGACCTGACGCAGGGGCTGGCTGTGACCCTACTAGGGGCCGGCTGTGATCCTACTAGGGGCCACGAACTACTTTTGGGATACTAGCTAAGTTGTCTCAGAGATCTATTTCCTTAGCTGCAGAATGAGGGAAATGAATTAGGTGAACCTCAAAATCCCTTTTAGCTCATAAACTCGAAATTCTTTTCTACCTCTCACAGTACCCACTCTGGAGCATGCCTAACCACACCAGCTCTATCATCTCATACTTAATGGTACCAGCACAAACAAGTTAAAAGCCACTAGATTTAGGATGAACTAGTCCCACTTCAGAAGTCTTATAAACTAAAATACTGCTAACCAACTTATTTATCAATAAGCTAATGATCAATTAACCAATTTACCAATGATATTGTTAGTTTGAGGCTCGTCTCCCTGCTGCTGCTTCTCTATTCTTTTGGCTATGTTTTTAGGGACTGTTATTTTAGCTCAGTGCTGACAGCTCTACTCCACACTCGACTACTCAGACTTAAACTCTTCCTCACTTAGGATCTTGTAGGTGACAATGTCTACAATAGATACACCAAGCCATGGAATAGACAAGGTAGTGGCTAGAGTGATAATGACACACAAGGACCATGGACTAGAGTCAGGTTACCAGAGAAGAAAGGCAAGGCATTAAGACCCCATTACCAAAGCCTGTGCTAGCATGCAAGGTGAACAGGTGATGCCTTTTATGTGTCTGGCCTAAATAATGATGTTAATGGTCACTGCTGGAAAACAAGAGAAAAGAAATAGATTTGCTTTTAAAGTAACAAAGGGTTTCTGACTCTGACTGGCATTCCAGTCATAAGGTCAAGCATATAATGAAACTGAGTAAAGTAGATCAGAAACGACAGTGAACAGTGAAGGTCATGGTCATCTAGACAGCACCTGTTTCACCTAAAGGGGCATTTGAAGCTATAGTCACTGGCTGCGCCTATGGGGATGGTGCAAGCACTGTGGCAAGATCTCTGAGTTTTCAGTGGAGGCTGAAATGCTGGCATTTAAATGAGATCTATCCAATTTAAGTATTAACAATTTTAAATTAAAAATATTATACAAAATAAAAACACTGCATTGATCTTTGGGCCAAATGAGTTGACAGCATGTCAGCTTATGACCTCTAATATGTAACATAGAAAGGGTTTGAATTTTCACAAAAACTTGATCAATAAATTCATGAAAGCAAAGAGCATGTAGGTGACAAGAGGAAACACAATTATAGAAAACATAAAATGTGTAATCACACATATCATGCAAGGTACAAATTTAAAAACATGTTACCACTAGATACCCAATAAATGACCCCAAGTTTTTTTAAAGATGGCAATGCTCCAAGTTGACAGGTCATAGTGAAAGCTTTTACACATTGATAATAACAATGTAATTGATATAAGCTTTTAGAAAATAATTTGTAAGTATTAAATATTGCTCAAGAGCCATGAAAAGATTGTACCCTTTGACCAACATCAGGAATTTATAGTAAGCCAATTATTCCAGTCAAAAGAGGGGATCTTTGTATGGTTTTTTTCTGCATGTTGTTTATAATCAAGGAGGCTGGAAGCAACTTATATATACAGCAATAACAAAATAATCTTTCAAGAAATTAGTACAAAATTGTATGCATGATAACATGTATAAATATATCTAAGTTTGGGAGGAAGGAAAAATAAAAATGCTTTAATAATAGAGTGATGAAACTCCAGAACCATTTCCATTGTTCCAACATTATGCAATGAGAATATTTTACAATTATCATTAGCATACCATGTATTAGGTCACATTTAGACATTAAAAATACTTATTTTAAAACATGGAGCATGGTATAGTGGGTGAGAACTGTATTACTGACTTGCTGGGTTGGAGAGTTACTTATCTTCTTAGGCTTCGGGTTTTTTTTTCATTATAAAATGAAGCTACTAATAATACTTATGTCATAGTGTTGCTATGAGGGTTTAACTTTTGAATTTTTGTAAAGGGCTTGGAAAAGCTCCTGAACAAAATAAGCACTATATAATGTTTGTTAAATAACTATATAAAAGTAGTAAAATTGGTGGCAGGGTGGTTAGTGCTTCAGGGAACCAGCTATGGACATTGGCTAATTGTTAACTTTTGACTCCTAACATGTTGGGCATATTTACCACAAAGTCTGAAATCTGCCGTTCATAGAATCAAAGGAATTGGGTCAATGAAACATTTGGATAGAAGCCAGAACTAAAGAACAAGAGAAGCCACATTATTTTATCAGGAGCTTGGCAGACTCTAGCTGTTGACAGACTAGAAGCCAGGGATGAGAAGTTTACAGGCTTACAGGTAAACAGGACTTAAAATAAGTCACCTATGCTAACAAATGGTCTCCTCTGTGATTTATACATTAACAAGGATTTACAGTGAAACAGTTTCAATTATTCTCAAAATGAGAAATAGGTCCCTAAAAAGGGGTTTGGGGGAAGTGGTGGTTATAGTTTTTGGCCCTGCAACAGGGATTGTGGTGTTTTACACCATTAGGGCCCAGGGAACCTGTTTAACAAAAGGGCAAAACTGAGTTTGCCCAACAGAGTAACAGATATTGAACAAAACCAGAGGAGATGATGGCAAAATATAGCAAGGAATCGACTTCTTGTTATCTTCTACCAACAGCTGCAACTAGCCTGTAAGTCAATAGTTTGGGTAAAAGAACAAAAGGCAACTAACATTTACTGAGCCTCGATTAAACACCAAGAACTATGCTGGGCATTTCACTCAGGTTATCTTTGAATCCTCGCAATAGCCATGGACTAGGCATTATCCCCACTGACAGATGTGGAAACTGAGGAGTAATTTAACTTCCCTTAAGTGAGTCAATTAGATTTGAATCCAGGTTGGTCTAGGTCCAAAGCTTTTCCCACACACCACTCTATCTTTTCAGAATCAGAGAGGGAAGAGAGATGAAAAATATTAGCAATGTAACCTTATACTCCAGAAACTCTAAGCTGCAAGTCTGCAGACCTGTTCTTTGGTCTGGCTTTCCTCCTAACTTCTCAGGGAAATTGAGCAAATAACATCATTTTTCAAGTCTTGGTTAATTCATTTGAAAAATATCTGAATTGTGTCCATTCAAATGGATAAATATTGAAAGCCTAACTCCCAATGTGACTGTATCTGGATATAGGGTCTTTAGGAGGTAACTGTGATTAAATGAGGTTATAAAGATGGGGCCTTAATCCGATAGGACCGTGGTCTTATAAGAGGAAGATGGCTAAGTGAGGACACAGTGAGAAGGCAGCCAGCCATCAGCAAGCCAGGAAGAGGGCCCCACCAGAACCTGAGCACGCTGGCACCCTCATCTCAGACTTTCAGCCTCTAGAACTGTGAGAAAATAAATTTCTGATGTTTAACCTACCCAATCCACAGTACTTTGCTATGGCAGCCTGAGCAGATTAAGACTAAGTGGTTCCAAATAAGAACACTAGATTATGCAGCATCCAAGTATCTTTTAGCTCTCAAATTATGTAATACCCTCTGGTACTGTGAACATGGAAGAATCCACATTCACACAGACAGGACGAGGACACAGAGGGAGGTGGTCCTTTTTTTTTTAAATTTTTCTTTTTAACATTTTGCAGATTGAGTAAGGAATGCAGAAACAATTATAAAAGAGATTTTAAAAGATCAACAATGAATCAGAATTTTTTCAATACAATTCTACTACTTTTTTAGGATTTTCTTTTTGCCAGATGCTCTTAACTTACCACACTTTCCAAAAGGCTTTTATCAGCCAGTGTTTCTGTGAAAACCGAAGGGAAGGCTACAAAGAATGTACTACACATGTCTGTCTTTTGCTGGAAGCTGCCTTAAAGCCTTTTGAAGAAAGGTACAGATGTTAAACAAAACCAAGCAACAACTTGTCCTTTGATTATGTCTGACTTATTTTCATAGCTCCCTGCCATTTAGGATTAAAAGGTTACCTGGCCTTTGTTACCATAAATGTCCTTTCTGAAAAAAGAAAAAGATGGTGTTCTTACTGTATACTAGATTATTCTTCACTAGTCTCGTAAAACCTACCTCACAGCAACAATTCTTATTGTTCCTGTTTTTTGATGCTTCATACCTGGTTAATGAAGAGATTACAAAACTCTTGCAATAAAACTATAACCCGAGCTGGGGTGTTATAAAACTTGGAATGACTCCAGATCAGACAGATGGTATGAAATAATGGAGCAATTAATATGCGGGTCTGTGGGAATTCCATCTCCTGGAGACACTGGATGTGTCTCCTCAGAGGTCTCAGGTAAAGTTCCACATCTTGGGCTTCGAGAAGGGCTGAAAGCAAAGAACCATCATTAACGTGATTCCGGTTTTTTGTTTTTTTTTTTCTAAATTCACTTTACATGTAGAAGAGAGCCATGTAAAACAACACGGCCACACTTAAATATTATCATAGTTCCCTTTATATTACTTATCCTACAATCTACACATGAGCAATTTGGAAGACTTTAGACACTGTCCATCTGTAACTGAGTCATTTGGGAGAGCACTGATCTAGTTACCCACATAGCATAAATAAATTGTGATGGAAAACCCAAGGGGAAAATATCCCTGGAGTCTAAAGAAATTTACTCAACCCTGTGGAAACCGTGGGAATAAAACCTCTTTGCAATGTTGTCACTTTATGGCTTGGATTACAAACTTCGTCACTAGAATGTTAATTCCTTCTAGGAACTTGGTATGAGCACAATTGAATTGTTTACTCTCTCATTCCAGTTTCCTATGACAGTAACTCATGCAATGATTGAGAAAAATTATATCATTAATAAAAGTTTAACTTAAAATTGTTAAGCACAGTGATGAAAGGATTTTGAAACTCGACAGAGGTGAGGTTGTACAACATCATGAATGTACTAAAACTTGAATGAATTATATACTTTAAAATTGTTAATTTTATGTTATGTGAAGTTTATTTCAATAAAACAAATGTTAAGCATGGTAAATATTTTTTTAAATGCTATAGCAGGCCAGGTGCAGTGGTTCATGCTTGTAATCCGAGCACTTCGGAAGGATTAGTTGAGTCTAGGAATTCGAAACCAGCCTGGGCAAAATAGCAAGACCCCATCTCTACAAAAAACTTAAAAATTAGCTGGGCATGGTAGCAGTTGCCTGTGGTCCCAGCTCCTCAGGAGGCTGAGGTGGATGGATCATTTGAGCCTGGGAGGTCGAGGCTGCAGTGAGCCATGATCATACCACTGCACTCCAGCCTGGGCAACAGAGCAAGACCCTGTCTCCAAAAAAGAAAAAGGAAGAAAAAAAATCAAACAAAAAATGCTATAGATATGAAAAAAACATTTAAATATTTGACTCTCATTAATGACTGCTTAATCGAATCTAAAGTTTTCTCTTGCTTAGCACTGGTCCTTTTAATATACCATAAATGGATCTCCATGAGATTCCATTTTGCTCCCAAGGCTACAAATACCCTTGATGAACTGAGAACAAATTTTATTATGAAAGTAGGGAACAAAGTCAAGTAAATTCTAGTTTTTGTTGTTAACCCAAAAGACTTGTGTCAAGAACAAAAAAGCCCTGCTTAATTTTGTCACCAGGAGTCAAGGATGAACCAGCCACTTGGTGTGTAACCAATTAATCTGTCTGTGTAACCAATTAATCTGTCTATGTAACAATAAAGCCCTGAGAATAAAAAGAAGGTTCAGGAATTATTCTCTTTCCCAGATGTACTCATGTTTCAAAATTACTATTTTTATCAATGTTTATGTCAAAAGTATATAATCGTATCTAGTAGGTAAGTGCCCTTAAATATTAAGTGTCCTTAAAATGTGATCAGCATGGGTGGTGACTCCACAATGCCTGAAGTGTGTCTTTGAGAAGAGCTCTCTTCCTTCAACTTGACCATGGGTTTGGGCCACTTGTTCTATTGAGACGTGTTTTTTTCCTGAATCTCCAGGCCACACATGCATAAGGCTCAGAGGACCCCTGGGATTCATTCCTGCAGAATCTGTATCCAGAGAAAATTTTCATCCTATGCTAACACAGAAAAAAAAATGCCAACTGCTTCTATTTATTGAAGCATACTTACTACATCTCTAGTACCTTGTATAGTGTATAATATGCTATCCCTAACCCAGTGATTCTCAACCAGGAGAAATCTTGCCCCCAGGGGACATTTGGCCATGTCTGGAGACATTTATGATCATCACAGCAGGGATGGGGCCAGCAGGTAAAGGCCAGAGATACTGCTAAATATCCTACAATATGTAAGATGGCCCCCCACACAAAAAAATTATCTAACCCAAAATGTTGATCATGACAAGATTGAGAAATACTAAATCCACATAGCAATTCTTCAAGGAAGGTGTTAATAGGCCAATTTGGCCAATGAAAAACCAGAGGCTTAGCAATTTAAAATGCTCAGTAAGCAGGGTTGGGACAGGAATTCAGATCTCACAGAGCCCCTGCTGTATATATTCCTCCTTATCTTATGCCCTCTTTTTAAACAGAATTCATGCAGAAAACCCTAAAGATGTATTAAAACATTTTTGAAGTGAATTTTCAGTATTTCCTAACTTTCCAAATGTCACATGGGAAAAAATAAACTTCTTAATGTTACAAACAAAAAAAAGTTACTTGTCCATATTATCTCCAATTTTATTATTTGAAACCACAGTATCATGTATATCCATAAATAAATGCTTATACATGTGCAAAGAAACATGAACATAAATCAAGGAACTGAGCAGGGTTGTCATCTTTGGGTGGGGCTGAAACTAGATAGTAGAAGGACAAGGATGGTGAGAAGACTTTCAACTGGATATCATTTTATGATTCCTGGTTCGTAACAAGATGCATGCATTGTCTATTCAAAATTCAACAAATCCTCCACTCTGTACATTTAATCTTCACCAAAACTTCAATGATGGCTTTGAGTGTTTGCAAGCTAAATAACTGGTTACCAAGCACACTCAGGGAACTGAACTGATGAATAACTAGACTCACCATAGCCCAATCTGCTGACTGGAAAACCTCTATCCAGAGTTATTTTTTTTTTCCTCTGAATGAAGACCTCACTCCTGCACAAACATTCTAATTAAAATTTCAATCTGGAGCCACTTTGGCAGGTATCTACTATATACCAGATAAACTAAAAGTAGTTTAGTATGGGTGGAGAATATAGTACAAAGGGTGAGATGAATTTATCATTAGAAGAGCCAAGAGCAATCACTCCACAAACATGGTGGAAGGGTAAATATCAAGGCCGAGCAGGCAGGGGCTGGATCATGAGCAGATGGTGATATTGATGCCAGGCTGAGGAACAAGAGTCTTACCATTTTCCACAGCCAGAAAAATGTCCTTCAGAGTAGGAAAATAGCTGCTTTGTTTAGTTGTCAGGATCTTAACCATTTTGAGGACAATAGGTGCCTGAAGCTAAGTTAAAAGAAAAAAAGAAGTTTAATAAATATAAACTCGATTACTAAATACATGCATTCTGTAATAAAATATTTAAATTCTATTTCACTCACAAGTGATACAGTATTTAACACTCAAAGTTATATCTGGTTTCAAGTTGAAAATAATTTTAAAAATACATTTTTTTCTTAGCCTTGTATTTTATTTTGCATTTAAGTTTTTATTTTATTTTTTTTATGCTCAACTTGCCTAACCCCTGCTAATTTATTTTTTATTATTATACTTTAAGTTTTAGGGTACATGTACACAATGTGCAGGCATATGCATTTAAGTTTTTAAATTTGGATATATATTATTATATGTGATAGTTATAATTGAGTGTCAACTTGATTGGATTGAAGGATGCAAAGTATTGTTCCTGGGTGTGTCTGTGAGGGTGTTGCCAAAGGAGACCAACATTTTGAGTCAATGGACTGGGAGAGGCAGACTCACCCTCAGTCTGGGTAGGCACCATCTAATCAGCTGCCAGAACAGCAAGAATAGAGCAGGCAGGAGAAGATGGAAAAACAGACTTCCTGAGTCTTCTGGCCTTCATCTTTCTCCCATGCTGGATGCTTCCTGCCCTTGAACATCAGAATCCAAGTTCTTCAGCTTTTGGACTCTTGGACTTACACCAGTGGTTTGCCAGGGGCTCTTGGGCCTTTGGCCACAGACTGAAGGCTGTACTGTTGGCTTCACTACTTTTGAGGTTTTGGGACTCAGACTGATTCACAACTGGCTCCCTTTCTCCTCAACTACAGACGGCCTATTGAAGAATTTTACCTTGTGATCCTGTGAGTCAATTCTCCTTAATAAACTCCCTTTCATATATACATATATCCTATTAGTTGATCCATCTAGAGAACCTAATATATTATATATGTAAAATATTAATTTTTCCATATAAAATTTCTGTTTCAGAAAATCTCCAAAAGACCTGTGAATGGATGTCTTAACTTTTAGAACCTTAAGTAAGTAATTTGTATGGTAAGCACCCAGCAGAGGAGCCAAAGTTAGTCTTTCCAAAGCGGTGTCTCTCTACCAAGCAAGACCTCACTCCTTCCCAAATCAATTAAGTTGACTAATTAAATTTTCCAGTCTTCAACATTTCCCTGGGTAAGTACTGCTCTTCCAAGGTAGCACAATATTTCCAATCATCTCAAATGCTGTCAAAATATTCTCATAAAGGCAAAGTTACTTTAAATTAATGTCAAAAGTGCACACCACACATACAGAACTCTGGATTAAGAAAAGAGGGCAGACCAGTAAATTACACAAAGACAGTGTGTTAAATCTTTAAAACTATTGGTCATTGCAGCTCAGGAGACATTGCTAATTTAATTTACAATTTCTAGGGCTATCTACTTACTTGATCATAAATGCATGACAGATTTTCTCTCCTCATCATCCAGAAATCTAGTTCTGCTTGAGGAGACAAGTGAAGACCATTCAACAAACGCTGCACTGAATCTCTTTCTACAATTTCTTGGATTTGATGTGACCATTCAATAACCACAGATTCAATTGCATGGAGTATTCTCCTTTCATTTGACTGTGGCCTACAAACATTAAGATAATCAAATAATTCAAAGATGAATCATTTTATCCAAAGACATAGATTTTAATAGTTATTTTAGGCATCCATAAACTAGTTTCCTAAAAATAAATTCTTGAAAATCCATTATTTTTATGGTCTTGATTTGAGTTGTGGGGTTACGTTATTCTGTCATTGAAATATCTCTAACCTCAAAAAACATTGTTAAAGAATTATATCCTCAAAAACCATTTCACTAAAGGAATAATGTTGCTGGCCTGGCAATTACTACAGTTTGCTTTTTGTATAATTTGCTTTTTAAAAGCATACTTCAAAAGGAAATAATACACATGGTGTTTCTGCACTTATTTTAAAAATATGATGTAGTTGTAATTCTCTATTTGCTAATGGGTTTGCTAGGGGTGTGATATTAAATGGATATGCTGACTTTCCATTTTATTTTATTTGTGGAGATGAGATCTCACTATGTTTCCCAGGCTAGTCTTGAACTCCTGGGCTCAAGCAACCCTCCCACCTCAGCCTCCAAATTGCTGGGATTATAGGCGTGAACCACCGTGCTGGCCTGGCTCTCCACTTTAATATCCTGTATATATTGCACTGTTACGTACTTGTTCTCTGAACAATTCTGATCCAGATCAATCTTTCCTGCAACAGTGGGAATTGGTAGAAGAGTTCTTCTAGACATTTTGCCCCTAAAAATATACATCTTATTTTTCATGACTTCTATGTGATATTCCATATCTTGTGAAGTAAAACAGGACCAGGACTTATGGTTGTTCTTATTAGAAAGAACTGGCACTAAAATCTAGAGAAAGAGAAACACTGTTAAAAGCAGTTAAATTAATTTACAGACAATGCATTCCTTCAAAGATTTTCTTGTCGTACAAAATTGGCAACAAAACTGTCCAATTTCATAAATATCATCCAATGATATCAAATCTACAAAGAGAGGACAAAGTCAGTGACCCATTTAATCAATTAGACATAAATTCTGTCAAAGTGGAATTAGCATACTGCTTGTTCATTTATTTACCCATTTATCAAACATTTGTGGAGGTTCCCAATAACTCAAACACTGCATGAAATAAGCAGCTATGTCAAGTAAGTAAACTGCCCTCATGTTGCAAACTGAGCACACTGGCAGGCACATTAATGAAAACAATCTTTCTGAATCATATGGAAGCTAGAAGTAAATTAATCTTCTGAAGCCCTAGGTGGCATCCCAGAGGATTAAAGTTTGGGTAGTCAGAAAGATGTTTATTCAGCCACACGGACCTTATTCAGAACTCCTTCTACCGTGAAACAGGAAACATCAATGGAACTATGTGAAAACTCTGAAAAAGTATTTTTCCTATTTCTAGAGCCTGGCATATATTATGTAATTAGTAAGAGAATGCTGCATTAATGAAGTTGGTCTCTTCTTGCTTTCCCTTCAAGTATCTATTCATTTTAAACTTTTTTTCATTTTTCTGATATAATCTATATATAATCTGTCCAGTTTATAAACATTTTACTATAAAACTTGAATTAGCCAAAATGCTCAGAAAATGTTTATTCTACCCTTTTAGAGTTTAGTTTGATGATACAATCTTCTAGTTAACTAAAAACAAGCTGAAAATTCACTTTCATTTTTGAATGGTGTTGAAACAAATGTCTCCAAATATTATTATTATTACCTTTTCCTACTTAGCACCCATTACATGTCACGCTAGTAATACAGAGATTAGTACAAGATAGTCCCTGCCCTCAGTGAGCTCAGTAGGTGAGATCCTGGAACTATGACACTCAAGATAAGAACTGTCATGATTAGAGGTATGTCCAGGATGCATATGAAAACATGGGAGAAATATCTGCCTCTGGGAGGGAATGGTATTAAGAAAGACTTGCCAGAAAAGTTGTTACTTGGTTTGAATATTTAAGATGAAAGAACAGGGCAAGGCAGGTGTTATGATGTGAATATATGTCCTCTGAAAATTCATATACTGAAATCCTAACCCCCATAATGATGGTATTAGGAGGTGGAGTGTTTGGGAGGTGTATTTGTCATGACGGCCGAGTCCTCATGAATGGGATTAGTGTCTCTATAAATTAGGACCAACGGAGCTTGCTCGCCCCTTCCACCATGTGAAGACATAGCTAGAAGGGGCTGTCTACAAACCATGAAGCAGCCTTCAGACACCTGAATTTACTATTGCCTTGATTTTGAACTTCCAGCTCCAGAACTGTGAGAAATAAATGTCCAGTATTTATACACAATCAAGTCTTGGTATTTTGTGATAGCAACCTGAACACAGTAAGACACCAAGCATTCCAGAAATTAGAACACTGATAAAATCGTGGGGACTCAGGGAGCATGGTGCTTGTAGGAAACTGCCAGTTTGACCATCCTGGAAATAGAACCAGTACCCCTGAGAGAAATGGCAATACTTGGGCTGTGAGGAAGGCAGGGTTAGTTTGTGAAGAACTCTGCAAACAGGCTGAAGAGTTTAGGTTTAAGCAAATTAATACAGGAACAGAAAAACCAAATACTGTATGTTCTCACTTTTTTATTTTTTATTTATTTATTTATTTTTTTTGAGACAGAGTCTCACTTTGTCACTGAAGCTGAAGTGCAGTGGCAAGATCTCGGGTCACTCCATCCTCCACGTCTCCTGGGTTTAAGCGATTCTCCTGCCTCAGCCTCCCGAGTAGCCAAGATTACAAGCATGTGCCACCATGCCCAGCTAATTTTTGTATTTTAGTAGAGACAAGATTTTGCAATGTTGGTCAGGCTGCTTTCAAACTCCTAGCCTGAAGTTATCTGCCCTCATTGGCCTCCCAAAGTGGTAGGACTACAGGTGTGAGCCACCGCACCTGACCATGCATGTTCTCACTTACATTAATAACTAGGAGCTAAACATTGAGTACATATGGACACAAAGAAAAGAACAACAGACACTGTGGCCTTCTTGAGGGTGGAGGGTGGGACAAGGGTGAGGACTAAAGAACTACCTGTCAGATACTATGCTGATTACCTCGGTAACAAACTCTCTGTATACCAAACTCCCATGACATACAATTTACCCAGGTAACAAACCAGTACATGTACCTCTTGAATCTAAGATAAAAATTGGAAAGAAAAAAGTTTAGATTTGTTGGGCTGAACATGCATTACCTACTGGGAGACTGTTTTCTAGATTAAGTCCTTGATATCAACAGCTTTTTCTAAAAGTCAGGCTCAAAGAAAATTAAAGTTATTCAACATTTCTAATGTACTGGGTACTGTTTCAGACTTCACTCTATTTACTATTCTGAGAAAACATTTTAAAGGATCCGTTTTTGAGGCATAGTAAATCTAAGTACTGGCAGCCAGCCTGCAGATGTGACAAATCACCCAGCTCAGGCACCTAGAAAGTCACAAAAAGTGAACAGAATGTAGAGAATGGGTCAGCCCCTAAAAGGGAGGAAAGTTTCATTGTTAGGAAATCGAAACTTAAGCGGAGAAAGCGACCAGAGTACAACCTTATAAGGGAGGTAATGAAACTTAGGCAATGTCTGTGAGAATTGTAACCCCATAGTACTCAACTAATGAGGAACTGGGGGAAGAACTTCCATGCTAGGAGATAAATGACCTGCTATAGCTGCCCCGGGTGTGCCTGCCTACCAGACACCCAATCTTGCAAGACCGCCATTAAAAGTCTTGCTTCCACTGTTCTTCGTGTCTCCAAGTCCATTCTTTGGGTTCAGATGGGTAAATGTGTTTCTCACAAACTTGGGGGCTTGTCTGGGATCTCTGTGCCCGTGTAGACTAGGACTCCAGGCGAGGGCGGAAACACGTCCCACAAAATTTAAGTGGCCCACTCTGTCCAGGCGTCCTGGATCCCTGCAGAGGCCATAAACAAACCCAAGACTGTTATTCAGGAGGCAGTGGAGGCAACACAGGGAGAAAAGCAGGCACCATGAAAACCAGGCAACGTCATGCACGAGCCAAGGGAGGAAAATTGGACTATAAGTACTGCCTTGGTGGTTGGGCATTTTCAGAGGTCAAATGTGTGTAAATGAGATATAACATAGATATGAAGCAAGTGCGGAGTTCGAATTCCAATCCATAGTTCTGTTCTCCCACGAGGGAAATGTCCAGAGACAGGCAAAGCAATTGGGGTGTGCAAGAAACCTCCAGTAGTGGGGGGTTGAGTACACAGGGAAAAGCTTGGACACAAAGACTGACCAAAAATGAGAGACAGAAATTCTAGGCCTATGGGCCAAAGGAAAGAGGGAGCCAAAGAGACTCCCTCTGACATTCCCCCAGATAGTCCTTTGGGAAGAATGAGGTTTGGAGGGACAACCCTTGAATCAGGGACAAGGAAAGGCAAAAGATGATAAAGTGTTGCTGTTTATCTGGCCTAAAGACCCCATTCCTAAGCCTTTGGTCTTTTGGCCTGTTTGGCTCAGATAAAAATTGGGTGTGCCAAGCTTTAATTCTCTATATGAATGATAAAACTCCATCCTCACAAGAGGAGATGGGTTACACTCTCTGCTGGATCAAGGAATTAGCCCCCCATGTTCCCCTTCAAAGAAGAAAAGAAGCCTAGTAAAAAGCTCCTTCCCAGTGAAAAGCCCTGGGACCCCCATCATCCGTACCCCCTCCATGTGTCTCACAAAATAGGGGACAGGAAAATAAAGGGGCAGCAGGAGGGTTAGAGGAAGAAAGACCTGCAGACCATGGCAGAGTCTAACCAACTGCTCCTTTAAATCCTTATCCAAATTTGAGAAAATAATTAGAACAGTGTAAGAGGATATTGAGAACTTCTCTATCCCTTCCACACAGCAGACATCTAGCATATTCCCTCTTAGGGAAGCTCCCATACACAGGGAGAGATTGGCTTTGTAAATGCTCCTCTTACAAGTACTGAAGTTAGGAATTTCAAGAAGGAAATGAAACCACTTCTAAAACATCCCCTGGGTTTAGCAAACCAGCCGAACCAATTCCTAGAACCCAGCTTTTACACCTGGGCTGAAATGATGTCTATCACAAGTACCCTTTTCACAGGAAAAGAAAGGGGAATGATTAGGAGAGGGGCCATAACCATCTGGGAGAGGTAACAACCCACCGGGCAAGACGTCTTGCCAGCTGAACAAAAATTTCCAAATGTCAATCCCAAACGAGATAATAATGATACCGGGGGCCAGGTGCAGGGCTCATGCCTGTAATCCCAGCATGCTGGGAGGCCGAGGTGGGTGGATCACCTGAGGTCAAGGCCTCAAGACCAGCCTAGACAACACGGCAAAACCTCACCTCTACTAAAAAATATAAAAATTAGCCGGGCATGGTGGTACGCACCTGTAATCTCAGCTACTCAGGAGGCTGCGGCAGGAGAATCACTTAAACCTGGGAGGTGGAGGTTGCAGTGAGCCAAGATTGCACCACTGCATTCCAGCTTGGGCAACAGAGTGAGACTCCCCCTCAAAAAACAAACAAACAAACAAACAACAACAACAAAGAATCCCAAAGAACAGACACAAATGCAGAACCTCAGGGAACTAATAATAAAAAGGATCAAAAAGTCCTCTACTGGGACACAAAAGGTCTCAAAGGCATTGGAGATTCAACAAAAACCAAAAGAGGAAACTTCCTCCGCATTCCTGCAGAGGGTCAGAGACTAGATAAGAAAATACTCCAGATTAGATCCAGAGGACCCAGTAGGGCAAGGCTTTTTGAAGGTTAACTTTGTAAGAAAGAGCTGGCCTGACATTAAAAAAAAATTACAAAGGATTAACAGATGGAATGAGAAACCAATTGAGAAATTACTAAGGGAGGCTCAGAAGGTCTTTGTAGGGAGAGAGGAAGAGAAGCATAAATAAAAATGAAACTCATGGTTCCACCGTGGAAGAGGTAGTCAAAAAAAGGTTAGATCAAGATCCCCCTCGAAGGAGACAAAGAGAATGATAGATATCGACACAAAGAAAGAAGGGAAATACATGGAAAAGCTCCTAAGACTATGAGGGGATGTTACAAGTATGTAAAGCCAGGGCATTTTAAAAAAGAATGCCCTAAATGGAAAAAAGAAATGGTGATCCACCTCATGACCGTTGATGAAGACTGGGGGGAGAGTTCCTTCTGAGTAGGTTCCATCAGGAGCCCTGAATAAATTTGAAGGTGGGACCCGAGGGAGAAGTGACATTTTTGGTTGATACTGGTGTGGATTGCTCCTCCCTAAGTCACCAACCAAGGGGTACAGAACTCTCTAAGGAAAAATTGATAGTATCGGGTAAAAGGGGAGGGACTTCAGGTTCCGATATTCAAGAAAATGTTAATTAGATTGGGACCAAAATAAATTGGTCACTCTTATATGTTCCTAAAGCAGAAACTAACATCCTGAGTGGAAACTTGATTGTGGGATTGGGTTTAGGATTAGGAATAAAGGAAGGACAAAAAATAATAATAATGGGCCTCCCAAAAGAGGAGGAGGAAAGAAAATTAATAACCTTGTTTGGGTTAGAAAAGGCAACAGGGGAGGGTTAATAATCACACCCTTACAAATTAAACTAAAACAACCAAGAGAAGTAGTTTGCAAAAAAAAAAAAATCCCATTTATACTGAAGGGAGAAAGCATCTCCAACTGGTAATAAAGGTATTAATGAAAGATGGACTATTAAAACCCTGCGTGTCACCCATACAACACTCCAATTCTCTCAGTCAAAAAGCCTAATGGGTTGTTGAGATTGGTGCAAGATCTAAGGGCTATGTATTAAATTGTCCAGACCTATCACCCTGTGGTGCCTAATCCCTACACCCTCCTCAGTAAGATACCCTGTGAACATAAGTGGTTCAGTGTGGTGGATCTAAAAGATGTATTCTGGGCATGTCCCTAGACTTTAGGAGTAGAGACCTCTTTGCCTTTAAATAGGAAAATCCTATTAACTGGGAGAAAATAATGGTACTGTTGGACTGTGCTGCCGCAAGATTTCATGGAAGCCCCAAACATATTTGGTCAAATCTTAGAAAAGGTCCTGGAGAAATTCCAACCTTCCAGGGGAAACCAGTTGTTATAATACATAGATAATCTTTTAATTCCTGAGGAGAAGAGGGCCGAGGTATCAGAAACCACCATAAGCTTACTTAATTTCACAGACGAATGGGGATTGCAAGTCTCTAAGAACAAATTGCAGTTTGTAGAAAAAGAAGTTAAATACTTAGGACACCTAATTAGTAAAGGGAAGTGAAGAATAAACCCAGAAAGAATATTGGGAATAGTGGGTCTGCCTTTGCCTAAGACAAAGAGAGAACTCCAAAAATTTTTAGGTTTAACTGACTACTGTATGTAATAAATTAACTCATGCTCAAAAAAAGATTCGTATCTCAAGTTACTAGAAGAGAAACCTGATCCCTTGCAATGGTCCCAAAGGAAATTCGGGCAGTAAAACAGCTAAAGCAGGCCTTCATTACAGCCCTGGTCCTGGCCCTCCCTTTTTTAGAGAAACCATTCCATCTGTTTGTAACAATGGACCAGGGAGTGGCCCTTGGGGTGCTCACCCAAACCTGGGGAGGGAAGAGGGAACCTGTTGCTTCTGCCTCCAAGCTTCTTGATCTTGTCTCTCAGGGGTGGCCTGAATGTGTACAAGCAGTGCTGCCACAGCCCTGCTGCTAGGAGAGTGGAAAGCTAACCTTTGGTGGGGCCCTAACAGTAAGCAACCCACACTGGGGCAGGAATATATTAAGTCAAAAGCCAGGAGATAGTTAACAGATTCTCAGACTCTAAAATATGAAGCCATAGTAGTTAAAAAAATGATTTGCTCGTAACAACAAATATTTGCCTAAATCCAGCTGGTTTCCTATGGAAAGGAGAGGAGAAAAAGAGAGACATCAGATCAGAACTGCTTAGATATCATAGAATACCAAACAAAAGTTAGACCAAACCTTAGGGAAGCTCCACTACATGATGGGATAAGGCTGTTTGTGGATATGTCGTCCCAAGTGATAGATGGCAAGAGACATAATGGCCATGCTGTCATTGATGGGAATAAACACTTCTTGTGTGAGAAAGGTAGATTACCTAACGGCTGGTCAGCCCAAACCTGTGAATTATATGGTCTTAACCAGGCCCTAAAGCTCCTTAAAGCCTAGGAAGGCACTGTATATACTGATTCTAAATATGCCTGTGGGGTGGTACACACTTTTGGAAAAATCTGGACAGAGTGGGGCCTAATAAATAGCAGCGGAAAAGAACTGGTACACGGGGAACTGGTCAAACAGGTTTTAGAAAGCATCCTGCTTCCAGCAGAGGTAACCATAGTTCATGTAAATGGTCATCAAAAAGGGGACACTATAGAAGCTACAGGAAACAAGCTTGCAGATGGCACTGCTGAGCAAGCCTTCCTGGAGGAAAAAATCAGAAGACTATTTAGCCTGATCCCAAACATCCCTAAGGTAGTATTAAGGCCCCAGTTTATCAGAGAGAAGAAGGAAGAATTAGACATGATAGCGGTCAAACTGAAGATGGCAAATGGGTACTTCTTGAGGGAGAGAAATAAGTAAACTCCATGAGAAAACTAATATCTATATTACACAAAGGGAGTCTTTGGGGACCCCAGGCTCTGTGTGATGCAATACTTAGGAATTATGGGTGTGTATAGGGATTTATACCCTCACTAAATAAGTATGTGGAAGTTGTGTAACTTGTCAAAAGACAAACAAAAAGGTGATTATAAAACAGGCCATGGGAGAAAGACCTCCCGGACTAAGATTATTTGAAAGCATTCAAGCAGATTTCACAGAAATGCCCAAAGTAGAAAGACTAAAGAATTTACTGATAATCATAAATCACCTTTCTGGCTGGGTAGAAGCCCTTCCCCTTCCATAGCCACCACTGGGAATGTGGTCAAAATAATATTAAAGCAGGCTGTACCTAGATTTGGCCTCATGGAAAACATTAATCCTGTCAATGGGAGCCACTTTACCTCAAGGGTGTTAAGGGGAATTATGGAAGGTTTCAAATTAAATGGGATTATCACACCCCTTGGCATCCCCCTTCCTCTGGAAAGGCAGAAAGAATGAATCAAACTCTCCAAAAGCATATCACCAAACTAATCTTAAAAACTAAATGCCTTGAACCAAATGTCTCCCAGTAGCACTCCTTAGGATTAGAACAGCCCCAAGAAAAGACTTGGGATTATCCCTCTACAAGTTATTATATGAGATCCCATATTTGGGCACAGCTAGACATCTCCCTACTATAGAAACCAAGGATCAATTCTTAAGAAATTATATACTGGGCATATACTTCACCCCGTTATCCCTTAGGTTAAAACGACTTCTGACTCAAACTTCACCTCTTGAGTTCACGGCTCACTACTTCCAGCCCAGCAACTTGGTGCTGACCAAGACTTGGAAAGAAGACAAGCTCCACCTAAGCTGGAAAGGTCCCTATCAGTGCTCCTGACCACTGAGCTGGCTGTGCAAACAGCTAAACTGGGGTGAACTCACTATACTCAAGTCAAGGGACTGGTTAAAAAAAAATGTAAGGGAGAAAAAAAGACGAATGTAAAGTGCATGGGTCACCTAAGGAACCCTTCAAGTTAACTCAGAAAAATCTAAAAAGAAAACATAGGCTGGCCCCATTTTGGAAGTTAATATGGCTGGGATGGGCTACTATACAAAGAGCAGATCAAAATGGAAACTGGCAGGGGACTCCTCCCTACCCAATCAGGTCGCTTATTAATGTAACCAAGACGGTAGCATCCCAAACTATAAGATTTAATGCCTGCCAGGTTTTACCTTGTAGGAATGTGGAAAACCAGAAACAGCTCTCTCAAGTGGATAAATATTTTTTCCCTGAACCAAATACAGGTTATAGTAGAATATCACCCTGCCCCAGCTGGGATAATATATGGTGGACTACCCAATTTCAGGGTTGGACAGTAAACATGGGGTGGGTAACTCCAGCCTGGAGACCCTTAAAGAATAAATTACATCTGTCCAAGGGCTCCCCACCAAGTAACTGCCAGAATTTAAAATGCAATCCTATACTCATCACCATTGATAATCCAGCTCTTCTAAACCAAGAACCAAAAGTAGCATCTCGGTTATATGGGTTGGTGCAAACACCACAGGGAAAAACCCCCTAGGGCAATTTTTTCTCAAACTAATAAAAAACTCAATCCCCCATTTGCCTGGGACTACTCCAACCCTAAACCCTAATAATCACTTTAGTTCACCAAATGACCCTAAAAGGGTAAAAATAATTAAGGTAAAGGATTTAAAGCAAACCTTAGAAATCGAGACAGAGTATGGGAATATGAATGCCTGGGTCAAATTTTCAGTACAAGCCCTCAACAAGAGTAGCCGATATGAAGTGGAACAACTTCAGGCACAGGTGGTTCTGTTTCCCCTAGGATGGAATACCAATCCTAAAGAAATGCACTGTGTGTTGGCTCCATACCAGGACAACGATGCATGGGGAAATGAGACTTATAAAAGTCTGTCATTGGCCAGGTACGGTGGCTCATGCCTGTATACCCAGGACTTTGGGAGGCCAAGGTGAGTGGATCACCTGAGGTCAGGAGTTCAAGACCAGCCTGGCCAACATGGCGAAACCCTGTCTCTACTAAAAATACAAAAAATTAGACAGGCACAGTGGTGCCTGTAATCCCAGCTACTCAGGAGGCTGAGGTAGGAGAATTGCTTGAATTGGGGAGGCAGAGGTTTCAGTGAGCCGAGATTGCACCATTGCACTCCAGCCTGGGCAATAAGAGCAAAACTCCATCTCAAAAAAAAAAAAAAAGTCTGTCATTGCTCTTTCCCGCATTGCAGAGGTCAGATCCCAGAGCAATTCCCTCGTTCTCCATAGGGAATATGAACTACTCCTCTTGCCTCTCTAGGCAGGGGGCAAACTTCAATAAGCCCATAGGAGAACTCTCAACTTGTATCCACTTTCTAAACATCACGAGTGAGTCAGGCAATGGCAATTACCCAGCTCTGCATATGCCCCAGGCTAATGGCTGGTGGTATTGTGGGAAAAGGAACCTCTGTAACCTGTTACTGTCCAGTTGGATCAGGACTTGTGCTTTAGTCCAATTGCCTTCACTCTGGCATTTCCTAAGATACCCGAAAATACATATGGCCACCAAAATCGGAGATATATGACAAATTCTTTTAATCCCAATATATATGTTAACTCAATAGGTGTCCCTAGGGGGGTGCCTAATAAATTTAAGGCCCAAAACCAAAGAGCTCTGGGTTTAAGTTAGTACTCTTTTGGTGGTCAACTATTAATAAAAATATGGATTAACTATATCTATTATATTCAACAAAAATTCATCAGTTATACTAAGGACACTCTCAAAGGGGTAGCTAGCCAGTTAAATGCCACCAGCCAAATAGCCTGAGAAAACAGGCTTGCACTAGACATGATACTAGCAGAAAAAGGGGGTGTATGTGTTACGCTGGGTGGGAAGTGTTGCATTTTCATTCCCAAGAATACCGCCCCAGAAGGCACCATCACAAGAGCTTTACAAGAACAACCCTAGCCAACAAACTAGCAAAAAATGCTGAAATTAATAACCCATTAATGGGTTGGGTAGAAGGTTGTTTTAAAAAATGAAAAGGTATGATAGGTTCAATCCTTACATCTCTCATAATTGTGGCAGGAGTCTTAACAGCAGTGGGATGTTGTATTCCCCCTGTGTAAGGGGACTAGCACAAAAATTAAAATAGCTATTAATAAACAAATGTGCATAACTTACTAGCAAAATAATCTGCTACTATTAGAAACCAAATTAAACTTGCTCTCCCATAAGGAAAAAAGTAAACAACTTCTAGAGTGATTCAAGAACCAAAAGGGTTTAGATAAAAATAAAACCAAAGAAAGTAAATAGAAAAGAGGAGGTAATTTGTGAGAAAACATTTTATATGGTCAGTTTTCAAGGCATGGTAAATCTAAGCACTGGCAGCCAGCCTGAGGATATGACAAACCTCATGGCTCATGCATGTAGAAAGTCATGATAAGCAAACAGAATACAGAAGAGGAGTCAGCCCATAAAAGGGAAGAAAGTTTCGTTACTGGGAAATCAAAAATTAAGTGAGGAAGGGGGCTAGGGTAGAACATTATAAGGGCCATAATGAAACTTAGGCAATGTCCAGGAATATTGTAACCCCATAGTACTCAACCACTGAGGAAATGGGAGAGGGGCTTACGTGCTAGGAGGTAAATTACCTGCTGTAACTGCCCCGGGTGTGCCTGCCTACTAAACACCCGATCTTGCAAGACCGCCATTAAAAGTCTTGCTTCTGCTGTACTGCGTGTCTCCGAGTTCATCCTTTGGGTTTGGAAGGATAAATGTGTTTCTCACATTATTCCATGACAAAGCCAACTTCTTTTAAAACTTAATGTCTGTGTCATGAGCTGGGGATAAAACACTACGAAATTCTGAGCCACATGCTCTGGAAAGCAATTAGTAATTCAAACAGCTAAAGTACCTCTAGAAATATCATTTAAAACAAATAGACCTGGGATGTACTTATTAATTACAATAAATTTTATCAAATATATACAAAGTAAGTCAATTAATTTAAGGTTTTGTCTTATTTTAGTTGTAAGTTTGTATAGTTTTTGCATTTGTAAGAAAAATAAACTTTCTCTATGAACCAAAGTCAGGTCCACCAAGGACATATACACCTATAGATAAAAGAGCAAATGTACCTTTGCTGTGGATCTCTTTACTTACCTTCTGTTTCTCTTTTTAAACTGTGGGGTTTCTCTTTATGACAGTTCTTAAACCATTCAATACAATTACTGAGGAAACACTTTCAAAATACAGAAGCCTGGGCCCCTCTAGATTTTTTAAATTGGAATTTCCAAGGATGGGGCCCAGATATTGACTGAGAAGAACCAAATGATATTTTCTTTATGTCTTGGTAAGCATTCACAATTATTGTTTCTTTTGAAATGTGGGCCAACATGATACATAAAGAAATAACCATATGACATTTTATGTACTTTTGCTAAGTATAATTATATAATACAATCTGGTGACAAATAACAACATATGGAAACACATCATAATGTTGAGGAGCAGGCATACCTTTTTCAGAATGTTAAGCAGATCCCGGTACTGAGATAAAGAAAGAGTAGAGAAATTTGAAAAAGGCTTGTATCTTCTGTTGCCAGACACAGAGAGTAGAGTAAGAATTTCATATGTAGCCCTGCCCCTCCAAGTTCCAGTTGATAGTGGTCTAGATTCTCATATTGAACCAAAGTCATCAGATTCAGTTCAATTAAAATCTGAGCACCTGCTGCATACCAAAAATTGTTCCTGGTATTGAAGTTAAAAGACTGTCTTCCTAGCACCTCCCTGAAATGAGCTAAAGCCAATTAAATTCAACAGGAGTGAAGGGAAACCCAGGCAGGATATGGGAGTTAGGGATGAGAGACTTTGGTTAGTCCAGCAGGAAAATACCTCCCTTCGAAAAGACAGAAGAAGAGACTCAAAAAGTAGAAGAGGTGTGATCATGAGAGACTGGTAAATAACTAGTAATAAATATGTCAGCAATTTTTCCTACCTTAAATATCGGCCTTGGCAGGACTACACTGATTACAGAGGTCTGATTTACAAATTGGCCTTGTAGACAGATACCTAACCCAGTGGTTCCCAAAGCTCACTGTACATTAGAATCACCTGGGAATCTTAAACAACTGCTGCTACCTGGCTCCCATTCAGGATGTTCTAAATTAATTGGTATGGGTGTGACCCAGGGCATTGTGTTAAAAGTTCCCCCAGGTGATCCTAACGTTCAGCAAAGTTTGAGAGCCAGGTTCTAGTTCCATGGAACCTGGTTATTTGGCAGTTGTTCTTCAAAGCTAGTCCACAAACAAAGAGCATCAGCATCAGGTTAGAAATGCAGAACCTCGGGCTCCACTGTAGACTGAATGAACCAACCTCTTTCACAAAATCCCCAGGCAGTTCTTATGCACAATAAAGTGTCAGTAACATTGGTTGAAGACTATTTCTCTATTTTAAGAGGAGAAAAACAAATTTTAAGAACCATTTCTAACACTTTCATCACCTTTTCCCATTATCTGCCATGAGTGAATCTTAGTCTTTAACTGTTAGTTTCTAACAAGTATAAAAAGGAACTGATAATACTCATTTTCAAAGTGTAAATTTGTCTCTACTCTGAATGTGAAGTTTAAAACCTACTGCTAAGGTGCAAGAGCCTATTCAAGTTGCTTTTTATTTGCTTCTATTATCTTGGAAGGAAGAAAGGGAGAGAATGATCCCTGCAATTGCCACCTGTTGAATATTAGCATCAGTAAGCATGAGCTCCTTTCAGGAACAGTCTAGATGTTATGACTCCATCCACCTGGCTAGAGACTCCTGGCTTCTACAAGCTTTTTTTTTTTTTTTTTTTAAACCACCCCCATCCCCTTCCCGTCCCCTCCTAGCTCTTCTTTTTTTTAATTATCAGAGTTGTCCTAAATAATTCCAAATGTCATGGAGATAAGTGAAAGCTTTAAATATTAAAGACAGACCAGTACCTCATCGAGGAAAGCAGATACATGTCCAAGAGACAACGCAGGTAACTCTCCAAATAAAACCACTTGAGAAAAGTCATTTACTCCAATGCTTTCAGTAATCTTCTTGGAAATAAAAACAAGTTTATGATTTGCATCTCTTGGAATCTAAAACAAGAGCAAGATAATTAGTTCAAGTAGTTTTCCTGTTAACAAGCAGGATTTACTATATCCAACTTGTAGCTGTACTGCTAGCAGAAGAAACAAAACCTGGCGTCTTGCCTGCCCTATAAACAAGGTCCTTCTACCACTCTTCCCTAGTATGCAGAGAGTATACAGTTTTCTTTGTTCTTTTACAATGCTAATTGCACAGCATTACTGGTGTGGAAATATCACCTTTTAAAGGCATGCCAATTATACCAGATCATTATACACCAAAAAAAAAAATCTTATAACTAAAAACAAATAAGGAGCATGTAGGCACGTAGAATGTTTCAATCCTGAAGGGTTATTTTTTATACTCTTCTCTGGTTTGGAAATAAGCCAAACTGAGATAAAGACAGGCCCAAGAGGTTAATTTGTATTTCTATCAAAGAATAGAAATGTATAACCAAAACATGCTAACATTTCCACAACTACTGAGTCATTCTATTGAACATTATAATAACTTAGGTAATACTAGAGTTGTGTTCTATCGCCTTGTCTACTGACAAACTTATTTTTTTAAAGTTACAATTAGAAGAGTCCTAAAACAATAGAATTCAAAATTCATAATACCCTAAGGCAGCCTTCCTATTACTCTCTTTCTTCTCTGAGATCCTATTTCCCAACTATTACAATGACCACAGCTAGTGATAAAACGATATAACATGTTAAACTGAGCATTGCGCTACTTAAAAATTGTGAATCTTGCTCCAAACTCATCATACTTGAAAAATACTAAATACAAGTGCTGTACGTTAGGTGATACGTTAACCTTTTAGTGGACAAATCATCTAAATTCAAAAAGAAAAAAAAGGAAGAAAAGGAAGGAGGGAACTGCTCCCTCTAAATGTTCAGTAAACACCCATGTGTGCGGAGATTGCATGGTCATTCCTTTTTAAAGACTCAATGTTTTTGCCTGGGGTGAAGTGTTGTTGGCACGTAATCAAAATACGTGACAAGTTATATGCGCTCTGCCAAACACCACATTTTTTAAAGGATGTGCCTCCAGAGTGACCCAAGAGCAACTGAAACGCAAGTTGTTTGGCACAGAAAGCCCACCTTGCGCCTAACACCCAAGCAGCTAAAGAAAGCGCTGGTTTTCTTGCATTATCCTGGTCGAGCAGGCTCAACGGGGGATTCTCGGTCAGATACAAACTGCTGACCTAGGAAACTGACCTGCAGCTGCTAAACTGCAGAGTGGGTGCACGTGGGGAGGAGTCCCGCGGGCCTTCAAGCCAAGATGGGGACTTCAAGCCAAGTTTTTTAAAGTGCCCGAGTGAGCGCCCCGCGGGAATCCAAAGGGGCGCGACTGGGCTGTCTCCCCTAGGTAGTTTTGTTGGATGGGCAGGTCCCCTTGCCCGTCGTCTCTTACCTCCTGGGAAGCCGCAAGGCGCCCCGAGGCGGCGACGCTAAACACAAGGCAAGCCGGGCTGGTGCTTTCCAGAAACTCCCCAAGAACCTGCCGGTTGTCCTCGTTTTCCACATACTGACTCCATTTCTCCTCCGTGAACCCCAGCATCATCGCCAGGCGGCCGCCGAGGAAGCGCACCCGCGCGTCTTGGGCGAAACTCCGCGCTCTCCTGGCCGCCGCCTCCTCCTCGTTCTCCTCTTCCTCCTCCTCCTCCTCCTCGAGCTCCACAGCGCCCACTGCCTCCAGGCCGGCCCCCGAGATTAGGGGAAGGGTCGGGGCTTCTCTGAAGTCTCGCGCCTCTCGGGCTGCCACCTGGGCTGCCATTGGGCAACCGTCCGAGGGAACGCGGGGCCGACTGGCTCCTCACCCGAGACTCTGGGCCCCCCGAAGTGAGCGAAGACACCTCCGGAAGCGCCCACCCTCCTCCGCGGTCGCCGCGAGCGCAGACCCTAGCCTCCCACCTGCTGCTACTTAGCAGCCGCGCCACTGCGCACAGCCGTAGCCTCGCAGGCCGAGGCGAAGGCCTGGGACAAGCAGCGCGTCCCGTTTCCCGGGGGACGGTGTCCCCGCCCCAGCCCGCTGGGGGCGGAGTGAGCGCACCGCGCCACCGCCCAGTAGACGCCAAGGCCAAGGCCGAGGGGAGAGGCCTTCGGGCTCTAGGTCCCGAACAGGGCCGAGAAGACGCGTGTCTGGGGTGGGTCTGAGCCCCAAGTACGCTCGCTCCACTGCCCTCCGGCTCCTTCGCCTACTGGACACTTGGTGGGGATCCCAGCATTGGTTAAGTGCTCTGGATGAAGCAATGCTCTCTTGTGCCAAGCTCCGTGCTAATCTCTTACCTTGACTAGTTGACATAATCCGTAGAAAGCCAAGTCTCTGACTGGTTAGTCTTTGTTTTATGGGCAGGGGACTAAGTTACAAAAATAATTTAACAGAGAAGTTTCGGGGCCCAAGTTGAAGGCTGTTATTCACCTTTCCCAAGGTGTCCAAATATTACCAGAAAAGAGCCAGTCCTGCAATTCAACTTTCCTAGTTGTGGGAATCCAAGATCTAAGTACTCGAAGTCCTCCTGATTCCCATCCTCAACCTGACACTTACTGGAACGTCAGTACACCCAGTAAGAGAACGCACAATGCCCTTTCGTGATCTCCAAAATGTTCCGAAAATCTATAGTTTTATCATTTAATTCAAGAGTAAAAATGTCAAAGAGAAAAAGCTTCAGATTAAAAACAGTTTCATGATACTGAAATAGGATTTCACTGCGGTCCATTAGTGGCTTTTGTTGAGACTATTATGGAAATTCTAATTATTAAAGCAACCAGAATTTTGAGGAGGAGTCCTCAACTAAACTTTTAAGTTTCCTTTGTTAATTGTTTATTTCAAACTAAAGTCTTCAATCCCCACCCCTTCCGTGGGGGCTACTGAAGGACTGTTGCCTACAATAATCCATTTAATACCTGAATATTGATAGACATTTCCAGAAGATGAGATTTCAACGACTTTTTTCTTTTCAGGATATTAACTGCCCCTGAAAACCATCTACAAGTTTCCAGTTATATGATCAGATCAGAATCTTGAAATAACACAGGCCCTTGAAAAACTTTGATAATGACTTCTAACCTGTCAAGGCTGCTTTATATTGTCCATAATAATCTTTGGGGCCCCCAGTTGCTGGTATACAAGGCTAGCAATCACCAGTTCCTTCTCTCCCCTCTTATATTCCAGCTTCACATCCCTGTACCCTAGAAAATCAGGAATTCTGTGAATAATAGTTGAATTAAATTGAAAGTGAATAACCACTTTCAAATCTAGCAGGAAAATTTTTTAAATAATGCTAACTTTAAAGTGCAATTTCCAAAAAGTTAAATATGTAACTCGAAATATAAGATGAAGATATGTCAAAGATTTATTTAACTCATAAATGAGGAAATCAACAAAATTATGTAAGTTCCAAGGACAGTTTGAGAAAGAAATTTAGCAGCATTGGAGAAAGACAGGGTGAGTCAGATGGCTAGGTTCAATACAATACTCATTAATGTCATACAGGGCAAAATAATCCTTTGTTTTTTAAAAAATAATTTGTTTTTCCAAAATAAATTACATCTGTATTGAACAAAAATCTGTAAATAAAAACATAACTTCACAGAGTTTGAGACTTTGATCAATAGTAGTTAATGAGTCCAAAAAAGATACTTTTCCCTAAATAATTAATAATCCTTTCATTGGCTGGTGAAGCAATGTTTCAATGTGACAGTGAATGAACATGGCTTTACCTTGTTCCCAAGTTTTATATATTTTTTCTCAATAATAATAGCTAACATTGATCAAGTGCCAACTATGTGCCATGTACTGTGCTGAGTTCATTCATTTGTCTAACAAATCTTTATTGAATGCCTACTAAGTGCCAAGCACTGTTCTAGGTGCTGGGAAATATAACAGAAAACAAAACAGATTAAGTTTCTACCCTCATATTGGTGATACAGGCTAGATTTCTACTGAATAGAGTGGATCTACACCAACTGAATTTGCATTCCATTTCTATTTTCTAGGTGCCTGAGTTTCCTCACCTGAAATAGGAAAAATAAAATGGTAGATGAGATTATTTTTTAGCAAATATCTCTCCCCCAACCCCACCTTCATGAAAAGAGTATGCTTATACCTTTTTGTGCTATTAAAGTTGTGGCTGGCCATGTGACTTGCTTTGGTCCATAGGATATTGGCAGACATAACAAACAGAGGCATCGCTTCTTTTGGCTAAGATCAAGTGTAGTAGCAAACAGACACTTGGAATGTCTTCGCATGGTGAGGCTTGCCTTCTTGTGCCTCTGCCACTAGAAGAACATCCCTAGTTAGCTTGCTAATGCAGGGAACCAGCCTGGACCTGACTTTTGTAGCTCAGAGGCAAGTCCAGTGAAGGCTAGTCTTGATCAATCTACTCTCAGTCAGCCCACAGATGCATGAAAATAATGAATGATTATTGTTTTAAGCTACGTAGTTGTGGTGAGGTTTGTTATGTAGTGATAGTATGGTAATAGTAAATGATACACCACATTATAGAGTTGTGAGAAATAATTCGGCTTAAATATGTTAAAAGCACAAACACTTAGGCCAATGCCTGGCACATTTATTATTAGTTGTGGAGGGGGAAATATGAGAAACTAGTCAAGCAAAGATATAATATGTTTATTATGTCAGATGTGAAAGGAAATTAAATTTTGGGACTCTAAACTCATTTAGCCAATGGGAAAAGTCAAGCTGGGAACTGGGTCATGCAAATCTGCCTCCCCCTTTTGGTTCCTAAATAAGATGGCTACAAGATGAAAGGCTACACGCCTCCCCCATATTTTGCCCACAGGGAAATTATTGGTGAGCTGTTAAAACTTCACCATGGCAATGCAAATTGATAGCTTGTCTTTCCAGGTGCAATCACCCACCAGGCACAAATGCATATCTGATTGTTCCCCTACCCCATTTTGTTATCTTATGTAAAATGCGATTTCTCACATTCTTCCTCTGCCCGCTTTTGTTTATGTGAAAACCTGTGTGCTTCTCAATATCCTGCCCTTTCCCCTTTAAATTTGGAGCCCTCAAATTTATCTTCGGAGAAAGGCATAGACTTGTCTCCCACAGTGTCCTTAACTTTGGCAAACAAATCTCCTAAAATGATTGAGACTTGACTCGTCATTTTCCTCAATTGCCACAGATGATAAATTCTAAGAAGAAAAGCAACGGAGGGTAAAAGGTTGGTTATGGAGAGCGTGTTAATTATCATTTGTGTTTAAGGAAGGGCTTACTTTTAAGCAGAATTCTGAGAGTGAGCCATGGGTTCTGGAAGAACATTTCAGGCAGAGGGAAGAGCAAGTAGACCCACAAGAGAGGATGCTTGATTTTTGAAGAAACAGCAAGAATGCCAGTAAGAGGGAGAATAGCAAGAGATGAGGACAAAGAAGAAATATGAGACAAAATCACATAGGGCTGTGATAACAGCTAGGATTTCCTTAAAAGAAGATGATGTAGCAGAAACTGCTAACTGTCCCCAGTGTCCATTCACCTTTTCCTTCGCTTGGTAATACGACATTTACCCCTATTCCAAGTTTTAATGGGACTCATGTTCACCCAAACTGTATACCTCATTTACTTTCACTTCATATTAGCTAAAAGGGAAACTGGAAATATTCTTTGTAGCTAACGTGAAGTGAAAGTAAATGAGGTATAAAATGCTTGTATCATATTCTTAGAATTTCCCAGTTCTCCATTTCCTCTTGTCTTTCCAACTTGCTGACTAGTATATCAACATGAAATGCTGAACCGTGTTCAATTATACAAATGTCCCTCAAACATATAGCAAGATGCTCAACTTCCCTCACAAAAGAAAAATACAAATTCAAACAAGAATACAATACTATTTTTTCACTTACTGGTTTTAAGACTGACATCATATTATTGGCATGGCTGGGGAAACAGGCACTTTCATACATCACTTCCGGAAATTCAAAATGATACAACCCCATAGAATTCACTGATTTCTAGAAAAAATCCTATGGATTTGTCCTTTGACCCAGCATCTTTATTCTAGAAATCTATACACAAGGTTAGTCATTATTGCACTAATAGTAAGAGCAAAAGACTGGAAATAAGCCAAATATCCTGCCATAGGAGATGGGTTCAATAAACTATCTAACATCCAAACAATGGAGTAATATACAGCTAAGAAAAGAGAATGCAACCAGCTGGGGCCTCCTGGCACCCCCACCCATGTTCTACAGCCGACAGAGTTCTAATTTCCCCCTGGGATGGATTGCCCAGAGTGCAGGACAGGCTACCACCTTGGCTGTTTGTGTGTCTCAGCCAGTCCAGCCTATGGGTCTTGGAGAGCTCAAACCAATCAGGAGCTGAAGGGATCCCCAACACAGCACAGCTGCTCTACCAAAAAGCAGCCAGACTGCTTCTTTAAGTGGGTGCCTGATCCTGTTCCTCCTGACTGGATGAGAGTTCCCAAGTGGGGTCTCCAGCCACCACCTACAGGTGTGTTTGGGCCAGCAACAGGTCAGTACCCATCTGGGATGGACCTTCCAGAGGAAAGGGCAGGCTGCCATCTTTGCTGTTTTGCAGCCTTCGCTGGTGGTACCTCTAAATATGGAAAAAGTTGAGGTAAGTAGGTTCTGGAGCCGATCCCCAGCAAACCACAGCAGCCCTATGGAAGAGTAGCTGGACTCTTAAAAGAAAAACAAACAGAAAACATCAACAACAACAAAACCCACAAAAACCCCATCCAAAGATCAGCAACCTGAAAGATCAAATGCAGATAAGCCAACAAAGATGGGAAAGAATCAATGCAAAAATGCTGAAAACTCAAACAACCCCTTTTCATCCAAATGACTGCAACACTCCTCCAGCAAGGACTCAGAACTGGGCTGAGGCTAAGATGGCTGAAATGACAGAAGTAGCCATCAGAATGTGGGTAAAAATATAAAAATGAACTTTGCTGAGCTAAAGGAGCCTGTTGTAACCCGATGCAAAGAAGCTAAGAATCTTGATAAAAACAATGCAGGAGCTGTGCGTGCTGGCTCATGCCTGTAATCCTGGCACTTTGGGAGGCTGATGCAGGTGGATGACATGAAGTCAGGAGTTCAAGACCAGCCTGGCCAACATGGTGAAACCCCATCTCTACGAAAAATACAAAAATTATCCAGGCCTGGTAGCACATGCCTGTAATCCCAGCTATTCGGGAGGCTGAAATAGAAGAATTGCTTGAACCTGGGAGGCGGAGATTGTGGTGAGCCGAGATCGTGCCAGTGCACTCCAGCCTGGGTGACAGAGCAAGACTCCATCTGAAAACAAACAAACAAACAAAAAACAATGCAGGAGCTGACAGCCAAAACAACCAGTTTAGAGAGGAACATAACCAACCTGATGGAGCTGAAAAACACACTACAAGAACTTCACAATTCAATCACAAGTATTAATAGCAGAGTAGACGAAGTGGAGGAAAGAATCTCAGAGCTTGAAGACTATCTTTCTGAAATAAGACAGGCAGATTAAGAATAGAGAAAAAAGAATGAAAAGGAATGAACAGGCCAGGCGTGGTGGCTCATGCCTGTAATCCCAGCACTTTGGGAGGCTGAGGCGGGTGGATCACAAGGTCAGGAGATCGAGACCAACCTGGCTAACACGGTGAAACCCTGTCTCTACTAAAAATACAAAAAATTACCCAGGCGTGGCAGCATGCGCCTGTAGTCCCAGCTACTTGGGAGGCTGAGGCAGGAGGATGGCGTGAACCCAGGACATGGAGCTTGCAGTGAGCCGAGATCACGCCACTGCACTCCAGCCTGGGTGACAGAGAGAGACTCTGTCTCAAAAAAAAAAAAAAAAAAGAAAAGAAAAAGAAAAAGAAAAGGAATGAACAAAACCTCTCAGAAATATAGGATTATATAAAGAGACCAAATCTATAACTAATTGGTGTCCCTGAAGGAGACGGAGAGAATGAAACTGAGAGGTGACAGCATGCTGGCAGCCCTTGCAGCCCTCGCTTGCTCTGGCGCCTCCTCAGCCTTGGTGCCCACTCTGGCCATGCTTAAGGAGCCCTTCAGCCTGCCACTGCACTGTGGGAGCTGGTGAGGTTGTGGAGAAAAAGGAATGCTTTTACACTGTTGGTGGGAAAGTAAATTAGTTCAACCATTGTGAGAGACAGTGTGGCAATTCCTCAAAGACCTAGACGCAGCAATACCATTTGACCCAGCAATCGTATTACTGGGTAAATGCCCAAAGGAATATAAATTGTTCTATTATACATGCATGTGTATGTTCATTGCAGCACTGTTCACAATATCAAAGACATGGAATCAACATAAATGCCTATCAATAACAGACTGGATAAAGAAAATTTGGTATATGTATACCATGGAATACTATGCAGCCATAAAAAGGAACAAGATTGTGTCCTTTGCAGGGACATGGATAGAGTTGGATACTGTTATCCTTAGCAAACTAACTCAGGAACAGAAAACCAAATACTGCATCCTCACTTGCAAGTGGGAGCTGAATGATAAGAATACGTGAACACACTGAGGGGAACGACACATACTGGGGCCTATCAGAGGGTGGGGTGTGGGAGGAGGGAGAGCAGTAGGAAGAATAGCTAATGGATGCTGGGCTTAATACCTGGGCGATGGGATGATCTGTGCAGCAAAGCACCATGGCACACATTTACCTATGTAACAAACCTGCACATCCTACACATGTACCAGTGAACTTAAAGTTGGAAATTTTTTTAAAAAGGGAGAGAGAAGTTATGAGATGTGGTTAGATTCTGAATATGTTTTAAAAGTGAAGCCACAAGGAGTTGTTAATGATTTGAATATAAGATATATAAAAAGTAATGAGTATGGATTAATATAATTTTTTTCTGATAAAGTAAGGGATAGATTTAAAATGTGATGAAAGGCTAGGTGCAGTGTTCATACCTCTAATCCTAGCTCTTTGGGGGGCTGAGGCAGGAGGATTGCTTGAGGCCAGGAGTTTGAGAACCACCTGGGAAACATAGTGAAATCCCATTTCTAATAAAAATAAGTTTTAAAAAGATTACCTGAGCATGGTGCCATGTGGTTGTACTTCCAGCTACTTAGAAGGCTGAAGCAGGAGAATTGCTTGAGCCCAGGATGTCGAGGCTGCAGGAAGCCACGCTCACAACACTGTATTCCAGCCTGGGCAACAGAGTGAGACCCTCTCTTAAAAAAAAAAAAAGCTGAGATAAGGAAACCTGCAAAATAAAATAGATTTGAGGAAGGAAATGAAGAGATTGGCTTTGGGTATGTTAAATGTGCGGTATCTATTAAACATTCACATGGAGATAGTGAAATGACAAATGGATTTATAGTATAGGTTCAGGAAAGAGGTCCAACCTAGATAAATAAATTTGGAAATCATCAGCACAGAAATGATATTTGAAGTTATGAGACTAGACAAGGTTACCTAAGGTTGTATAAAGACCAAACCCTGAGGCTGAGGAGGCACCAGTAAAGAACGCTGAAAAGAAAACTGGTAAAGATAGGGGGTAGCAGTGAGAGAGTGTATCGATTAGAAATGAAATAATGAGTAGTTACTTTCAATTGTCAGAAATGAAGAAGCCTCTGGTAAGACCATGACGGTGAGTAGCTGAGGTAGAGTGAGAAATAAAAAGCATATAATGTACAAAGAGAACCAAGTGAAAGCAGATTTCTAGAAGCCAATGGAAAAAAAAGACTTCCAGAAAAAGGGAGTAGCCAACTGTGCAAATGCTGAGGGGTCAAGTAAGATGAAGACTTGAATCAACTGTTGGACCTCATCACATGGAGCGGTCATTCATGACTTTGAAAAGAAGTCTGTCAATGGAGCAGTAGGGTCAAAAGTCTGGTTGGAATAAGTTTAAGAGAGAGTGGAAGAAGAAAATTTAGAGAGAGTAAGTGTGGAAAACTCTTTCTAGAAGGAACAGAGAAATGGAGTAGAAAGTAGGTATAGAAACAAAAGTTTTCTTTTTATAGGCATTTTCTTATTTTTAAAATATATCTTCATTTTCTTTTTCTGATAAAAGCAATTCAATAGAGAGGGAAAAGTTGCTGATGCTGGAGAGAAAAGGAAGGAATTGCTATCTTTGAGTAGGTAAGAAGAGGATGCAATCTAGTCTTAAACAGAGATTAACCTTTAGAAACATAGATTTCATCCATAGAAGCAGGAGGAAAGGCAGAGTAAGATATAGGTAGCTTGATAAATGTGGGAGTGGGAGACATAGATGCTTATGTCTATTTTCAACTTCTTTTTTTTTTCTTTTATTGGTACAGATGGGGTTTTACCCTATTGCTCAGGCTGGTCTTGAACTCCTAGCTTCATGCCTCAAGTGATCCTCCACCTCAGCCTCCCAAAATGCTGGGATTTGTGAGCCACTGTGCTGGCCCTGATTGTGTCTATTTTCTAATGAAATAAAAGCAAAGTCATCAACTAAGAATGCAAAATAAGGAGGAAGTGTTCAGGAGACTGGAAAAGTGAATAAACTATGGAATATAGTATATTTGCAGAGCAGCAATAAAGGCCCACTTGAGTGTAATTATCATGGATTTGGATGTTTTCCTCCAGCCTTATTCAACTGCATGGTTATCAGCGCTATGTTGGCTGGATATAACCATGACTGGTTTGGATTTTGCCAGGATAGTTTGATTGAGACACATTAGGGCAGGAGACTTCAGGGGATATAAAAGTGACTCATTAATATTTTACTATAATAACTAAGCTGGGTAAGGAGGGAAGTGAAGACATGAAGAAATTGAGAGGCAATAAAAAGGCAATGACATCAATGGATTGCTCGACCAGGTAGGGTCAAAGATTTTTAAAGTGTGAGTAGTTGAGTAAGTGAGCTAGAAAGATAGGAGGTAGCAGCAATAATATAATGATTAGAAGTGAATTAATGTAATGGGGGCAGTTACTTACATTTATCGGAAATGAAGAGGTCTAGGGTAAGACCACTGGGGTGAGTAGCTGAGGTAGGGTGGACTTGAGGATCACTGTAAGAGGAGAGGTCACATAATCAAGGCTTTGGAAGAATCATCTCTATGGCTATTGAAAGCACCAAAACTTGTTACAGAAGTAGTGTTAGACAGAGTGATAGTGTGCCAAGAGCTCTGTGAAGGAGTGGCCAGGGGTCTGGGGATGACTACAAGTTTGTGTGATTATGTGAATTATCTCACATAATTCTCACAGTGACTCTAGAGATATTACAGTTATTATCTCCATTTAACATATGAGGCAGCTGGCACTCAGATTAAATAACTCATCTAACATATGGTAAATATGCAATCTCTTGTTTGGGAAAATAGTATTCATGCTGAACACCCCAAGGGTGAATTCATACTTAGCTTTCAGTACCAGACTAATAAATAATAATACATAATTATTTCCAGTCTCCTATTATTCTATAAGGATGAATAATCCAATCTCACAACTCTTCAAATTTGATGGGCGAGAATTTTAAAAGAATAGGAAGGTTCTGAATAACTGAAAGGAGAAAGAGTGCCCTGAGGAGAAAGGAAAAGGGCAATGTATTAGTCCGTTCTCACACTGCTATAAAGAACTACCCGTGATTTATAAAGAAAAGAGGTATAATTGGCTCACAGTTCTGCAGGCTGTATAGGAAGCATGGCTGGGGAGGTCCTCAGGAAACTTACAGTCATGGTGGAAGGTGAAGGGGAAGCCAGCATGTCCTACAGGGCTGGAGCAGGAGGAATAGACAGCAGGGGGAAGTGCCACACACTTTTAAACAACCAGATCTCATGAGAACTCACTATCATGAGAACAGCAAGGGGGACATCTGCCCCCATGGTCCAATCACCTCCCATCAGGCCCCTCTGCCAACACTGGGGATCACAATTTGATATGAGATTTGGGCAGGGACACAAATCCAAAGTATATCATTTTGCCCCGACCCCTCTCAAATCTTATGTCCTTCTAACATTTCAAAATACAATCATGTCTTCCCAATAGTCCCCCAAAGTCTTAACTCATGCCAGCATTAACTTAAAAGTCCACAGTCCAAAGTCTCATCTGAAACAAGGCAAGTCCCTTCCACCTATGAGCTTGTAAAATCAAAACCAGTTGTTACTTCCAAGATACAATTTGGATACAGGCATTAGCTAAATACTCCCATTCAAAAAAAGAGAAATTGGCCAGAAACAAAGAGGCTACAGGCTCCATGCAAGTCTGAAACCCAGCAGGGCTGTCATTAAATATTAAAGCTCCAAAATCATCTCCTTTGACTCCATGTCTCACATCCAGGTAATACTGACAAAAGCAGTGGGCTCCCAAGGCCTTGGGAAGCTCCTCCCCTGTTGCTCTGCAGCATACAGACCCCTTTGCTGCATTCATGGGGTGGCACTAAGTGCATGCAGCTTTTCTAGGCACACAGTGCAAGCCAATGGTGGATCTACCATTCCAGGATCTGGAGGACAGTGGCTCTCTTCTTACAGCTCTACTAGGCAGGACCCCAGTGGAGACTCTGTGTGGGGGCTCCAACACACACATTGCCCCTCCAAACTGCCCTAGTAGAAGTTCTCCAGGAGAGCTCTGCCCCTACAGTACACTTCTGCCTGGACATCCAGGTGTTTCCATACATCCTCTGAAATCTACACAGAGGCTCTGAAGCCTGAATTCTTGCCCTCTGTGCACCTGCAGGCTTAACACCACATGGAAACTGTCAAGGCTTATTGCACCCTGTGGAGTAGCAGCCTGAGGCGTACCTGGGGGACTCTTAGCTACAGCTGGAGCTGGAGTGGCTGGGACACAGGGAGCAGTGTGTCCAAGGTTGCACAGGGCAGCAGGGCCTTGGGTCCAGCCCACAAAACCATTCTTCCCTCCTAGGCCTCCAGGCCTGTGATGGAAGGGGCTACTGTGAAGGTCTCTGAAATGTCTTCAAGGCATTTTCCCCATTCTCTTGGCTATTAACATTTGGCCCCTCCTTACTTATGCATATTTCTGTAGCCACTTGAATTCCTCCCCAGAAAATGAGTTTTTCTTTTCTACCACATGGTCAGGTTGCAAATTTTCTAAACTTTTATGCTGTTTCCCTTTAAAATGTAAGTTCCAGTTTCAAGACCATCTCTTTGTGAATGCATATGACCATATGCTGTTAGAAGCAGCTGTTAGAACAGCTTTTGCTGTTCAAAAACAGACCACTTTTTGAATGCTTTAATGCTTAGAAATTTCTTCCACCAGATATCCTAAATCATCACTCTCAAGTTCAAGATTATCTCCAGCCACCTCCTAAGAATATGGCCACTAGGAGGAGCCTGAGGAAAATCTGGGTTCTCTTAGTGAGGAAAGGGGAAAAAGCATTCATTTGGTAGTCAGCCAAGGGAAGTATGAAGGTGTTTTTGTCTCAGATGCCCCTGCTACATATATAACATCATTGGAAATATCACTTTACACTAACATGATTTCCCATAAATGATGAATACTTTATTACTTTTTTTAAGTATGGCTAAACGTTAAAGGAACTTTATTCTAGCAGAAGCCTTTGACTGAGGTCAACTTAAGATTTTGCAAAGAGAAAGAAAAACAAGGTAAAATTGAGAAAACCATGTGACTTGAGGAATTTTAATATCTGGTTTAGAGACAGAAATAAGCAGGTGAAGGACAAATATAACAGGGAGCTGCTGTTTGGGTCATCAGATACATAATGTGGACAAGGGTGGAGGCAGAGAAGGATTATCCACCAATAGAAAATGCATGCAGATCACAGGCAGAAGTCAACTCATAAGGTAAAGACCATTCAAAGCAGAAATAAAATTAGAGCGATATGGTCTTACCACTGCTGGTTTTGATAGAATAATTAAAAAAACAAAACCAAAAACAGCCGAGTATAGCGGCTCACACCTGTAATCCCCGCACTTTCAGAGGACAAGGCAGGTGGATCACCTGAGGTCAGTAGTTCGAGACTAGACTGGCCAACATGGCGAAACCCATCTCTACTAAAAATACAAAAAAATTAGCTGGGCATGGTGGTGTGCACGCTTAATCCCAGCTACTTGGGAGGCTGAGGCAGGAGAATTACTTGAACGTGGGAGGCAGAGGTTGCAGTGAGCTGAGATTGTGCCATTACACTCCAGCCTGGGCTATAGCTAGGCTTTGTCAAAACAAATAAACAAAACTGAAGCATTTCTGTAGAATGTAACATGAATTTAACAGTTAAAGGAGGAAAAATAGTAAAGAAAAACTAATGAATTTATAGGAAAGAATAATGTTGCAATATCTACAGAGAAAAAACTGTGGTGTACTAAAACTGTCAAAAGCAAGCAATCAAGGCCAGGCACAGTGGCTTAGGCCTATAATCTCAGCACTTTAGGAGGCTGAGGCAGGTGGACTGCTTGAGCCCAGGAGTTCAAGACCAGCCTGAGCAACATGGCAAAACCCCTTTCTATAAAAAAAATTTTAAAAATTAGATAGGCATGGTGACATGCACCTGTAGTCCCAGCTACTGGGGAGGCTGAAGTGGGAGAATCAACTGAGCCCAGGAGGTCAAGGCTGCAGTGAGCCGTGATGGCACCACTGTATTCCTGCTTGGGTGACAGAACAAGAGCTTGTCTTAAAAATAAATAAATAAATAAATAAACTAAATAAATAAATAAATAAATAAGGTAAGCGATCAAGCAAGGAAACAACCACCACAAGAATCTTGGGAGAGGAAGTCCTCACCTAGTATTTGTCTTGTTTTTCTGTACCAATATAATACACATTACCCTACATTATACGTAACTGTATAGTTTTCTTAGATTTCCTTGTAAATATCTAAGCTCTTTGAAGGCAGGCACTATCAGGGACTGGGTCATTCTGTTAAATCCCCTGCAGCATCTAATTTAGGCCCTCTAGCAATACTATTGTTCATACATTTGTTGAATTGAAAGAAGAACTACAAAGATGTTAAGGAGGGAGGGACTTCTGTGACCCAAGAAATTCCAGTCAGGGAAAGAGTTAGAGCCCCTGAAGGAAAAAAGGGGAAGGATAAATCTGTAAAAAGAGATTTAAATTACAGGTAATCAGAACAGGAAAGAAGTTTTATTTTAGGAGTATTAGCTCCAGAGAAGGAAGAAGATTTAGGGATTAAATAAATTCATCCAAAGAATATGAAAGGGAGTTAAGTTGTAGGGGGTATAAGCACAATTATTTCTGAACTTCTTGTAAATCATATTAAACATCATTATTTCTATTTCTGTTCCTTACACCTTTCCTTGAAATCAGAAATGAAGAGAAAGCTCAGAGAAAGTGGTCAAAGTCAGGCACAGGTGGGAATTAAATGAGGATCTGCAACTCTCTCAGCATTGAGGCAGCACACGTATGTAATTAAAGTGTACATTTGTCTAGGGCTTAATAGTTTAAAAACCTTTCCATATGTGATATCTTACTTATTGGAGAAGGATTAAAGGAGGACATCAGTGTAGTTAGATCAGGTAAATCTCTGTTTTTATTTTATATTTACTTTGAATATGTACCCGCTGGGTGTGACACTGCTAATTGTTTGCATTCTTGCTTCTCTCTCTCTCTATATATATATATGTGTGTGTGTGTGTGTGTGTGTGTGTATGCATTACCTAATATGCTGGTAATGAATTGTTGCAAGATATAGACTATTACATGTAACTGAAATATTTCCAATTCTTTAAAGATTAATATGCCCTCTTTAAGACCCAAAATTCCACCAGCATCATAAGCTCCTTTCCCAACAACCACCATCACCACTTACCCAGCAATTTCAGGACCTCACAAAGAAGGTATTCCCCTTTGTGACACTCATAGCAAAGGTTGCTTGGGCTGAGAAATGTTCGAGTTAACAAAGCGTTCTTTCAGTTCACACCAACGGATTTCCCCCCATAACCATACAAGCCCTGTGCGGTGCATGTAAAGTGGAGGATGTAAATACACTAACCCTCTACAAACCTCAGATTTGTCCTGAAATGGACAAGATCAAGTTCTTAAAGAAGGAAAGGGGTTGATGGAGGCAAAAGGGAGATAATAAACATGACCTAAAATGTCTTTCACTGATTCTATGAAGCACATTTTCCCCCCGTATTTTAACATCTTTGAAAGTGAGATGTGTCATTTGTGGTCTGCCAACAGGCAGGTCTGTTGTAGTTATTATTGCCCATACATCTCCAGCAAGACTTGCAGAATGTATATCATTAGTGTAGAGAAAATTCCCAAAGATAATAATGGAGCCTCCTTTTAAGAAATGCTGCGTCGTTTATGCTTTTAAGGACACAGGAGGTATTGGTCGAAAATTGTTGACTTATGGTATATTAGGTATCTATTATTGCATAACAAATTACCCAAAATGTAGCAGTTTGAAACAACAAACATTTATTAGTTTCTGTTGGTCAAGAATCTAGGACCAGCTTAGTTGGGTTTGCCAGTTCAGGGTCTCTCATGAGATGTAGTCAAAATGTTGGCTGGGACTGCAGTCATCTGAATACTTGACAGGGCTGGAGGACCACTTCCAAGCTCACTTAGGTGGTTATTGCCCAGATATCTGAGCAATATTGGGCCTCTTGAAAGGATTATGTATGACATAGTGTATGGCCTCCCTGAAGCAAACAATCTAAGAGAACAACTAAGAGGGAAGCCACGGTGACTTTTTATGACCTAGTGCCTGAAATCACAGCTGTCACATCCACTTTATGCTATTCATTAGAAGCAAGTCATTAAGTCCATGCCACACCCAAGTGGAGGGGAATTAGGCTCCATCTATTGAAGAGAAGAGTATCAAAACATTTGTGAACATAGTTTTAAAACTACCACTCGTGGGCAAAAACATGATAAGGTTATCACTGGCCAGGCATGGTGGCTCACACCTGTTAACCCCAACACTTTGAGAGGCTGAGGCAAGAGGATCACTTGAACCCAGGAGTTTGAGACCAGCCTGGAAAACGTGGTCTTCCATTTTTTGTCTTTACAAAAAACTTAAAACTTAGCTAGGCATGGTGGTGTGCACCTATAGTCCCAGCTACTCAGGAGGCTAGGGTGGGAAGATTGCTTGAGCCCAGGGGGTCAAGGCTGCAGTGAGCCAAGATCATTCCACTGCACTCCACCCTGGGCAACAGAGTGAAACTCTGTCTCAAAAACAAACAAACAAACAAAGTCACTGATGTGAAGAAACTATTTCATTTATATATGTATGTATTTTAAATTGGGACATAATTGTATGTATCGTGTAATGATCAAATCAGGGTAATTGACACATCCATCACCTCAGACATTTACCATTTATTTGTGTAGAGAACATTCAAAATCCTCTCTTCTAGCTATTTTAAAATACACTATAATTTACTGTTAATTATAGCCACCCTGCTGTGCTATAGAATTTATTACTCTTATCTAACTTTAATTTTGTATCAATTAACCAACCTCTCTATCCATCCGCCAACCCCCTACCCCTCCCAGCCTCTGGTAACCTCTATTCTATGAGATCAACTTTTTTAGCTTCCACATATGAGTGAGAATGTGCAGTGTTTTTCTGTGCTTAGCTTGTTTCACTTACCATAATATCCTCCAGGATCATCCATGTTGCCAAAAATTACAAATCATTTTATTACAGCTAAATAATATTCCATTGTGTATATACACCACATTTTCTTTACCCATTTGTCCATTGATGGGCACTTTGGTTG